>NC_052048.2:174671597-175271597 GCF_903992535.2 Arvicola amphibius
TCCCTCCCCTCCCCTCCACCCATACCTCCCCTTCCTCCCTCTCAAGGCCAAGGAGCCATCAGGGTTCCCCTCTCTATGCTAAGACCAAGGTCCTCCCAACTCCCCCCAGGTCCAGGAAGGTGATCCACCAAGCTGAGTAGGCTCCCACAGAGCCCGTCCATGCAGAAGAATCAGAGCCCAGCGCCATTGTCATTTGCTTCTTAGTCAGCCCCCGCTGTTGGCCACATTCAGAGAGACGGGTTTGGTCGCATGATCTATCAGTCCCATTCCAACTGGAGTTGGTGATCTCCCATTAGTTCTGTCCCACTGTCTCCATGAGTGAACGCACCCCTCACGTTCCTGACTTTCTCCCTCATGTTCTCGCTCCTTCTGCTCCTCATCAGGACCTTGGGAGCTCAGTCCAGTGCTCCAATGTGGGGCTCAGTCACCTTCCCCATCTGTCGCCAGCTGGAGGTTCCCTCATGGTCCTGACTTTCTTTCTCATGTTCTCTCTCCTTCTGCTCCTCATCAGGACCTTGGGAGCTTAGTCCGGTGCTCCAATGTGGGGCTCTGTCATTTTCTTCATCTATCTTCAGGTGGAGGTTCTGTGGTGTCCAATATTTTAGGTTCTGTTGTTTTCTAAGTCATTTATTTGGGAGTAGGGTACAAATGACATAGCATACATGAGAGCATCAACTTGTGGGGCATGGTTGTTAACCATGTGGGTTACAGAGATCTCACTCAGAATGACAGCTTGACAGCAAGGGCATTTTTCCACTAAATCGTCTTGCTATCCATTCTGCTTTGTGGGTTTTTAAGACAGAGTCATGCAATATCTCAATATCTCAAGCTGACTTGGAGCTCATGATCCTTCTTCCATAGCCTCACAAAGGCTAGAATCACAGGTATATACCACCAAGCTTGGCTAACATCTGAGTTCTTTAATCAAAATTCAAAAATTGGCCATGTATATGTGTACTGTGTAGACAAGCGTGCTCAATACCCCCACATTTTTTCCTAAACAGGCCATGTCCAATGCACTGAAATCCTGAACCTAGACCTCTTACTATAAGTAAAAATAAAAGCTATTTGCACCATAGAATGGAAAACCCTTATGGCCAAGCATTTAATCTTCTGCTTGGAAGATATCACACAATAGCTTTACTTAATTTGAAGATGCACACACATGTCTGCAAGGGTATTAAATTGTATAAGTACCAGTTGCCATCCTTATTTACCCTCAGAGCAGAACACATTTTTTTTTCATTCCAATTTTATTCTTGAAGGTGGGAGAACTGCCATGTTCTCAGTAAAACCACTTCAAAATAAGTCTATAGTATGATGTCAGAAGCAGAACAAAGATTTTGAGGGACACAAAAAAAACAGATTCGAAGATCTTATCTGTGCATCTGTGAAAGGGTAAAACTATGGACAAATGATTTGATTTCTCAAATGTCGGCTCCCGTTATCATAAAATGGCAGTAATAGGAGACATAGGCACAAAGTTGCAGGAGGAAAAAAAAGTGTGATGTTTAACAGTGTCTCCAAATCCCAACCCTGCCACCTACTTCTCTACAATTAAGCTTGTAATCCATAAAACAGGGATTCAGAGAGTGCAAGCCTCTGAGACAGGGATGGATTAAGAGAGACAACACATGCATTATTACTAGGGGACTGGTGAAGTAATTAAATCAAGCTTTGGAAACTGAACTAGGCTAGTGAAGGATTTTTATATCTTATTGTCTCTGTTCTTTATAACTTCACATCCAGGGGAGGCTGAAGAAAAAGAATCCACACTGGTCATTCTCCATCAAGCAGCATCCAATCAGTAGAGAGAGAAAACAGCCTGAAGTTACATTTTACAACCCCAAAGCTCCCACAAATAGAGATCTGTTTCCCAGGATTTGAGAGCCTTTCAATGATTAATCAGTGTTAATTATTCCACTCCACTGTAACTACACACGCCATTACCTACAAATCCAGGCTTCCCAGCTCATTGAGCTCAACTGTTCAGTGCCTAGATTCTCACCAACTTCTGAATATACCTCACAGAGTTCATTCCTACCCAGGAGTGTCTATCTTTCTCTAAAACATCAGGCTAAATGCTGCCACTAAGTTCCTCATGTAGCATGCCTGACTCAAATGACTAAATATCCAAAGAATAATTATATGTACTTCTACACCCCTAGTCACTAAGTCTGATACATTTTCACAATTACCTTTTATTTGCCTGTGTTTCCACTATACTTAAAGCTTAACCAAGGACAATGGCGATGGGCTTGGACTCTACGGCATGGACGGGCTCTGTGTGAGCCTTGTCAGTTTGGTTGAGCACTTTCTTGGACCTGGGGGGGAGTTGGGAGGAACTTGGACTTAACATAGGGTAGGGAACCCTGTTGACTCTTTGGCCTGGAGAGGGAGGGAGTGGGGGGTATGGGTGGAAGGGAGGGGAGGGAAGTGGAAGAGGAGGGGAGGAAATGGAATTTTTTAAAATATTAAATAAAAAAAGAAAATAGAATCTAATGATAAAAAATAAGAAAAACATTTGACACAAAAAGTACAAAAATACTGTTCTACCTCTACTTTGTCATACACTGGCAACCTCTTTAACATCTGGAGTGACAAGATGCTGTAAATTAGGACTCCTAAGTCCTTTATATACACAACAAAACCAAACACAATGGGACAGTGGTGTCTTTTCAATCCCTTTTCAATGACTTACTGTTTTGCATTTCCTTCTCCTGGGAATCAGGGCATAAATACAATTTGGTCAACTCAGTAGAGGTCTGACTGTTCCTCTCCAAACAATATTTCAAATGAATCCTAAGAAAAATGTTTTTCTAATGTGTGGTTTTATTGCTGTTTATAAAATATGTCAGGTACTTTAGAGCATCTAGAAAGATATTTCCAAAAGTACTTGGCATTGTCAAACACACACACACACACACACACACACACACATACACACGCACACACACACACACACACACATGGTAAGGGGCGAGAAATGAATGAATGCATACACAATACAATGATTACAACACCCAAGAAAGACATCTTCTTTCCTCTTGTTACATGTGTGCTGTTTACTGGACTGTGGTATGCATAATGGACAACAGTCCTTACTTGAGATACCTGGTCTCTTTAGATGTTTAGATGTGCCCAACATATGTTAAATGTAGAGACAGTAAAATAGTACTTTATAAATATCCTTTTGCTAAAAGTCATAAAACATTGTCTTTTGGAAGTAGAATTATGAACCTCTCTGTGAGCAGTATTGTCTGTACTTGCTCAGTGGTTTGAAGGAAGTACTGGGAGTCAGCACAGTTATGTACTAGTGTGTTTGTATTGGACCTTTTCAGATTTTATTTCTATACATTTGCACTTTGTTCTGCTGTGTGTATACTGTATATGATGGGCAAATATGTATAAAATTTTCAGTTTCTCCTCTCTAGATATTAAAGTGGTTGCCAATATATCTCAAAGTAGGAAAATTAGCACATTGTTTACAGTTAAAATATATAGGACACATTGTTCAGTTTAAAAAAAGAGAGAAGAACACAGAATCTAACATGTCTGAGCTTCCCACCTGCATATTGCATATAAATGTATTCAATATAGATCTATTTGTCCTTGAGGATGCCATTGCCATGAATGGAGCTCAAGGAAAAACTCAGTCTCTTGATATTTGCTAAGTGGATTGAACTTGGTGTGTGTTGCACATCCAATGAGCAGTTCTTTGATAAATAAAGTTCTTCATCTTTAAATAGCAGACTATCACAAAACAGCCTGGAATATGTGGTCACGCCACTGGACACCACTAAAGGAATATAACTAATTCATAGATAAAAATAGCATTTTCAATATATAGGTTACAGTTGTGCTACAACACAAAGCCAATAAAATTCCACCATTTTTATGTTTAAATATTTCAACCCATAAATCCTAATATACCAGTATCGGAAAATGACGATTGAGACATGTGCTGTTAAAAAGGTCCACTTTAGTTCTACTTTCCATTGATCGTCTTGACAAGTTATTAAAACTGTACTGTAAAACAACAGCACGATCATAAGGATAAAAAGAAAATAGTAAGTAACTGACGTGAAATGCAGCCGCAGTTGAACATTACTTTCTCTATCTTTGTATTCTTAAGGAAATTATGGCTAATGCATGTATTTTAAAGTTTACAAATGAAACAATTGACATTGGCTATACCTTCTATTACTACAGTTATTAAAGAAACATAAAAATGTGAACCAATTACTTTTTCTCAAAATAAAATTCTTCTTTAATATGATACGTTATGATACTATTTAGAAAAATATATAAATCATTTATAAACATTTTAATGAATTAATACTTTAACTTTTCATCATTTTTAGATTCTAATGTTGAATGGATCCTAAAAAGGGCCCTAAAGCCTTCTGATTGTTTAATTGTTTTTTAAACTTATTATTTTTATTTTATGTATATGAGTATAAGCCTAAGTGGATTTATGTGCATCTACTGTGTGCCTGGTGTATGCAGAGGCCAGAAGGGGCACTGGAACCTTAGGAACTGGAATTACAGATGGTTTTGTGCTGCCTCTCACATGGTAGGAACCCAGCCTGGGTGCTCTACTAGAACACTAACTGCTCTCAGCCACTGAGTCATCTCTCTGGCCCTTATTTAACCAAGTGTGAAGGGCACTGGGGCCGAAATGAGAGCTGGTTTAGAAGATCCATGAGACATTTTTCATAATTCGATAGGAAGAAAACAAAATTTCTGATGTTTCCTGTCATTGAATGTGATCCCTTCTGTACACAGATGTGATAATCCATGTGTTGTTCATTCAAACACAATTTCTTATCCCTGGTTAAATAAGCCATGTCAGTGAGGGGCCCAAAATTATAAGACATAAGTTCTGCCACAGAGATGCATATATCGGTGTTAGTAATATTTACATATTCCCATTTCATATGTGTGAGTCTGGGAACCTTCTAAATATTTTCATCTGACTAATCCACAGAAACTCTAAAGAATCCAAATTTGAAATCATTCACTCAATTTCACATATTCAATTAAAGTTAATAGCTCCCCTTACATTTTTGGTGGATTTTTCCTAATAAAATCAACAGTTCATATAAGATATGGAACACTTTTTCTTTTGTGATGATTAATCTTAACTGAATTTTTATTCTTTTTCACTGTGTTCAATAACACTGCAGCCTCTGTTTGTAAACCTAATCTCTTAAAATCATGACTATTGAATTTTTCTTGTATGCTGGATATTTTTTCAAGACTGCTTCTCATATGCTCTGTTTTTCTCATTCTTGTGATAAAAAAAGACTCTGAGTTGGGTCGAGGGAGGGTGTTGTGCATTCCACTTAATGCTTCTTTTACATCTTCTAAAACATCTGTATTGGTTCAGACACATTCATTTTCTAAAAAAAGTGAAGGAAATATGGCTTATTAAAGTTTTAAAAAGCAGCCTTTTTTATAAAACAGTATAATCAGTGTTTCAATGTGATAATTTTGAAATAAACTTTTAAATGTATATATTTGTGTGTGCATGCATGCATGCCCCATTCATGGCACACGTGTGGGATCAGATGACAGCTTGCAGAAGTTCATACTCCCCTTCCAACGTGTTGGACCCAGAGGATGACTTGGCTTGCTAGCTTTGAAAAAAAACAGCTTCAATCACTGAGTCATCTTGCCAACCATAAATATAATATTTCAAATTCACTGTGGATAATATTAAGAAAATTGGCACATAATATTGGGGGCCATATTTCTTGTAAATTAGGAAAAATTACAGCAAAACCTCAATATGCACTAATTCCCATCAAAATATTTCTATATCATAATAGTCATATTACTGAAATTATATTAACAAATCATGAGGATTTCTGAATATTCTTTAATATTGTAAAGCATTCATAATGGAGGGCCAGTTATTTAAGAATAACAGGAAATTTATCCACTGTTGTCTAAACAACTAAATGAAGTTTTCTAAATTTGACATTGTTTTTATATCATTGAGTTCACCATGAGAAATGTGTCTTGAGTTAAAATTTTGTAATTGGTGATAAAAAGCTGAAATTAAAATCATCATAATTAAAGTTAGGTAATAAGCATTAAAGATCTTGGTAATCATCTTTCATACAAGACATTCATTTCCAAATATATTGAAAGAACATAAAGAACTCAGAACACAATAAACCTTCATCTAGTGACTGTTCTTTTAGTATTTGCAGCGTACTTTGTGTGACACACTGTTTGAAATACATGTGTCAGCTCACACTGCAATGCAGTTTATTGGCTGTAGGCAGTGTATCACTCGTATGTATCTTCAGTGTCTTCCCAAGACCATTTTCACTACTTCCATGTACTTTGTTTTCAGATGAATTAAGTTGAAGATGCACTTCAGTTTTCTGTGAAAGATTTTCTGCCAAAGGGTAGTCATATATAAAGATGCTATTGTTTTCTGTGTGTGTGTGTGTGTGTGTGTGTGTGTGTGTGTGTGTGTAAGAGGTGAAGAATCACATGGATTGTAGCTTATTTCCTAGAAATTGATCAAAATGTTTAAATACTGACACATATCTGGAAAAACAGCAAATAACAATTTTTATTTTATTTCTTTGTTGGTTTTAAAGACTGGATTTCTCTGTATAACAGCCCTAATTTTCTTGGAACTTGTTTTCTATACCAGGCTAGCCTTGAACTCATAGAGATCTGCCTGCCTCTCAAGTGCTGGGATTAAAGTCATATGTCACCCCTTCTCTCCAACAACATTTCTAAAGTAAGATTATTTACCTTTTCCAGTTTTTAGAAAAAAACTACTTACAATAAAAGTGGGATATTAAAAGTAAGCATAGACAAATAGATCGTTGAGGCAATTTGGTAAGTCAAGAGATAGATAAAGATACACATGTAAGTCATTCTCAGCAAATACACAGACTATCCAGTGAAGAACTGACAATCTCTTCACTGTATGGTAGAGAACACCTGGACGTACATATTTCAAAATCAGACCTCAAGCCTCACCTCATGCCATATTCAAATATGGTTTTTTTTCAAGGATCATAGCTTTAAACATTAGATCTAAACCTTCAAGAATATCAAAGGAAACATTGGAGATATTTGTAATCTTGAGAGGGGCACAAATTTCTAATGTTAGAAAAAATAATACAGAAAAAAATTGACAAATTGACTGCCAGTAAAATTGTTTGTCAAATGGTATAGTTATAAAAATGAAAAAAACATTATATTTATTTGTAAATGTAATTATAATACAATATATATTATATATTATATATAAATATATAATATGTTTGTAAATGTAATTATAATACAATATATATAATATATAATTATATACCCAATTGTTAGAGAATTTGTAGACTGAATAAAGATTTCCTCAGATCAATAATGGTAAGTGATTCTTTTTTGGGACAGGGTCTCCCTCTGTTTACCAGGATAGCCTCAAACTCACAGAGATCCACCAGTCTCAACCTCTCAAATGCTGGGATAAAGGTATTTACTATTACTGTGCCTGGCTTGATTCTATGTATGTTTTAGGTTTATTATTTAATTTTATGATTTTTTTTGCCTGTATGTATGTATGTGAACCACATGCATGTCTGGGTCTGCAGAGGTCAGGAGAGGTCACTGGATCCCCTGGAACTGAAGTTACAGACTGTTTTGATCTGCCATAGGGTGCTAGGAATCACATTCAGACCCTCTATAAGAGCACAAAGTGCTCTAACCATTGATCCAATTCTACAGTCACAGATTCTATTTTTTTTTCATGAGCAAAATGTTTGAAACGATAATTGAAGATTAAGTGGAAAATAAGTACACAGAAAGAAGTAAGACTGCACACAATCAGAGAAATGCAAATTAGAGTCATCGTGATAAACCACAGCCTAGACGGAGAGCTGAAACTTAATGACTGATGCTCTCACATGCTGGGGAAGAGCAGAGCAAATCTTGTGCGCTCCTACTGGTATACCACATGATGCAAACACTCCCAAACTAAGATTAACAAATTTTCACTAGGCTAAATGCATTCTTACCAGACAATCCAAAATTCTAGTCCCAAATATTTACAGAAAGGAAATAGGAAGATAAGACTTTCCAAAGAACTGTCCTTGAATGTTCCTAGAACATCCTTGAACATACAAAGAAAAATGAATCCAATTAAAATTTCCATCAGCCGCTGAATGGATACATGAAATTTGGTAAACTCATGTAAATATAAAAAAGCAATGAAAATGAAGGCACAATAACATGCATGTGTGTCAAACCTTTTGAATTAAATGAACTAAGCTGGACACAGAAGTTGCACAATCTTCTACACCTATCATCTTTTTTAAGAAGCATAAATCTATCACAGGAAACAAATCACTGCTTCCCATAATGGCGTGAAACAATGAGTGAATGCAAAGAAGTTGAAGGGACGTATTTGGGGTGATGAAAATATTCTAAACCATGTCTGAAATCACATTTTTTAGAACCCCAAATTATAAACTTAGAAAGGAAGGCATTATAGTGTGTGTGTGTGAGAGAGAGAGAGAGACAGACAGAGACGACAGACAGTGTAAATGTGTGTGTATGAGTGAATGTATGTGTACATGAAGAGTATGTGTGAGAGAAGAGTATGTGAGTTTGTGAGTGAGTGTGTGTGAGACTGTATGTGTGTGTGAAAGAGCAAATGTGTGTGTGTGAGAGAGAGTGAGTGTGTGTGACTATGTGTGTGAGTGAGTGTGGATGTGTATGAGAGTTTATGGAGTGTGTGTGTGTTATCTCATACAATTACGCTTTTTTCCATTGAATTGGTTTTTTGAACTATTACTCTGGGAGAAACTTTAATTTATCTTTCTCTGCCTCAAGAAAGCCATGGACAATTTAGATCTAAGACTCATCTATGCTTATAATAAGGCTGACTTCATAACTGTTTGATCCACTGTTTTCAACAGTGGAAAGACCCTGAACTGTGCTTCTCAGCTTGTTTTGATTCCACATTCTATACTGTTACAAGAACAGACCTGACCCCATTGGTCCCAAGGTCTAATCTAAATTGTAAAGGATTTTGTTTTCTCTTTTAGACAAGTTTTTATTCACTAACAAGTCCCCCTACTTCTCCAATAGTGTTATCATTAAATGTGACATACCTTAATTACCAGGGTAATTACCATAATCACCACAGTAATTAGAGATGCAACTATGAACTAAGCAATTTTTCAAAGGCTCAAATCCTGCTGCATCACTTAGTCAGGCAAGGGCAGTGGATCAATGCCTCACCTTCTGTAGAAATGGTGTAAAGTGCATCCATGTAGGATGAATAATAAAAAGCCAGAGACAGATATTGGGGTTCAACCTGAAGATCAGAGAAGCAAAGCACCAAGCCACTAGAGAGATGCTCTCTCTACCAATGCTCAGACAAAGTGATAATGCAATGTTCTCCACCAACCTCAGACTTCATACTCCACTGAGTTCCTATCTCTTCCCATTCCTGCCTCTCTCTGCCCAGCGATAACACTCCTGTCTCCACCTCCCTAATGATGGGCTTAAAGGCATAGGAGGCCAAGTGCTGAGATCACCTTTGTACGAGTTGTGTTTCTCTTTTAGGCAGATTCGATCTTGTGTAGCCCATCGTGGCCTTGAACTCACAGAGACCCCTCTACCTCTGTCTCCCAAATCCTGGGATTAAAGGTGTGTGCCACCACTCCCCGGCCTGTATGGCTGACTAGTATGGCTGCTTTGCCCTCTGATCTCAGGCAATTTTTATTTATTAAAGCACAAATAATATAACATGATTCTCCCCAATGTTTATTGTTGTGTTATTTTTGAGGATTAAATGATATGATACATATATGAAATATCTATATAGATACACATAGATGATAGGTAGATAGATAGATAGATAGATAGATAGATAGATAGATAGATGATAAATAGATAGATAGACATAGATATATATCATATAGCTCTCAGAAATCTACCTGGCACATCACAGGGACTCAATAAATGATGATGTTTTTATCAACCTCATGTTTTCTGTTGGAGCTTCCTGGAGAAATAAATGATAAAATACCACTAAATAGATCACTGTGGCTAAACAAGGCATTGAAAAAGAGACTTGAAAAAAGTTCAAGTCAAGAACTGCCCATAGCCAAACACAGCAGCACGCAGATACAGATCCTCTGTTTTACAGTGTTGTGTGGTTTATTTATGTTACTGTTGCTGTTTTATTCTCGTTTCCCATTTGTATTACAATGGACAAGAGAAGGGACTATGATGTGTTGGAGGATACCTTTTATACCTGTTCCAACCTCGCCATCATATGTGTACGTGCTCAGGCTCACATTGCGAAGTCTCACCTTCATTTCATCCTCTTTAAAGGACTTCCTTTACTTTCATGCTCTGTGAAGGACTTGCATTGCATAGGTATGAGAGTTAGGATAGTCAGGTCTCCCTGGGCTTGGCCAGTGCTTCTTTTTTTATGGAGGTCTCCGAGGAAACATATACCTCAAATAGCCAAAGGAAGGCACAATTATGCTAGAATTCATGGTGGCTTTGGCTTCAAACTCCATAGTGAAACTTCCTAATTGACAGAGATACTGCAGAAGCCTCCTTGTCCCTAGCTTCATTAGGAAAAGGTATACATCAGGGCCCAATTTTCAGCGGAACTAGACAAGCTAGTGCCTGGGCTTCTCAAGTCAAGACAGCCATCCTTGTTCTGTAGCTGTATATGAAAAATGCACTTCCAGTGGGGAGAAAAAAAAACAGCAGAAAAGCCCAAGCTGCTTCAGATGTCTGAGCACTTATTATTGCTTTCCTCTGAGGGTGCCACTAATAAAAACCTGCATTCCACATATTCAGACAGAATAGGAAGTGCACAAAGGTCACAATTGTGTCTGGCTCCTCCAAACCAACTGCCTCCTACTTGTGGTTGGAAAAGGGAGGAAATGAATAGATGGAGAAAGGCTTCTCTCTATAAAAACCCACAATAAGCTAATGGCTTGCAGGGTGGGAGCAGCTAAAAGTGGGACTAGCCTGAATATTGACAAAAGATGCTATGAATTTGAAAAATTTGGGAAGAATTGGAGGGAAGAGAGGAAATGCGGACATTATGTAATTATTATATATAATTATTATATACATTATAAACAATCTCAAAAATCAAAGAAATGATTAAAATATGACTATTGTCTAACATTATACTTTCTGCTATCTGCTTTCCAACAGCTGCTATTAAAATTGAGGACACGGTTGTATGACCAAATAGATTTCCAGTGTTCAGTACTATCACATGAATTTCAAAGAAAACACTTATATTTTCAAATTGATACTTCTCAACAGCAGCAGTATGCAGTGAGGAATCCCATAGAGACTCATTAATGAACCACTTTGGGTGCTCACACAGTGGGAACTATGTGAAGGGCTGCCTTAACACTGAAAGAATAAAACCATCTTCAGAATTTAAAAAAATACACATATTAGAAAAAAACATCTAATTCTTGGGATAAAGGAATTTTGCATGGTACAGCAAATCTCTTTTCTATCATAAAGAAAAAAGGCACAGTGTTTCCTAGGCTCTTTATAATCACAACTTTCGTTCAAACACCTCCACTCTGACAGCACCTTCTCTGATTCCTACAGCCAATTCAACCACCCTCTCCTTCCATCATCTCTGCTTTATAACTGTAATACTTGCGGAATGTAGTAGGCTGCCTGTTAACTGCTTGCTTGCAAAGGAATGGATTGTTTCACCTGTCCAGTTTCTAACAAAGGTATAGAAACCACTTATCAGCAATCTGTTGCATGAATAATCTTCAGAATGAAAACATTCTTAACAGTTTTAATTGTCTGCCTTCAGGACATTGTCCTGCTTTGAGCCCTTTGATATCTGAACCATTGAATGAACATATAACTGAAAATGTGTTTAAGTTTTGTACCAATTCCCTGACTTTATTAGAAACCAAATATATTCAGTATGGATAAATTCAAATTTACCGTCAAATATCTGCAGTAAGGGTAAGAAATTTAAACAACTGTCTGGGGTATTTTTCTTACAGGCCTCTCAAGTTCATATAAATAATTTGTTTGAATAAGAAGCCAAGTAAAGAATACTATTTTTATCTCAAATGCTAGTAAGAGGCTTATAACTTAAAGATTGTGAAGACAGGGAAAAAGATGAAGCTTGAAACAAATTAGTGTTTTCCCTAAAGGCTCCCTAGTTCAGTGTATTTGATCCTTTCAAATTTACATTCCAAATAACTCAAATTCATCAATTCTATGTATTTATGATATTGTTATCCTTGTCAAGAAACTATGATTTTTTTGGAAATCACAGTGATTAAGTTAATCATTTTCACTTATTCATAAAGGGAAGTGTTTAAAGTCTTCAAGAACTATTGCTGGATCACAGCAAAACATTTAACAGTTTATGCCTAATTTTAACCAAGTGCCAGAGATAGGTAAAGTAATCAGGTGTTATTATTTTAAGGAACCTTTGAAATATCTTTATGTTTCGATAAATCTCCAAGTTTATTCGGTTACACTATTAAAATGAATAACCTAATTGGGTATTTGTCAATGAAAGACAGGGCTCCTTTCAGGGCTCTCCAGATTGTGCTCCCTAACGCCCTGTGGTTAGTTCTTAACACTCTAAATAGCTCATTGCATTAATCTGAAACAATTTTGCACCAAAATTCTGATCCTATAAAGGTGAACTAAAGTGGTGGACGCTGTTCACAATATTTTAAACAGTTTTGATTCTTGTTGTTGTTTAACCATAACATTATAAATAATAGCTGCTTTCCCAGAGGCAGACTGGTCCTGGGACTCCGGCACCCCTTCCACTGGACTCCATTTTCCAGCCTACAACCTTGGGAGATTTATGCTTTACCTGAGGTTCCAGGGACCCAAGGAAAGAACTACCCATAGCCGGCTCACACTCCGTAAAGCTGAACCAACAGGCCCAACTGCATCCTCTCTCTCCTGAGCTCCATATCCCAGCTCACAACCCTGGCAGAATCCTTCTGTTATCTTGGAGCTCATGTCAAACTATGAATCTTGGAGACCAAGACCGTACCCAGAACCCCAGATACCAGACAGGTACTTGGAAACCCAGAGGCAATATTGGCATCCAAAACCCCAGAGGTCTTGCAATCTGCACAAAACCCAACAGAAAACCTTGCTAGACCCGAAGACTCATTAGTCTCCAGACACTTGGCCACTTAGGCCAGAATACCAGAGAGGCATCACAAACCAACGAACAAGAACACTGAACCAAAAAAGAAAAATTCAGGAAACAACACCAAGACCATTAATCATCCCAAACCCAAATGCCTGAATGCCAGGGAAAGGACAACGTGGCATCAACAGAGCCCAGCTATCCTATGACAACAAACCTGAATATGGCAACACAGCCAAAGCATATGAAAATAACAATAAAACCAACTTTATGAAGATGATAGAATTCTTTATTGAGGGAATGGCCAACTAATGTTCAGTCTGTTCTAAAACCATGTCAGGAGAGTAGGCAGGCCTCCCTCTAACACTGCCTGGAGCACCAGGACCTATAGAACAAAATATGTAACTGGAGGAAATATGTGAATATAAATACCTAATGATATTCTCCTACACGCATAGCTATAGCCTTTTACTATGCTACTAAGATGTAAATCTGTTCCAGCTGTCTTACAGACACTTGGAGGTTCCTAGAAAAAGTTCTACTGTATCATAAATTCTGGTAAACTAAAAGTCTCCAGAGCCTATTTTGACCCCACCCATTTTTAAGCATGTTTTGCAGGCTCATTTCTCTTGGCTGCACCAAGACCAACTTACAAAGAGTCCTCCAGATAATGGCAGCACCTGCACCAGCCCCTGGGACTTCACCATTGGTACCACCACTCCAGGCCCATATGGGTAACTACCCAGCAACTAAAATCTACCCCTAAACCCAATTGTCATTAGAAAGACTTCATCCAGCAACTGAAGGACACAGATGTAGTCCCACAACCAAACATTAGGCAAACCTCAGGGAATACTTAATCCAATAACACATCATAAAGATCATCCACTATGATCAAGTAGGCTTCATCCCAGTGATGGAGGGTTGGTTCAATATACAAAAATGGTCAATGAAATCCACCATATAAAAAACTAAGAGAAAAAAGCCACATGATCATCTCATTAGATGCTCAGAAAGCCTTTAACAATATATAGCATTCCTTCATGACAAAAATTCTTGAAACGTATAAACATAACATAGACAATATACACCAAGCCAATAGCCAACATCAAATTAAATGGAGAGAAACATAAAGCAATTCCACAAAAATCAGGAACAAGATAAGGCTATCTACTCTATCCATATCTATTTAATATAATACTTTAACTTTTAGCTAGATCAATAAGACAACTAAAGGAGATCAAGAGGATACAAAGTGTACAAATTGGAAAGGAAGAAGAGGAAATACCCCTAATTGCAGAGGATATGATAGTATACATAAACGACCTTATATATTCTGAATTCTAACAGTTGATAAACACCTTTAGTGTAGTGGCTGGATATATGATTAATTTAAAAAAATCAGTAGCCCTCTACTATACAAGTGATAAACGGGCTGAGAAAAAAAACGGGGTGGGGGTAAACACCCTTCACAATAGCCACAAATAATAAAAATATCTTAGTATGACTCTAACCAAGCAAGTGAGAGACTTGTATGGAAAAATCTTCAAGTCTTTGAAGAAAGAAATTGAAAATGATATCAGATGGAAAGATCTCCCATATTCATGATTCAGTAGGATTAGCATAGAAAAAAATGTGCATCTTACCAAAAATCTTTACAAAAAATCTACAGATTTAATGCAATTCCCATAAAAATTATAACACAATCTTTAAATTGACCTTGAAAGAAAAATATTCAACTTCACATGAAAAAACAAACAAACAGGATTGCTAAAACAATCCTTTATAATAAAAGAACATCTGGAGTTATTACCATCCCCGATTTCATGCTGTATTAGAGAGCAATAGTAACAAAAAACCACACGGTATTGGCATAAAAACAGATAGGTTGATAACAGAACTGAAATGAAGACCCAGATGTAAATCTACATACCTATGGACACCTGTTATTTAATTTTTTAAAAGTCCCCAAATAAACAATGGAAAAAAGAAAGCATCTTCAACAAATGGTACTAGTCTAATTGGTGTCAGCATGTGGAAGAATGCAAGCAGATCCATATCTATCACCCTGCACAAAACTCAAGCCAAATGGATCAAAGAGTTCAACATAAAACCAGATATACTAAACCCGATAGAAGAGAAAGTATGGAATACACTTAAATGCCTTGGCATAGGAGACAACTCCCTGAACATTGGTGTTCTGCACCAGTTGAACAGACATTAACATCAACATTTAATAAATGGAACCGCATGAAACTGAAAAGCTTCTGAAGGCAAAAGACATTGTCAAATGGTCAAAATGGCAGTCATCAAAATGGGAAAAGATCTTTACCAACCACAAATCTGACAGAGGGGTAATTTCCAAAGTATATAATGAACCCAAGAAACTAGACATCAACAAGCCAAATAATCCAATTAAAAAAGGAAGTACAGAACTGAACACAGAATTTCTCAACAGAGGAATCTCAAATGGCAGAAAAACACTTAAATATCTATCAACTGAAGAATTGATAAAGAAAATGTGGTACATTACACAATGGCATATTACTCAGCTGTTAAAAACCATGACATCATGAAATTTTCATGGAACTAGAAAAAAAATATGCTGACTGTGGTAACCCAGAACCAGGTAGACAAGCACGGTATGTGCTCACTTAGAGGTGGGTATTAGCTGTGAAATAAAGGATAAGCATGCTACAATTCAGAAACCCATAGAAACTAAGTAACAAGAAGGACTCAAGGGGGAACACATGAGTCTCACTGTGAAATGGAAAGAGAGTAGTCATCATAGGTGGTCAGGGGAGGAGTCTGGATGGGGGTGAGTGGGCATGGGGACAGAAGGGACCATGCTGGGGGAGGATAGATGGCGAGAGTACTGGAAAAAAACAAGTTTAAGCAGCAGCTCTAGAATGAGTTAGAAACTTAGTGCAATGGAAGTTCCCAGAAATCTACCAGAGTGACCCTAGTCAAGACTCCCAGCAATGGGGGATATAGAGACTGAACCAGCCATCTTCTGTAACCAGGCAAGACTTCCACTAGAAAGATTGGGACCCCAACCCAGCCACATAACCTTTGACCTGCAATTTGCCCCATCTACAAGATATGCAGAAGTAAAGGTGGCACAAAATTTATGGGTGTTGCTAACCAATAGTTGGTCCAGTTTGGGATCCATATCATGAGCAGAAGCCCAACCCTAAAAGTGCCGGGAAAACCAGGAACCAGAAGTTGGCCAACTCAGCCGGCAACCTAGAAGCAAACATGACTGGGAGGGAGGGGGAGGCAATGAAATGAATTGCAATGCTGTTCTGCTATATTCATATATTGGTGTCTAGCCCAATTGCATTCAGAGAGGCTTCACCCAGCAACTGGTGGAAACAGATGCAGAGACCCACAGTCAAACATTAGACGAACCTCAGGGATTCCTGAAAAAGAAGGCAAGGAAGTATTGTGGGAGCCAGAGGGAGAATCAACTATCCTGGACTCATAGGGGCTCACGGAGACTGAACCAACAACCACAGAACCTGCATGGGACTGACCTAGGCCCTCTGCATATGCATTACTGTTGTGTAGCTTGGTCTTCTTGTGGGATGTCAGGGACCATTTTCCTAAGGATAGATTTGACAGGCACCATCATCCTTACAGGGATAGCAGAGGTCATTGCCCTAAGGATGTTTACGGAGATCCCACCCCTCATCCCAAACTATCTTGAGAGCTATCCGTTAACGGAACCCACCCCTTACTCCAATGCTAATGGATCACATCTGTTAATGGAACCCACCCCTTACTCCAATGTTAATGAATCACATGCTTCGGCTTACACCAGGTGCTGGCTGATGACCTTCAGTTACCTCGGCAGAGTTCCTGCCTACCCCTACCTCCACCCCATTCAAGGGTATATAAGCTGTAACTTTCACCCCAATAAACGGAGACCTTGACAATAGAATCTTGCTTGGTCTCCATTCCTCTTCTTCAGCCCATGTCTTGCAGGTTAGCGCCCCTTCAGAGGACCCTGAATAGCTGACCCTGCTGGCGGGGTTACAGTGGGACTCCTTAGAGTCGAAGCAGGGGCTGTCTCTGACTCTGTTACCTGCTTTGGAGACGCTTCCCTTATACTGGGTTGCCCAGTACAGTCTACATAGGAGAGGAGGTGCCAGGTTCTACTGCAACTTGTTATGTCTGAAGTGAAGGAAAAGGAGTGGATAGGGTGAGTTTTGGGGAAGGGACTGGGAGGAGAGGAGGAGCGATAGGCTGGAAAAATTATTAATTGCTTAATTAAAATAAAAAATAAATATGTGATAACATAGGTAGTGGTTCTAGAAACATTTTCTATAAGTGCCAGTCAAAAATTAACAAGCTCTGGAGTCCCTTGGCTTACCATGTTGCCATTCAAATATATTAAAATATTTTGTGATGCCCTGTGAAGTTATAAAAATTAATCATGATATTGGCATGGAGACATAGACATAACCTTTCTTTCCATATATAATTCTATACTTCTTAAAGTTCTGTTTGTAAGAGACGTGTTTGTTTGCACATACTCATGAATATATTCTATTGTAAACTTAAGAACTCTGGCTTGTTGGTTTACACTTTCTGTTTTGATCTCTTTCAAGACTAAAAGCCACTGATCTGAAACCATCCTGAGTTTCTTGAATGTTTTCTTTTATTTTCATATGCAGTTTATGTACAGGGGCTCCTAGAACATTTACAGATCAGTTATTTTCTGCTTTAGTAACAGTGAAATACACTGCTATACCATTATGGTTTTTTTAAAAAGGAAATTTCAAGAAATTCTAAAATAACTTCCATTTAACATAATACAGTACTTGTTTATTCAAGTATTAGGAAATTATTGTTCAGAATAGTATCATTTGAATTTTGTATCTGAAGTCCCATTGAAAGGCTCAGATGCTACAAACTGAAGAAGCATTTGGCCTATAAACGTATAAAAAGAGAGAGCATTATAAGATTCCTGCTATAAAAATCTCATTTTAATAATAACTGGTAGTCCATACATATACAGAGAGGCCAAGTTTAAGAAAAGTTTCTTGTTCAAATATTCTACTTAATTAAGGTGTCAACAATGAAAACATCATTTTTCTTCCTCATCGGGAGCCAGTATCTGTATATAAAACAGACTTATCAGCTGCATTTATAATTTTAATGGAAGTGTATTAAGTAAGATCAGAAATCTATGAACAACTAATTATTTAAATAGCTCCTGGAGAAATTCTCTGAACTATCAGTCTAAAGCTTTTGAAAAATCTACTTTGCATTCCCTCCCATTCGATCTCTCTCTCACCCCCTCATGACCCTACTTTCCTGACTTCATGTTTTTCTAAATTCATTTACAAACTGCCTATATGTGCATGGGAGCAGAACTCTCTCCAGAACCATGGGTAGCCCCTCAGAGGTTCTACCCCTGAGGAAAGTTGACTCTCTCTCCCCAACAGCCCCATGGACACCAGCAGCCCCGCAGCTAGGTCTGGGACTTCATGATCCTTTCTACCATCCAAGCTAGGCTTTTGACTGTTCGGATCTTGTGCATGCAATAATCGCAGTCCCTGTGAGCTCCTGTGTGCAAGGACTCAACCATGTCTGGCAAATACTGTTTTGATGCATATGTGCACTGCCACTGGCTCTTACCATCTTTCCACCACCTTAGGTAGACACTTCCTAAATTATACAGATGTGCAAACAAAATCACTCTCAGATTAATGTATTTCTCAAACGTCACCAGACAAGGTTCTTTATGTGTTAGATGTGATTAATATAGAAATCCACAACTGGTCAATGTTCAGAGAATAAGAGAAGTAACCAGCTCTAAATGTGACATCTTTATCACATCTTCTTTCTCTAAGAACTGAAGCGTCACGAAAACTAACCAATAAGATCTCAGGGTATAGAGGTATTATTTCTAAGTGTATGTGGAAATGGCAGCAGTGTGTGCTGGAGAACACAGCAGTCTCCTCAAATGTATCCTTAGCACTCTAGAATTATTGCCTCCACAGTTTGTGACAACTCTGACATATTGCCATTAATAGCTGAACTGGGGAAAGCAAAACTGCTTTGCTCCCTGGTAAAGGGAAAGGATTTCGTGCTGGAGAGAAAAGAACGTGTTGGCAAACCTTGCACTGATGTTTTTAGTTGTTTGGAAATTTTATCCTGGAGAATTATGTGCAACAGTTCAATTTCCTTCTCTTCGGTGTCTAGAACAAAGACTGATGAAATTAGGCCACGGGAAGTACTTTTCTGCACTGCAAATTAGAACAGAAAGTCATGAGAGTGTTGTTCCCTGGAAGGCAGATGAAATGTATGTCAGGATTCATGCCAAACGTCAACATGTATAAATCAAGTGTTCAATATTTCTCAAGTATGTGTCTATGTAGCAATTTCTTTTTTAAATATCTTTGTACTCAAATTTCATTTTGATTTATCTAATTTTTTAGGTAACAATATAGTTGTACTCTTTCAGTCCTAATAATTCACAAAACATAGAATGGTAATAAATAAACACACATACACTTTAAGTTCGGTCTTTAAAGCAAGTTGACCTCCCTTCTAATGGCATTTCAACAATTGAATGCAATAAATTTTTATTGGGAAGAAGTTCCTTGATATTTATTCAAAACGTTGAAAATTTAACTCTGTTTACAAACTTGTCCATGGATCTGTATTCACAATTGCCAAAACTTGGAAGCAACAAAAATATTTTTCAGTGTAAGCAAAACATTGATAAAAGGTGGTATGTGTATCTATCCAATGAAATATTATTATATCCTTCTGAAACCTTCACTTCTAGGACATGAAAAAACATAAATATTTATTCCTAAGTGGAAGAAAACAATACACAAAGGCCATCTTATAACTCCAACTACATGGATGGAGATACTAAAAAAGAAATCCAGGATTTCCAGGAATTGTGGGGAGGTAGTCTTTGTGACTACATGAATGACAGGGGACTTTTAGGGGAATAGAACTTATTTCACATGATATTACAGCAATGGCTATATGTCATTATAATTGTGAAAGCCCATAAAATACATGTCCATAATGAATTCTTGTGTCAACTATAGACATTCCTCTACTGGTCATTCCATCTTTCTGTGAAAATAAAACTTTCTAAAAAGTAAAGTATATTATTCTTCTTAATATGATAGCAGCATATTTAAAATGAGGGGATTTGGGATTTTTTTTGGTTTTTCAAGAAAATAAGCATTTTTAACTAATATTCTCTTTACCACTTTTGAAGAAATTATAGGTATTGTAATAAAAACTTAATTCTCCATATATTTAAACCTCATTAATAGATATGAAATGTTATTATTCTATAAAATAGTTCATTGGGCTTTAAAATTAAATACTGAATATCTAACGAAGTAAATTTAAATAATTGAATCTAACATCGCTAGCGGAGATGTCCTTTGCTTGCTCTGTACTGAAATTAAAGTGAAATGAAGTCAGACATTACAGCGACTTCACTTACATAATAAGACAAAGGCAGGAAACCCAGTCTCCTCTGCTCTGAGAACAAGGAGATGAGTGGTAACTGAGCAGACAACCTTGTTTAGGGTTTGTTTTGGTTTGGTTATAAATAAATATACCTTTATTCTTTGGGAATTTCATCCATACATACAATGTATTTTGAACATATTCATCCCTACATCATTCTCATATATCCAGGACCTACTCCTCCATCCAAAAATCATTTAAATGTTAAGAAAAAATGTGTATAATAGTAAACAGCCCTGCACATATTTTCATTATACCTTGTGATTCTAAACTTATTTTTACAGAACAGAAATCATGAGATCAGAATGTTAATAACTGTGGCACATATGATTACATATAATTTTATTTTTTTATTACTATTGTGCACCTTTTATCATTTTTAAATAATATCCTTGTAAAAATATTGTTTTGTTATATGCTCTGCTCTCTATTCACTGCTGATCTTAGCAGATTAAATAGATCTGAACATTCTAGAGGGAAAATGAGTAAAACGCCAGAATAGAAAAATATTTTTTAGCCGAGCAGTGGTGGTGCATGCTTTTACTCCAAAAATTTGGACGGTAGAGGCAGACAGACCTCTGTGAGTTTGAGGCCAGCCTGGTCTACAAGAGCTAGTTCCAGGACAGGCTCCAAAGCCGCAGAGAAACCCTGTCTCAAAAAAAAAGGAAAGAAAAGAAAAAAATATTTTTAAATAAATCACTAAATTAAAGTAGAAATGTAACTTTGAGGTTCATGGTCTTGGATCAGTACTTCATATTCTCTTTGTGTATAACCTGAGTTTTCTGTTGCTCTTATAGCTTCCCTATAGGCATTTTATACTTTCTTTACAATAATAAGGAAGAAAGAAATAATAGCAAATATGGTTTTTCATTTCCTCTAGTTTTAAATAAAGCAAAGAGATAGTAGAGAGACATAGTATAACATTTCACTCAAGTCACCAAGAGCACATGACGCATCTTTACTCCCATCAAACAGGAGGCAAAGACAGGTGGATCTCTATGAGTTCGTTGCCAATCTGGTAACAGAGTAAGGTTTTTTTGTCAGCTGCAGCTATGTAATGAGACACTGCCTCAAATAAATAAATAAATTAGATTAACACATGTAAAATGTTTACATAAGAATAGCAAAAGACAGAAGAAAAGTTAAGAATGCTTCAAGAAACCGAAAAGAATGCATTTAGAATTATTCTTATTATTCTTATGCAGGATAGAGTTTCTCAGCACTTCTCAGGAGCTAATATAAATTATACAGTCTCCTATAAAACTTAATCAGCAAAGGAAAGAAGAGGATCTAGGGTCCATTAGAGATTTCTTAAGCAAAATTAAGAGTAATTTAGAAATTATTACCTTTTTATGAACTCGTACCTTATCCCATCCATTTGCCAAAATTTAAATTTTCATTTCTCATTTGAAAAATGAATAGAGGGCTAAAGAGACAACTCAATCTACAAAAGTGCTTACTGCGCAGTGTAGGACCTGAGTTCAGCTCTCGTCTACTGCCCCCTTAAATGTCAGGCAGGTCTGCATAGATCAGTGATTCTCGTCGCATTGGGGATGCAAGGGCAGGAAGCCCCCTGGAGTTCTCTAGCAATCCAGTCTCGCTGAATTGATGGTCTCTGAGTCACTAACAGATGATGAATCCAAAACTAATGTGGAGAACGACATAAGATGCCCAGTGTCTACGTATGGTCTGAATGAATACATACGCTGGTCCCCATACACAGAGGCAGACAAACACACGCCATACACTAACGGAAAAAAGAACAGAATGAATACAGATTTGATCTTCATCTAATTCTATAGCGTGGGACTTACTCTGACCTGTGAGCATAGTTATGGGTATGTACAGTTCTCTGCTTGAGTTGGGTGTGACCAACAAGTTTTGGCTAACTTCTTTTCACAGAGTCTATGTTTCTCTCCTCTCGCTTGTAAATAGGAGAGATTCCACCATGAGTATCTCTAAGGAAGGTTTATTGTATCCTAGTACAGATCACATGGGTGCTATATAAAGCCACAGTTTCTTCCCCTACCGATCCTGTCATTTCACCCCAGGCAAAATGGATTAGTCTGGGTGTTCTGCCCTCTTATTCCCAGATCTCACCCTAAGCTTCTAACAATAAATGAAAGGCTTCAGTGTCTACCAGTGAAATGAGGGAGAAAAATCCTAGGCGATCTTGATAGAGAACTAATAAAACCTTGAGGAAATGATAAATTGCTTTCAGACAACAAACCGTCTCTAATTATAGGAGATATCAGATGTTTGGTATCTAAGGTATACGAAGGAAGTTTGTAAAAATATCTGTGTAATTGGGTGGTTCCCGAGTCTGTGCAATGCTCAGTAGGCATACTCAGAGGGTTGCTATTTTCAGGCGGCAGAAAGAAAAATAGCAGCATATGCTGACTATTCACGGCACGCAGGTGTCGCACTAAGCCCTTAAGCAAGCCGTGTCTCGTTAAATGTTTATAAAATGTGCGTGCTTATTATTCCAATTGAAAGATGAAACTATGGAGCTTTATAAGATTTAACTGACTGATTCAAAATTTCAGAGTCTGTGTGGGAGAGCTGGGATTTGAGCTCATGTCTGTTCATCAACAGCTCCGAAGGGGAGAAAAGAAACCTGAGATATAACAAACAAAGAAGGGAAAGGGGTGAGATGGAAAGGGGAAAATACAAATGGCATATTAAATAGACAGCAGGCATTTCTCAAGTGTTTGTTACGCGAGTGCTACATGTCTACACAAATTCCATAAATAAACACTTTAAAAGAGATAAAATTGGAAATTCAGATCTGATGGTACATGAATATCACTGCAGGACAACGGAGGCTAAGACAGGAAGACAGCAAAGTCTAAACCAGTAAGAAAGAGAAAGAAAGAGAGAAAGGGAGAAGAAGGGAAGAAGGGAGGAGGGAGGGAGGGAGGGAGGGAGGGAGGGAGGGAGGAAGGAAGAAGGGAAGGAAAAAGGAAGTAAGGAAGGAGGGAAAGAAAGTTATTAACTGTTTCAAAAGTGTTTCTATGGTTTATTTATGTTTTTGGACGTATCCCAAGGAATAAATCCCCTAGTTTAATGATTATTCAACAGAATTTAAAAGACCTTTTCTCATTCACATCCTTCACTTTCAACTAACTTTGTGATTAAAACTTAATGTAATTATAAGAGTTAATAACCTTAAAGAGAAAAATAATCAAGGCTCCATTTTCATTTTCAGGCAGATTCTTGCTGAAAGAAAGTATCAGAAAATAATTACCCCTTATACCATTGGACCTATTCCATTAAATACCTTCTTTCATTAAAAGAGGAATGTATGTAATTTTGGAAGAAACAGGAAATAAAGAGAGAATGAACTCCAATCTGCTCTATGCAAGTCGCACGCCCATATTGACAGGGATAAACTTTGCCATTTCAGTTGAAAAGGCAAAAGCATGCACCCTTCTGCTCCTATATCCAAGAGGCTAAGGAACACTGTGGGCAAATCTTCTTGGCGCTGTAAAACACTAGCATCTTCTCCAGTGTCTGACTTGGATTTCTGAAGCTGGCTGCTTTGAAAGATGGCTAAATCCTCAGTCTCTGCCACCGATCCCCATTCTTGCAGGGTGACACATGTGCTTCCTTCATGATAGCGCCGTTGATGAAACAGTCCCTGTTTATAGTACTTGCCATCCAGTCCATCATCCCTTTATCATTTGTTGCTGTATGCTTATAAATTCACAGAAAGTCTAGGGACATATATACTACCTATGTTGTTACCATCTGCTGTGGAACAATCCTCTTCTACACTATGAATATGTATTACTCACATTGGTTAGTAAAAAAGCTGGCAGGCCAGTAGCTGGGTAGGAAGTTAGGTGGGAAAGCCAAACTAGAATGATGGGAAGAAGAAGGGAGGAGTCCGAGAGATACCAGCCAGGCCTCCGAGGAAGCAGGATGTGTACAAAATGAGGTAATAAGTCATGAGCCATGTTGCAAAGCATAAATAGAAATGTGGGTTAATTTGCATGGGAGTTAGTTAGCAATAAGACTGAGCTATTGGATGAGCATTTATAATTTATGATCAGCCACTCAGCCAGCTATTTGGGACCAGGCAATCAGGAACAGGAAATATCTGTCTGCAACCTGCTGTATTTTAAAGGCAAGGAAACCATTTAATAAGATTTCATTACCTGAGACGGGTTTCACAAAGAGACAAATGATAAAGCTAGATTCTAATTCTGAGTCTAAAGCTTGAGTTTCTGGTCACTGTGAAAAACGCAAGCTGTTAACTGTAAACACATTCTGAAATCTTTGTCACTGTCAGACTTTGTTCACCTATTTCCTCATTCTTCATCCAAGGCTGACTTCGGTATCCCAGTTAAATTCAGGTCAGGTCTCAACCCCCATGACCAAGCCCAACTCTCTCCGGGATGTGCTCATCACCCATCCTTCTGTTTGCAGTGGATGCTGAGGAGTGACAGGCATCACAAGACAAAGAATGAGGAAGGGCAAGGGAGCCGGCTCAACTCATAAAGGATCTTGCCACCGAGTCCTATGACCTGAGTTCAGCCCTTAGCACCTACAACATGACTTCTACAAGTTGTCGTCTGACCCACACATGTGTGTCACAAAATGTGAGACCACACACTAAATAAATAAATAAATAAATAGAATTGTAATAAAAATAAATGTGATTTTTAAAAAAAATTATGGTAAGTTAAAGGAGAGTATAAAGTTCATGAAGCTGAGCAAGACCTAAAATTAAAATAGCTCCAACTATGTCCCTCAAGCTATACCTTATTTTAAGAAAACACGTAAAACAATAATAACTTTATTTTTCACAGCTATAAAATAATCGATCTTTAAAATCCACAGTTTAGTATGTTACTCAGAAAACAGAGACGGGTATAATTTTACTACAGAGTTTCTCCATGCTTCAGTTTTTAAAATTAATATTCTATAGCCAATTTAAATTTTCTTAATAAGAAACAAAATTGCTTACTTTCAAATACCCCTGTTCATTTATCTTCATATATTTAGTGTCACAGTGTTTTGCCTTCACTTTTCTTAAATGTGTAAGTATTTCTAGGAATAACCTACAAACTGTTCATTTCTACATTAAAGTGGGACGGGAGATACACAGTGCTTACCAAGCATTTGCTTTGTAAGTATAAGAACTTTAGTTCATATTTGAGCACCCATATGAACCTTGAGCACAGCAGCCTGGTCTGAAATCCCAACACAGGAGAAAAAGCACCTTCTCTCAATTTTCTAACCAGACAAACTAGCTGAATAGATGAAACCTAGGTTAGTGTCAGATCTTTTCTGAAAAATTATGGTAGAGAGCAATGGAGAAAGATAGCGGCCCTTAACCTGCAGCCCTTAAATATGCACAGCATGAACAAGTCAACACACATACACACACACATGTATGCACACACACATACCACATATGCACTACACATCATACACACACATACACAAACACCACACACACATACATACCACATGCTCACTAAACACGCCAAACACGTATGTGTACAATACCACATTCACTAATATGTAACATACCTCCAAATTATTAATAATGCTTTCTGGGTTAATTTCAAATTGGGTAGTTACCCTAAAGGATAGTATTTTCAGGCTCAATAATCACTTCAAAATGCTCGACTTTGCCTTACCTCTGTTTAGTAGATAAGCTAACTTTAATCATAAAGAAAGCATATATCATCACTTAAAACAATGACATTTAATTTCAATTTGTCCATCTACTGACTTCTGCTTTACATATTCTGTAGTGATATTTCACTGTATTTTAATAAATAATGCTTGCCTGAAGTTCAGCAGCACTGATCAGTCTTACGGACCAGGCAGTGGTGACACACACCTTTAATCCTAGTGGCCACCACACTAGTTTGCCATAGAAACTGGGCAGTAGTGGTGCACGCCTTTAATCACAGCACTAGACAAGAATATAAGATGGGAGGAGACAGCTCTCAGACACAGTCTCATCCTGAGATTCCTGGAGGCAGGATAGCCATTTCAGACTGAGGCAGAGGAAAGAGCCAGTGGCTGGCTGTTTTGTTTTTCTGAGCTTCAGATTGAACCCCAATTTCTGTCTCTGGGTTTTTATTAATGGTGCCACAATTTTCTACTTATAGAAGTTTATGAATTGGCCAGTAGTATCAATTTAATCAATAGCAAAAAGTGCAAAATAATACTGAAATCACTCCAACTGTGGGTCTGTCACAAAAATGCAGAGAAAGATCTCTTAGGGAAGCTTTGAAGGCAGGCCCATCTCCATTTCCTGAGTACATCTACTGTCTGGTTTCAGATGCTCTTCACCTAGACTGTTGTCTTTAGACTCAGCATCTTTGCCTTCATCCTCATTCAATCAGTCTTCAAATTCTTGACATGTTATTTTTCTGCAACACTTTCCCTAGAATTTTAAATCTTATTCAAGATACTTAATTCAGTTCCATTTTGCCTGGTATTTCACATCTGAACAGCAGAGCCTGGCAGTAATTTGAAATGAATCCAACCTCACCCCACCAGCCTGATGTCTCAAGTGGTCCCCTGAGCACACTATTGTATAAATGTTCAACCTTCCTATTGCGATCCTCTCCATCATCATGCTGTATCCATAGTGTGTCTGTAAGGGAAAATGTCACATTCGGCTCACAGCTTAAGGCATATGTAACCTGATTGTTTATATTAGTGCTTCACTTATGTCTTTTCCAAACCTCTCCTTGTTGGAACTTTTACATGTCCATGCCACCAACATGTCACTTATTGAACTGAATTGTTAGTAACAATTTCCTGGGCCTCTTTTGTTATGTTATGAAATTTGACAGCTCACACCCCATGGTTTGTTACTATTTGTGCTCATGCTGCCCAGTGCAGAGCCCTTCTGCTTTGTGCCTTGTAAATTTGCTAATGCAATATATGTAGAATAAACAATGTATATGGATAAAATTATTATAATTATGATTTTTTTTAAAAAACACACTTTTCTTAAAGGATCTATAGAGAATTTAGAGCTGAAAAAAAATCTCAGAATTTCCATGATTTCTCTATAATCTGAGTAAGAGATGTCCTGAGGGTTAGGGTGGACTCACAACAGAACAAAATGGTGTCAGAGGCAGAGTCAGGGAAAGTCTCAAATCCATTGTTCAGTCATGATGTTATGTCACATTCAGCATAATGTTTTTTTTTTAAAGTAAAACAGTCTTTTTCAATAAATGTCTGCAAATACAGATATTTCAAATAATGTCATTAAGATATATGTCCCCCAAATAATAAGGATTTGATATGATGTTTTAACCAGTCAGGTATAGTACAGGTATAGACACACCTGTACTCCAAGCACAGTGGAAGCAGAGTCTGAATAACCAATCACCATGAGCTAAGCCACAGAGCAACTTCAAGGCAAACCTGGACTCTTCGCTAAAGGCTTAGCTCTTATAAAAATTCCTGAAATGTACTGATCAATTTATCTTTTCAAAGAAATCATATCCACATCTATTCTCATGTATTTGAAACACTTGAAATAATTATCCTTTAATAACTACTACTGTCATTTAAATTTTTATAGATTTGGCTTAGTGAAAACAGTCTATTGTAGAGGATCTAATATCTTTATAAAATTTTAACATATTCAATTATTTATTACAATTACGAATTTCACCAGTTAATCCTTGGAAATGTATTTTATGTCAATCTATGTGTTTTTTAATCTATTAACTATTAATTCTTTACACACAATTTTAGTGTATCCATAAAATTATTTCAGTTGACCAGAATGGCTTTATAACATTCAATATTCAACTTAAACAAAGTGAAAAATATTCTATTTCCTAAAGTTTAAATTATATATTTAAATGGGATCATTTCTCTCTCTCTCAATCTCTGTCTCTGTCTCTCAATGCATTCACACACACACACACACACACACACACACACACTCATCATTTTTCCAGCTAAATGCAAAACTAATTAGTCTCACTTATTGTTTCAATTGATTTTACTGTAATTGGTAAACAAATAGTAATAAAGTTAACCTTCCCAAAAGAAGGCTAAATATGTTTTTATCACACTATAAACAAAATCCCTCATAGTGGTGATAAATGTATAAATTTCTTTCACTATAATAACTACCTGTTTCTGGTTATTCCTATCAAGGTCCATTTATAACAACTTATGTATTTATTACTAGTTATACACTAGACGGATCATTATAATCTTAAAGCTCAATATTTGTGTCCATGTTAAATGCTTGGCAAAAAGAATATCTTCAAAATAACCTTAGTTAATATTTCTCATTTACTCTAACCATTAAGTCTTATTATATTATTTATCTAAACATTCAGAAAATATTCTTTTTTCTTTTGTAATTATACTAAGCAACGATGTAGATTTATTATGAAACTTTTCTAATAATTATCTCCTCTGTTCATGTGACACATTTACAAATGTGTCAAAATTTCCTTCACATTGAATTTATTTTGTTTTCAGCTTACTGCTAGATATACTAATATTTTTGAAAGAACTACCAGAGATTGACTTTACATAAAGTAATAATTGTGTAAGAAGCCTCTTGATGTTTCATGTTCATGTCTTATCTTATTTTCTAAAATAGGTATTTTAATTTTTAAAATATATCATCTTCTGATCAAATGATTTAAATCTAATGAAGAAACCAAAATGATAATCTTTCTCTTTTAATAATAACTTCTGCTATTTTTATTTTGTTATAATATTTTTAATTTACAGGACATTGATGACAGTTTCAATATGCCTAATAAATCTACTCGACAGAAATAACTATAAACATACTGGTTAGATGTCGAGAGAACTGTATTTTATCATGTTTAAAATCCATTCTCTTCCTACATGGGTTATTTTGTACTTATTACAACAACAAAATTTATATTTTAACAATTTATCTTTTATAAAATATCATAAAATACCAATCATATCTGACCTATTAGCATGGCTGCAGAGCATTTCTTAATATTGAGTCAAACAGATAGTTAAAGATATCTTATGCAAAACAAATTTGGTTCCTAATTGGACTACAGTGTTCAGAGATTCATAATTGTATTTCAGAATTATTGAATTCTTAAATAAAGTGAATAAAGTTTCTCAAGAAAACATTGACAAATTTCACTTTAATGCCTGTCTCTTGTAAACGGTCCTGTTTCATCCTAGAAAGCTAAGCACAGTAATGACGCAACCTCCACCTCTCAGTTCAGTTAAGGGGCACTTCACACGGGGTGTCAGGGCATTCAGCCACACTGTGAAGGCTAGCATTATAGAACTCCAAAGCTGATATCTGCATTGCTTCCCACAGATACTGACTGAGTCATAGCTGTGTCTGTCTCAGCCTAAGAAATGCTTGTCACCAATGAAACAACCAAACTCTGAGTCCTAAAGATGACCCTCCTCTTCTTCCAACCTCCAGCTTAGACTAAGTCACATAAAGAAGAGGTGAAAACACCCCGTCACACCCAGGCAGCACCCTGACAATCAGGCATGTCCCACTTTCTTTGAAATGCATCAGCTGTCTGATCTGAGTTTGTTCAGAGGATTCAATGCCTCAAAGTTGGAACTGAGACTTTGCAGCCAAGTAAACATTATGTATTATACATAATATGTATTAGTATGATATATGTATAATGAAATATAAAATATATATATGGCATCATAAGTCTTAGTGGTCGTTGCTCTGACACAAAAGAACTGTATGCCAGCTGTGTACTTGGGCTGCTCTGCAGATCAAATGTAAGAAAAGTCAGTATCATAAGAAAGACCTAACAGAAACAGAGGGCTGGCTTTTACTTCATTAGAACCATTTCTTTTCTTAAATTTTTCACATTCCCCTTTGAATTTTCCTGACATGTTTACATAAAATCTTTGTGTTACCTTAGTTACACAAGCTTGGGTTGTTTTTTATTATCAAACAAACAAATAATCCTAATTATTACATCCTATTACGCTTCTCTCTCCCCTAAACGGAGCTCAAGGGAAGCCAAAAGGAATGGCAGTATCTCTGAAACTCCATCCAACACGTTTTTTTTTGCTAAATATAGTTCTTTTGTTCTAGAAAATCTTTGATTCTATACAAGATGTAGAGTATTAATATTTTATCATTTTGGAGTAAGGAATTGACAGGGTTGCTTAAACATTAAAAAAATGAACTCTTCTCTCTTTGTGTTTTTCTTATGATAGATCTTAGAGTTTTAAAAATTTATAAAAAGAACATTTTGTTCAAATAGTCGCAATAAAAGTAACCTAAAAGGCAAGTCTTGGCCGGGTAGAGAGGGAACGTGACAAAACACCTATGGAAATCGAGAGTGTTTTACGGACGCCAGGATTCAGAACGCGCCTACAGTACAGAATCAGGAATGAAAGTTGCAGCAATGCATGAAATCAATCAGATTAAAATCAATAAAACTACTATCACAGTTTATGCTTTTGTTGTCAAGGGGTACTGTTTAGTTCAGTACTTTGACTACATCATCTTTAAATAGCTACTGTAATAGAATAATACTGATCGAAGATATAATGGTTTGTGACCCTAAATTCTAGCATGTTCTTTACATACTCAATTTTTAAACGCACTATAAGATGCATGATCTTTTTAACTAAGTATTTCCACACTGTTGCTCAAGTAGCTATTCTTGGTTACAGTCTCAGCAAGAACAAGTTTAAGCATGATCCTGTTAAGCCAACAGTCTACACAACATGATCCTGTTATACCAATAGTCTATACAGCATGATCCTGTCACTTCAACAGTCTATACAGCATGATCCTGCCACACCAACAGTCTACATAGCATGATCCTGTTATACCAACAGTCTACACAACATGATCCTGTTATACCAACAGTCTATACAGCATGATCCTGCCATGCCAACAGTCTACATAGTATGATCCTGTAACACCAACAGCCTGCACAGCATGATCCTGCCATGCCAGCAGTCTACACAGCATGATCCTGCCATGCCAAAAGTCTACACAGTATGATCTTGGAACACCAACAGTCTACACAGCATGATACTGTCATACCAACAGTCTACACAGCATGATCCTGTCACACCAACAGTCTATACAGCATGATCCTGTCACACCAACAGTCTATACAGCATGATCCTGTCACACCAACAGTCTACACAGCACCCAGTTGTTTGGGCTACTCCTTCCAAACCAATGGCATGGTTTTACTCACTCAAATTTAGGAGTCCAATGGACAAAATAAAACAGTATTTCCCAGTACTAATGTAAAGAACAAACAGCTTGGTAAAGTTATTTCTAAGATGTAATTTCTCTTTGACACAATCATAATTCAGTCTTTAACTGATCATTATTAAATAATTTTATCCAATGGTCAATTCTGGGTGTCTCTTTTTAAGTACTTGAAAGAACATTTTGTATTGCACTGATTATGACAGTAAAATTGTGTAAAATTTCCCTGTAAAGCTCACTTTTTTCCTCCTTTGGTTTTAAAAAACAGGGTTTTTCTGTATAACAACCCTAGCTGTCCCAGACAAGTTCTGTAGAACAGGTTAGCCTCAAATTTATAGTGATCTTTCTACCTCTGCCTCCTGAGTGCTGGGATTAAAAATGTGTACCACCAATACCCAAAGCTTACTTAAGAGTATTGCTAGAATGCTCCTGAAACATATTTGTTACCATATAGTTTAGGCAGCTCTAGTTCTAAATAAGCATATCTGTGAAGTGGCATTTTATTTGTATTTTACTAAATAAAGCTTGCCTTAGGATTTGAGAGTAAAACAGCCCCACTGGTCAACCTTACAGACCAGGCAATGTTAACACACACCTTTAACCCCAGTAGCAACAGTAGTTGCCATAGAAATTGGGTTGTACATGCTTTTAATCCTAGACCTAGAGAGGATTATAAAACAGGAGGAGACAGCTCTCAGGCACAGTCTCATTCTGAGATTCCTGGAGGCAAGATTGCCATTTCAGACTAAGGTCAAGTTAAGAGTTGGTGACCGGCTGTTTTGCTTTATGGATCTTCATGTTGAATCCAATATCTATCTCTGAGTTTTTACTAATCACGCTTCATATCTGGGCTCTTAGGAAAATAAAAAGTGGTCCTGAAGAATATTTAGTATGGCCCATGACACCTATCATACAACCAGTCCTTGACTGATCCAATTAAGTAAGAACGCTAGCCATCGCCAGCACAATCCACTCAAAGAGATTCCAATTAATGACACAAAACAACAGATTGCTGGGATGTTAAAAGAAAATTCAAATTCCAAATATCTATTCACAATCTATGAAAACCCTGCAAAAAGCATTGAGTCTAAATGTGTGACTAGAAAATTAGGACCATATAGTCACTGAGACCCTTTAACGAGTATCTAAGGCCAGCTAGTATCTAAAGGAAGCCTTGATTTTGCCAATCACTTTAACCCAGAAATTCTTATACTAAGTGACTGAAACATTGTATTTGTCAGTGCAATACTGTAGAAGCTAGAACAATAAAAACAATGTATACAAACTTCCTTCACTCATTCTTCACAGAGTACATCCCATAATAGTAGATGGCGAAAGGAGTATTATTCCCGCCGTCCTTGGAAGCCTCTCTCATGAAACATCCAGTGTGTTTCTTAGCTTTGATTATACTTATGCAAAACAGTCACAGAGAAGGCTTCATCTGTGGATGCAAAATCTGTTAAACAGCATTGCATATTTGGTTGCCAAAGGCCCACGATATACCTCTTTTTAGGAAGAATTTCAAAGAGTATTCTCTCAAGATTATCTAGAATTTGCCCCATCCAACAGACTTTGTTGTTGGTTTCTTTTAAGCTTTGATTGTATTAAAAATGCATAGTAGGTCCTTGAGTTTCTAACTTAAGTATGTTCTTCCTTATTAATGCTCTGAGGTTACGCTTCTATTTGAATAGATTTGTATGCCCTTCTAAATATCACGAGCAGTCAAGGTATAAATAATGAATGAAGATTAGTAGGTGGTTCAATACTGAGATTTTTTTTTGAAACGGCCAGAAAACTAAAATAATTATTTAATTTCTACTTAAGTTTACAGTTCAATCTCTCCCCCTGTATCATCAACAAACAACCTTAAGCCCTCATCAAACATATCTTCAAGGACCCTGGAGAAATTCCCCTTCAAGTTCATACACTAAACTTTATGTATTTCCTGAGACCCAAGTTGGAGCTTGTGGACTATTGCATCTGGCATAGACCTAAGCTGATTCCATATGTTCCCTACCCCTACCCAGTCCAAATGAACAAGTCTTAGAAGTTCCTACAAGACTACACCTGGTCTATATGGAGATGTCTCTGCTTTATCCTTCTCTGAAACGTCTCTCTTCTCTGGCCTAGATCTCTCCTATATAAACTTTATAATAACATTTTCTTTTCTTTCAGAGCCCACTGTCATTGCTATCATTACAATTTCTTGTTTTATCAGGTTAATACCTTTTCTAATAAACCCAAATTCCTCTATGTTTTGTCCATGTTACTTGTAATATATCTTTAGTACTTATTATAAGAGAGAACATAATCCGTGCTCAATAAATGCCCCCTAATTCAGTTATGCTTGCTAGTAGTTATGCTGTCTAGTAAATTAAAGATAGATTATGGAAGAAATCGGCATGAAGGGCAAGCCCAGAAATAGTGACAGAGTATATAGAAGTCAGTTAACCTATAAATGGTAGACTGAAGAACTCAGAGCTCATTGGAGTCCAGAGGCAAATTGTCTTAACAGCTATTAGACATTAAGACACTCTCTAATAGTCCATAATTGCATCATTACAACAGAGGTTAGCATAATAATTGAAGCCATCAGGAAGGGTTAGCCCTTGATACATGGTTAAGATAAAAGTAAAATTAGTAATTCACCTTTAAATTGCATTCATTGAGTGTTTCTTTAACGCATTTTCTTTCCAGAGGTGAGCTTCGGTTATTGAAAAAATCTGCTCATTTGCATTCTTCTTCCCACTTCCTAACTCTGTTGGAGGAATGAAGTGTTCCCTAACCTCACATTAGAGTAAATAACTTTACATTGTAACAGTCTTCTTTTGTTCAATTTTATAGCTGCATGAAAATTATTTTCAAACTCCCCTTAGTGTTTATATTAACAAAAGAATTAATGCTATAGAGTGATTCTAGCAAATTTTGCTATAGAAGACGGTCTCCTGTACAGAATGCAGACCAAATTATTCCTTACTTTGCCTGCGCAACGTAAGAGATGACGTTTCCACTTGAATTCTAAATTGACGATGACCTTGTGCTGTTTTGAGAAAGGCTGTCAGCTGAGGTCACCCCAGTGTATTGTGATAGACAGTGTGGCATTGTGCATGGCCTGAAGGCATGTCCATTGTGTGGATTACAGCCAAGCTAAAGAATTAGACAGTTGGGAGCATTCTATCATTTTATTTGAAAATGATGGTCAAAGTCATGGGCAGCAACCATTACCACTTTCATAAAGGACAGCAGCATTCACTAACTCTATCATTTCAGACAGACAGTTCAGCAATTCACAACCAAGTACTGTGAATCCAACATATCCTGAGTTGGGTTCTTGTGACAGTCACAAAAGCAGTATTTCTGCTTCTACAGTTTAAAAAGAAATCTACACTGCATCACTAAAAATCCTTGCTACTGCATGACTAAATCATTGAAGAAAATACATGAAAAAATAGACATAAAATTAAACATACAACAATGTTGGAGTATTAAAGTAACTTCACCCATTTTTCCTCAATAGCTTAGTGTTTAATAGGCTTAATATCAATTTTCTATAAGGTCTTCACCAATAAAGGCATGAGCAAAATATTTTTAAATAAATCTGATCTATTGCCACCAGTTCTGAATGAGCCTTCTAAATGATTTCTGAAACAGCAATTTTTAAGTAGAATATTTTGATTGATAGAGAGTTATTTTTAACTTTTGTTTCTTTCAAGAACAGATTAAGGGCAGCATAGAAATATGTTTGAGATTGAAAAGCAGGTGGAAAAATTCACACTTGTGAGCAAAATGTATTGCCTCTAATCTTTGGATTTCTATTTCGTCCGAACGAACATCTTCTATAGATAGGGGTGTGAAATTCTCTGAAATAAAGTTGTGACTTACCATTAAAATTCACAGCCCTGATGTAACCCAGTAGCTCTTTTCCATCGATGGTACCCATTCTTGGGCAAAGGCCTATGTACCCTGGGCAGAGTTCTTTGTGCATGTTGTGCAGGGCATATGCCATGGAATACACTGCATCAATTACAAATTGGACCTTTCCCTCCTGTTCGTAAGATGAGTCCCGTGCAATCCGCTCCAGCCCTGCACAGAGAAAGCAAAACTGTCAATGAACAGACAGTATTAGATTGTAAAGAGACCAGCATGGTGATTTCCATCCTTTAAATTTAATAAGACGCAACTCTTTTTTAATGTTAGTCCTGTCCTTAAAAGTGAGGTTTTTATATTGGGTTTTTGGTTTTAAAAGTTTTTTATTCTTTAATTTGGAAAGAGCAGAAATTATTTAACTAGCAGCATGAATATATAAAAATCATAACAGAAATAATATATGACCATTATCTCTGTTTCCTCCTTGGGTACCATTTTATTTTACTTTCTCATAACTATATAACATTTTGGTAATCCTATGATCTTTTAAGGAAAATATATAAAGTGAAATTCTTTTCATCTAGTTTTGTTTCCATGGAACCACGGTATTGGTGGTAGAATGCAAGGTTCCTCTCCACTTCATATCAATTCTTGTTTTCAAAGTTCTATATTTAGAAATAATTTTTTAAGCATTAAATGATAATGTTTGCTTAAGTGACTCTGGATATCTTTAAAAGAATCATTCAATTTATTTTCTCTTTGAACCCAATTTTCTCTATTAACTTTCTATTAGAAAGAAGTAGGCTACTCAAAATGAATGTTAGTGGGAATAATTGTACCCATATTTAGTCATAGTTAGGGCTAATAATTTTGCAGTATGTAGGTTGATGTTTACACTTAAAGTGCTATAGCAGTATAAAGTTTAAAAATAAAAAGTAAATAAGACATCAGCTATAACCTAACTGTCTGATTTTGAAGATGAGGAAACCTAGGACTTTGGAGGATAACAGTCACAAGGCACATAGAACACAATCTAGAAACTTTCCAAGTGTCAGATTAAAAAATTCAGTATTTTGTTCTTTTTCTAGGGGAAAACATTCTAAATGTACAGAGCTTGGGGTATGAGGAAAAGAAGAAGATAAAGAAAAAGAACATATTAGAAATTCCTTCCTATCCCCCACCCTATCCAATCTTTATTCATCAGAAACTAAAGCATGTACTTCAAACTTGCTCATGGATCCCAGTTACATGTAATAAATAATCTTTAAATACAGTAAGTATTTACTTTCCTAACATGTATACTTCTTCTAAATTTAGTGGGTTATATTAAAATGGTTAATACTTGGGTGTTTATACTGCAATAAAGTCAGTTAACTGCTTATTCAATTATCTTCATTTGAAATTAGACATTTTTCTTCTGCTGTCAGTCATTTCTCTCACTCTGTTTTTTTAGATCACATTGGCTGGGTTTCTGAACCTCAAAGCGTGTCATAATGGTAAATTCTACTCTTTCTCTTTACACATGAATTTCCTTTCATTTATCTATTTCCAATAACCATTCTCCAAAACTAAATGCCTTTTCTCCCAACCTCAAAATCTACACATACTCAATGCTGTCAATACTTGCAACTAGACATAGTAGAAATCCAAAAGAGAGATTAAAATACTACATCAAATTAGTAATCGATTAAAGTCATTTGGGGAAAAATAATGTCTTGGAAAATAAGAATTGTATACCATTTTTGTCACTTGACTGCAAAACTCATGATTGCAATTGCTTTGTGTAGTAGGAATGGCAGGCTGCGTCCTGCCACCCGGCTAGCTTCACACCCGAAATAATTACATGGAAACTGTATTCATTTAAACACTGCCTGGCCCATTAGTTTTAGCCTCTTATTGGCTAATTTTTACATCTTGTTTTAACCCAAATTTAGTAATCTGTAGCATCATGGGGGTGGCTTACCAGGAGAGATCTTAATCTGCGTCTGTCTAGGAGAGGAGAGGCATGGCATCTGCCTGAGGCGTCTGTCTGACTCTGCTTTTTTTCCCCCACAATTTTCTTCTGTCTACTCCACCCACCTATGTTCTGACATATCAGGCCAAACAGTTTTCTTTATTAATTAACCAATGAGAGTAACACATAGACAGATGCCCCACCTCCATCAGCTTTGTCTCTAGAAACAAGGTGTAGCTGAATCACACTCAGTCTAAAGTTGGGTTTTCATTGTCAGAGCTAAAATGACTATTTTCCTAAAACCCCCTTTTGAGGATATTTAAGTTTAGGAAAGTAGGAAACACAGCGAGTTTTTACAGAGAGGACCTCCAAGACTCCAACCAAGGCTATAGAAGCCCCTCAGCAGTGTGGGCTAAGTCACATATCAGGCAGATATGGGGACCGTCTCCTCTCCATGTCTGTGTTCCCTTCAGGTCTTGAATGCCAGGACAGCGACAGTGCTGCTAAGCCCAAAATTTCATCCTAGTCCCTGGGAAGCAAGTTTTTCAGCTCTGCCTCAAACTTATCTCCTACAGTTTTAACCACAAAATAGACAACTCATCAATATATTTTAAAGAACGGCAACTGAAATATTGGTTCTTTATTTTTAGACTCTTATCGGGTTTTCAGATGCTCTGGTAAGTTCTGAATTGATGATTTTTCCCAGGACATGAGCCTGAGACCTGAGCAATCCTGGAAAAGCCATGGTATTTGCTGAGGAAACAAAGGGCAGGAAAGTCAGGGAGAGAAAACTGTCTAAGATTGAGCCCTGGATGGTTACCCACTGCTTCCTTAACATTGATCTACCGAGCTTAATGAATCAATATGAAGTTCAGTAGGCTGACAGCGGCTATTCCAAATCTCGCTCATCCGCACAAGTACAGACTCAGAACCACCCTACATTTGCTGGACTCAAAACTCCTGACATGGAAACACAAAGAATCTGTTATTTCAAATACTGTGCAGAAAACTGTGACCTACCCAGGCTGGTCTGTGTACTGTATCTTGGGACCCATGACTTCCTAATCTACTAATCATAAAATTTGAAGTGTAAATTGATTCAGGCTATTTTATGGTATAGCTGTATGAAGATAATTCTTTCATTGGAGTGCAACTAGAAGAAAGTCTAATGCATATAGAAGATATTATCTTGGAGTGAACATTTTATCATACAAACAGAGTAAGAAATTAAAAACATATATGGAAAAGGTTTCTGAGTTGATTCTAAATGGAAAATTAAGACTTCATCAATTGACAGGAATGGACACAGCAAAAATTGTTGTACCTTTTACTAATGAGGAATTTCTTCTTTATGAGAAGAAAATGAATATTAAAAGAGTTTGCAGTAACTCTGGGAGAGAATAAGAACAGATATCCCAAAATCAAGAGACTTCAATTCATAAAAAGAAACAATTGGGGTTCTTTCTCACATTGTACAGGGAACACCAGTCTCTGGAGTTCCTACAGTCTGTATTGATACAAATAAATCAGGAAAGGCAGGTTATAAATTTAGGTAGGTTAGGAAATTCAAGTAAAGTAGCTCAAACTCCGTATGATTCTGTGCAAAATTCAGAATTATATGCTGTTCTCATGATATTAATGGATTTTACAGAACTCCTCAAGATAGTCACTGATTCTCAGTATGAAGGAGTTGTTTTACATATTGAAACCACTGAACTCATTCTTGATGAAACAAAATTAACTCCACAATTTACAGAATTACAGGAAATAATTAGGAATAGGAATCATTCCATATATATTTATATTTATTTATATGGATACACACACACACACACACACACACACACACACACAGATCCCATATAGGTCTGCCAGGTTCTCTAGCACAAGACAATAAAGATAATAATGAAACATTCTTATTAGTAAAAATTGTGCTGGGGGTCTCAAATTTTAATTTAAAAAAAGAACCATGTCAATAATAAACATTTGAAAAAGGATTTTCCCATCATTTGGCAGAAAGCCAAAGAAATTATAAGAAAATGTCCTACTTGTTCCTTGCATGATCAAACTCCATTATCTACAGGAAGTAACCCTAAAGTTATGGGAAGAAATGAAATTTGGTCAAAGGATATGCTTTATTTTACAGAATTTGGAAAATTAAAATATGTACATAATCCACTAGATATGTTTTCAGGATTCCATTGGGCAACTGCTTTGAGTTCTGAAAAGGCTGATTCTGTAATCACATACTTTTAGAAGTCATGGCTAACATGGGAATACCTATACAAATTAAAACTGACAATGTATCAACATATGTCTCTAGCAAAATGAAATAGTGTTTGCATATTATAATATAAAGCATATTACAGCTATATCACACAATCCAATAGGACAAGAAGTTGTAGAAAGACATAATCATAATTTAAAAGAAATGCCTCATAAATAGAAAGGGTTAATAAAGATTCCCAGAGATAGATTATATAATGCCTTACTAACTTTAAATTTTCTAAATGCTGATGAGAAAAGAACAACAGTTGTCGATAGACATTGGACAATAGAAAAACACTACTGAACTAAATCAGCCTGTGTTTTTTAAAGATGACCTCTAAATGGAAACTAGGATATGTGTTATATTTGGGGAAGGGGTTTCACTTTTGTTTCTACAAGAGAAGAAAAGCTATGGACACCATCAAAATAAATAAGATTTGATTCAAACAGGAAAGACCTCTTAATAAGGAGAAGTGATAGTTTGTCAACTGATGCAGCAATTCAACATGTAGAAAAAAAGTCTCAGCCTACAAGGTTTGGAGTAGAGTTCTGTGTTTGTCTATATGAGAAAATAGAAATACCTATCTTCAGGAAGTCAAAATACCTTGGACATCTACACATCTAAAGAAGAAGGGAAAACTATTCACAAAAAACACTAAGCAAAGAGAAATCAGGCCTAATGATACAAATATTCTTTGCAGGGTAAAATCTCACTATTTAAATCTCTTTACTTTTCCAAGATTTGTAATCTTGACTCAACTAAAAATTAAAGCTAACTTTGGAATTGGAGTATGACATTCTCATTCTCTAAATCCAAGAATGTTGTTAAAAGAAAAATTCAGAGTTTGTCTCATATCAGAAGAACCACCTGGTGTGAGACAGAAAAAAAAAACAATACCTAGGTACTGTTTTTGTCACAAATCTCTTTTCCCTCATACTTAATTTTGACCCTTTAGAATGTTTCTTTAGATATAATACTATCTTAAAATTTAAACTTTCCATTTTGATATTAATGTTTAAATTTTTCACACTGAACAATAAACTTCCGTTACAGTGATCTCTGAAGTCTCCCAAAGAATGATGGGACCCCACACAGTAATTCTGCCTGGATCATATAATGCCATTGAGCTTATAAATACCCCCTGAAAGATCAGTCTTGGACTAAAAATTGCTTAGGACATTTCCAAGGTGGCTAGCTGAGATGGTCCACCTTTTTATACCACAATAGTAAGAATTTCAGAGAGCGTCACCCATTACTCAGAGACTGGCTACAAATGTTACAGCTGGTCCTCATGAGATTTATCAATTTTTGTAATCTTTTACTGGTTCGCATAGAGATACAGTATCTTTCCAGACAACAGGAAGTAATTCAAAAAAAAAAGATACCCCTCCCAGCAGGGGGTGATGGATGGTCTTGATTTTCTTCAAGGCTGAATAACTACCATCTGTTAGAGATTGATAAGTTATTACAGGGTTTTAGGCAGAACAATAGAGATTAGACTCAGGGATCTCATATGGAATAGGAAAAAGGGGGATAGATATGATAGGATAATATGGTAGATTATTGTATTTACTTGCAAAATAAAAAAGCAACTATCAGTTTTAAATAATTTACATTGGTATAGAATCTTATATATTGATACAAATTCAAAATTAGTTTTATATTCCTGCTTAAGGTAATTTGTATATTGATTCAAATTCAAAATTATTTTGTTATATTCTATATATGTTCCTACTTATGTTTTAAAATATTTTTGTATATTGAAACAGATATAAAATTAATTTTTTTAAAGCTTGTAGGAACTTTATTTTCATTCCACCTTTTTTCCCTTTGCTCAGGTGTTTGCAGAGAAGCTCAGGACCACTCGGTGGCCCCAACCCACTCGGTGGCCTGCTCTGTGGGAGCTGCTGACCAATCCTCGGTGGCTGGTTGGGCACTCCATTCTTTAGTAGGGAACTGCTGGATGGTCACCGAGGGCACCTGCACACCCTCAGACCAGTCAGCCACCTCTGGCTGAGCAGCAGTGAACTCAGGAGCTGGTGCAGTCCATTCACCCTGAAATTCCTCCTTGGTCACAGCCTTCTCAGCAGCAGCCTGTTCTTCCTTCTCAATCTCCTCTGGGTCTCTGTAGAAGTAAAGATCAGGCATAACCTCCCATGGGTGCTCACGGGAGATAGTGCCACGCATGCGGAGTACTTCCCGGGCCAGCATCCACCACATCAGGCCCACTCAGTGAGCTCCCTTGTTGTTGCATGGGATGGCCATGCCCACGTAGCGCAGAGGTGAATCTGTGTTACACAGGGCAGTGGTGGGCAGGTTCACATAAGACGCCTCTGTAAGAAGCTGGTGGTCAGCCCTGGGATCAGTCACCACTAGAAGCCGTGGCTCCCTCAAGGCTGCCTGGATCTGATTAGTGAAGGTCTCAGGGGTGAAACGGCCATCAATCGGAGTGGCTCCAGTGGCGGCAGCAAACTTCAGCACCGCTGGCTGCCCAGGGTTCCTGGAGGAGATGACGCTGACATCAGCAGGGTTCTCAATGGCAACAATAGCCTGAGCTGCAAGCAACAGCTTCTCCCAGGTCCTCTTCAGATTGATGATGTAGATGCCATCGCTTTTCCTTTGGTAGATGAACTGCTCCATCTGAAAGTCGAGGTTGGTGCCACCTAAGTGGGTGCCTGCAGTGAGGAACTTGAGGACATCCTCCTCCTTCATCTGCAGGACATCAAGGGCTCCAGACATTGTGTAAGTTTCCTTTTAAGTTATGTCAGGAAGCAAAAACAACGCCCTATGGACTCATCCAGGGGCAGCGCGGAAAGGCTAAAATTAATTTTTTCATACTGTATTTCTTCTTTGTATATGTTTAAAATAGTTCTGTATATTGATGTAAATTAAGGTTATTTTGTCATATCACATTATACATTTTTATCTCTGGTTAAGATATTTTTGAATATACTTATACTTACATCCTTAAAATATACTTCTGTTTTCTGATGCTTTAGTCTTTAAGCTATATAAGTTAATAAGAATCACAGGTTAGTAGTCACCCATGTTTCTCAAACTTATAATCATGTTAGGTTTTCTAGGTGCACATCTCTGTATTAAACAAATATAGGTAATCTTCAAATACTTCAAATACCTACAGAATATGGAATTTAAAATGTTTTAATAACTTAGAATTTTGTTGACATAAGTCATGACTGCTTCTGGCAGCTTCAATCTACACCCAAGAAGATGTTGGGCACTGAAGACATTCCAAATCAAGTTTATTTTCTTATTGGCAAAAATAGCATATTAGAGGAAAAAGTTGCCCTTGCCTTAATTGCTAACAGTAAATACACTGTCCATCTGGACAAGCAAGATATAAAGAGAAGCAACTATTGAAACTTGCCAAGAGAGGTAAGACAGTCCTTCAGATTGTCCTGCTTCTGAAATTTGTCTGTCAGATATTCTAGGCCTATACCCAAAGTTGGAAGCCCCAATGTTGCAGAGAAACATTGGGTGACTGTCCAGGGGCCAGCTGCTTCTGTTATTTCTTTCAATATTTGAAAGTTTCTTGTTTGCACTTACTGTTTACTTAGGTAATATTGTCTTCCTTCTCAGGTCTTTAATAGAGTTGAAGACTAGATAGTTACAGTTATAATCTTCCTGAATCTTAGCTAAGGGCATATTAGGTACAAGACTTAGACTCTTCAGGAAAGACAACTATTGGAGTAATTTCTAATTTGTCATTTACCTATGGTCTGGACATCTAGAATATGTTTCTTGCCTGATGTTGTTCTTGTTGGTTGTAGTTCCATTCTTTGCTCTTCCTTTTCTTTCTTCTGGAGAATACTCAGTCATTTCTCTTATTGTATTTACTTTGTATTAAATTAGAGCCTTCTTATATGACAAAAAAAGGGGGAAATGTTGTGGGAACTAAGTACATTTAACCATTGGTATTGGGATGACTAGTACTATAGGCATAGTCTTATCTGGGTACATGATCAGCTAAAAAAACTGAGGACAAGGGTCGTGCACTGTCTCGGACATGGAAGGCTTCCAGATGACCTGGTCTGGAGCTTCCCATCATTCCCTGGTGGAGGAAGAGGGTCGTGCACTGTCTCGGACATGGAAGGCTTCCAGATGACCTGGTCTTGAGCTTTCCCATCATTCCCTGGTGGAGGAAGAGGTAGTGGTGCTGCTTCATTTGTATTTGTGTTGTTTTCATTTCATACCTTAATAAAGAGACTTTCAAGGGTTCTCACTTTAATTCTTCCTCCCTTTTGTCCATTGATGAAGAGTTGAAGGCCTTGCAGTCACTACTCAGTATCTCTGTGCAGTTCCCTTCTAGATTCCCAGTAAAATAATATTCACAAATATTTAAAAAGTCTCTCTAAGAAAACATGGTCGCATTAATCTGTAAACATATATACAAAACAAAAACAAAACCTCCATGGACATTTGTGATATTTCCTTGTTTGGGGAATAAAACTGAAAGAAATACATCAGGCATACTCTGTATAGATGCATTTAAAAACATTTTTGGTTTATGATTTGCTCAATCTTCATTTGTAAAATGTGTGGATCAAGAGGTATAACTGTATAATTCGCTATTCTATAAATTCTAAACCTTCTATCAAATTTTTAGAGATATAGGGAGGCCTGAAGCTGATTCCAAGTAGAAGCCAGAAAGACATGAATATCTATTAATAAGAAAGTATGAAGAATTAAATGTTTTCCATGTGGAAACAGAAGGTATAAGAGGAGTAGAGAACGTGGGCATGGTGGGAAAGGTTGAAGTCCAAAATGCAAAACAGCAGAAGGAATATTTTAAGAACAGGAATGTGCATCTTCCGTATGAAACTTTTTATACTGAGCTCAGAAAATTTCCCTATTACATAACCTCCTCTTTTTCCACTTCCTCTTCTTTCTCCTCTTCTGTAAATATTGCAATGTATCTAATTTTGTTTTCTTTCTTTGTTGCTCTGGTCGGAAAGGGGTAAAAGGAAGATTTCTTTGCCCCATCACTGCAGGCTGATAGTGGCTAGCAATCATGCAATTGACAGAGAACACTTTAGCCAAACTATTTCAAAGTAATTCCTGGCCATGAAAAATTTCAGGCATCTTAAAATTTCCCATCAACAAAGGAATATATTTAAAAGTTATACTTATATGAGTTCTTGATTTTTTCATTGATTACCATTTGTCATGGTGTATACCTATAATCACACTATGTAGGAAGCAAAAGCACAATTACAGGTTCAAAAAAAAAAAACATGAGATACATATTAAGAACCTGTAACCAGGATCTGAGGAAATGGAATGGTTGATAAAGAACTTGTTGTGTAAGCTGAAGGAACTAATATAAATCCCCAGCTGCTACCTATGACACATACCACCTGTAATACCAGTGCTGTGGAAGCAGAGGGGGAAGACAAAATCCTGGAGGTCAGTAGTCAGTCAGCCCACATGAACTAGTAAAGCCACAATAAAAGAATCTGTGTCAAAAACTAAGGTAGAAAGTGTTTGATGAGGAGATCCAAAGTTACCCATTGGTCTCGATGTACACATAAACACCCATGCATGCATATCTATACATCCATGATGTATACACTGACAAGACAGTTCCAAAATATAAAATGGAAGGTTTGTATTGTAGATATGAGGGAGAAAATAGGAGGAGGCATCTGGAAGAGTCCAGGCCAGAAAGAGAAATTGAACATGGCCAGCAGATTTGGCCTGGTCATGAGAGAAGAAAGTTAAAGGGGCAGGGGGAGGAGGCAGAGAGATAGAGAAATGAAAGCAGCAGGGTAATAAGAAGAATGAGTTATGAGGAGGGAAGTTTCTGAGCTGTAGGAAGTTCACGCGGGGTGGCTGAGAAAAGCAGCCAGGATGCCAGCATCGACTCTAAAATGTGTACCAGGTACTTGGGATACTGAGGAAGCCTGGAGGCTGACAATGCTTTGGTATGCTAGTAGGCACAACAGATAGCCATTTGTCTTTTATGCTAGTAACAAGGGAAAAAGACTCCTTTGGTAGAGGAAAATAGCTCCACAAGTTCCTAAGGAATGCTGACTTTTGTCTAACCTCTGGAATTTAGAGAAGTGGGGTTTCTTGTGGACCTGACACATTTTCTTGTGCATGAAAATACAGAGAGAGAGAGAGAAACATATGCACATACATACAAATGTAAATATTATATTATCCCCATGTATTCTATAAACAACAGATTATGATTTTGTTTTAGAGTCACTGGAAGTTCTTGTAGTCTATAATGATATTCCCCATTATCTGTTTAATAACTAGGACAGATTTATACACACATCTTGACAAACAGATATAGAGGCACAGAGAGACAAAAGAAAGTTGCTTTACCTTGATTGTTATTTCAGTGTGATCCAGCTTCATATGGTTCATACATAATTGATTCCTATGTATTCATACATGTTAGAGCATCTTAGTAAAGAGACTTATGTCCTTAGCCAGAAGTAAAACTTGGTTAGCTTGTGTGAAGAGTAATAATATTCCAGCTCACATCATTTTTCTTTTTAACATTTTTTTTGAGGGTGTGAGTTTGAAACAGGTTCTCCTATGTAGTCCAGACTGGTTTTGAACTCTTTATTCTTCTGCCTCAGCCTCCAGAACACCGGGATTACAGTTGTACACAACTTCTTCTGGACCATCCTACCATTTAAAGTGAAAGTTGGGAAGGCTGCTCCCTGAGTGGTAGCCTTATATGAATCAGCAGACACTATAAAGCTTTCTCCCGTGAGCAGAGAAAGCATTCGTCAGCAAACAAAAAAAAACAGCTTATTTTTGTCTCAGGCTGTTTGGATGCTGCATTTCTCTCTGCAGTTGTGTTCCTCTCATGGTAATGCTTAGGGTTTTATAGCAGCAGGAGCCTGCTCTTCCCTTTCTAAATCTGATTCTCTCGTTCATCTACAGCTTTGAAAGCTGACAGTGACTCGTGAACTTAATTGGCTATAAAATTTCATTATGCTATACTTTCTAAAGTTAGCATTAATGCATTACTGTAAAGCACTAAATATTGTCAAAGGCTGTCAGCCATCCATTTAAAATGCCACTGTAAAGTTGTGACGGGTTTTAGTGTATGGCTTAAAATTAACTGCATACAGCAACAAAGATCTCTTGCATGTTGGGAGATGAAGTCACCTCACTATTTTACAGAAAGATTGATGCTTTCATTAATGAAATCTCAAACTTCTGAGTGCACATTATATTTCTGGAAAACGCTCGATGTGTGTGAGTCCAAAAGATATCATGTGGACTTCAGTTCAGGTAGTTCACGATCTTTGGTGTATCATCTTGGTGTTTATTGATTCTTTTTTTAAAAAAATTATTGAAAATATTTCTCAGCAAAGTATTTTTATTTTATTGAAAATATACTTATTTTCTCACATGGTTTCCCCTCCCCCAACTCCTTCCAGATACTGCACAACTCCCCACCCACCCAATCACATGCCTTTTCTTTTTCTCTCTCTTCAGAAAAACAATCAGGCAAACAAACACACAGGAAGAATTAAAATAAAAGAAATAGCCGGGCGGCGGTGGCGCACGCCTTTAATCCCAGCACTCGGGAGGCAGAGGCAGGCGGATCTCTGTGAGTTCGAGACCAGCCTGGTCTACAAGAGCTAGCTCCAGGATAGGCTCCAAAGCTACAGAGAAACCCTGTCTCGAAAAACTAAAAAAAAAAAAAAAAAAAAAAAAAAAAATAAAAGAAATAAAACACAAATTGAAATCTTCTTATAAAAGAAAAATGCTTTTTTTTCCTCCAATGGAGTCTCACTGTTTATTGTTTCTTACCAAAAGGAAAAATCAGCTCAAATTTACAAACTGCTGTTTAGGTTAAAATGGGAGATGCTGAGCGCTGAGCCAAGCTGGGCAGTAATTTATAGGTGGGGGAAAGACATTTACTATTGCACAGTTTTGCTTTCTACACATTTCCCGCTTTTCTGGATAGAGTTCAGTTTAGTAAAATTGGAATTTCAGAGAGTTGTGTTCATTTTCTTGAAATTAGACATGCACTACTTCAATATATAACAGAGTAAACATCGTTCGATTTAAAGCAAAGAGGTAAGATAAATTGGACAGAGGAAATAAAGCTTATCAGTTGCTGTATTCACAGGAAACCAAACATTCCAATTGTTTGCGTCTCTTTTATTGTTGCTGTCTTCATTGGGCTGGTAATCCTCTCAGACTCTAAATTCATATGTTAAAAAGTGTTTCTTTTAGAACATTCCTCCCTGGAGTTTTCTTAAGTATGCAGCAAGTGTTTTAAATAATTAAACCATTTCCTCGAAGTTGCTGCTGAGAGATTGGTGAGAGGAGAGGAGCATTTGTGAGCCTGCCATGAATAAATGTATCAGGGAGAGAATTTAAGAGTCATTCTCAATTCCACAGGAGTTCCACAGTCCTTACTCAGAGCCACCACAATCATGACAGGAATGTGTCACGTGTGCTTTCGTCTCTAACACAGCGCACAGAGGCTGTGATGGCAGAACACAGTGACTTTTAAACCATTAGGATCCTCAGTGTTTCTAAAACACTGGTTTCTCAAGAGCAGCCAAACTGTTGTGTTCACCAGCTCACCAGCATAGGTCATCTTTTACTGTGTGTGTATTGAGCTCAGAGATAGAATAAAGGAAACACGTGGAAACATAAGAGGTAGGAATATCTGTTGGGCACTAAGATACACATGAGAAGTGTGAGACCCCAACTGCAAAGGAAGGAAAACTTGATCCCTGAGCTCAGGCAGAAAATCATGTTGACAAAAGGGAACAGTTAGCTATAGGAGAGGACCCAACTGTCAGTCATCCTAATGTCAGTCAGTCAGTCAGTCAGTCAGTCAGTCAGTCAGTCAGTCATTGTCTTAGTTAGGGTTTTCTATTGCTGAGAAACGACATCACGACCATGTCAACTTTTATAATGTAAACATTTCATTAAGGGCGCTCTCTTACATTTTTAGAAGCTTATTCCTTTATTATCATGGCAGGGATCGTGGCCATATGAAGGCAGACATGGTGCTGGAGGAATAGCTGAAAGTCCTACATCTTGCAGACAACAGGAAGTTGACTGAGACTCTGGGCAGTATCCTGAGCATAGGAAACCTCAAAGCCTGACCCCACAGTGGCATGCTTTCTTTAAAAATGCCATACCCACATCAACAAAGCCACACGGCCTAATAGTGACACTTCCTTTAGGAGCCATTTTCTTTCAAACCACTGAAAACAGAAAAGATGACTAAATATTTATGAGAAGACTCAAAGATAACCAGACTATAAATAGATTACTTATAAAGGTATAACATTGTAAGTATGCTTATCTATGGATGTCTCTATGGATTCTGCAGGTAAGTAATATCCAACTTATAAGGGAACTTCCACCCAAGATTTTGCTTTATGAATTCTGCAGCAGGCTTGTTGAGGACCTGTAAAAACAAATGTTTTGAACTAATGAAGTAATTTGAACCTCTGCCTTATCCATTTACAAGGGGCAGAGGAAATGGGAAGATAAGGGTCCTTGGCTGAGAATCCCTATATTCATTCTTCAGTAATTTAACCACGGTAACTGAAGGGAACAGGCTCCCAGTAGCCTGCAGACAGACACACCAGGAGACACTTATAAATCAGCCGCTGAAGAGCTCTCCAGTCTACAATAAGTCCTTCCTTTGTGTCTGGCAGGAAATGGAAAGTGCTTCAGGCAGGTGCCAGGTGTCCCCTTCAGGTGTTGAATTTTCCAGCAGTGCCCCAGGGTGTCTGAGGCGCTGAAAACCCCTCAGGTAAGTAGCAAATAAGATTAAGAGTGTATCTTCGGGCAAAACAGGCAGTTTAAAAGAAAGACACTGAGAAGACTAAGTTATTTCATACCTAGATCCCCAAGTCCCCAAACAAGGAAAAGTCTGCTTGATTAAATCCAATCATTTGCATTTTCTACATAATTATCTATCTTAGATCCTGCACAGTGGAGACAAGTTTTGATTTGAAAGTTTGTATGAAAACGTTGATGAATAGTGAAGTTTTCTTTCTTGAAAGCATAATATAGATACCTCCTCTATAGGCAAATTTAAATTTGCCTTCCTAATTCCCAGTTCAGCAGAAAAAGAGACCTAAATGCCACTCTGAGCCAGCAGGTCATAGTCTTCAGACCCTATGACTTGGCTTTAGACAATATTTTTTTTTCTAATTACAGAAATAGCTTGTTGGATGGGTAGAATTTGGAACACAGAGGATGGCAAAGAGAATACAGAGCACCACTCAGCAGGCTCTCCTTGCCACCATTTGCATACTGGTCTGATGTCTTACAACATTTCTTTGTCTCTTCCTTTAAAAACATTAAAGTGATCTATTCTTTTTAATATTGCTGTATTCGCTCCACTTACAGAGGGGAGTTTTCCTTTATTACAGGAAAGTATGGTTGTTAATACTGTCTTTAAACTTTAATTAAGATTATTGTATAACCATCCATCATTGAACAGATTTGAATTTTGTGGGTAATTCTTTTCTTGGCTCTCAATGTGTCATTTACAGCAAGGTCGAGGGTCCCAGATCAGTTTTTTTATATTGTGAGCCAGTTCTGTCAATGGTATTTGCTGAATGTATATTCTTTTTTCCATATATTTTTACGAAGAGACATTAAATACATATCAAAAGTGTATATCTTTTGGATATCTAGCTGAAGTTTCTGCCTGAAGCCATTTATCTCTTTATGTGCTGATACACCATCTTTAATGGTTATTGTGATTTCATAGTGTTAGGTTATTGGCTTATTGGTTGTATCATTAAATATCTTGACTAGTATCACTATTTTAAAAAGTGAAGCTTTTAGTAAAATTGAGTCAATTTGTAACTATTAATTACAGAAGATTTGGCGTAGCATTCACATTAATTTCCCATCAGAAAACATGGGATTTCTGTTTACTAAATTATTTGCTCAGAATCTTTAGCAAATATATGGCACTCATATATTTGATTTTAAGTTAATTTCTTGCAATGCCATGTTATGTAGTTTTATGAAATAAGAGCTTTCCATTTGACTTTTAATTTGCTGTTCTTGGCATAATTCATTAATTTCAGTTGATTTTTAATGCTCAGTGCCATTTTTTCTCCTGTTTAAGTTCTGTGCATCCTAGAAGGCCCTAGATTTAAGTCCTATCTCTTCCAAACATGAAAAATGCAAGAAATACAAGGCTCCTGGAGCAGATAGATCAAGATTTGGACACTGCTTCAGAGGCTCTTACGGTTCATTTATAAAATTGGAATTTACTACCTATGTTACATGGTGTTTGTGAGGATTCAATAAAGTAATGTAGACCATCTGATAGCGTAGGTAGTGGCACATCATGACTTGATATGTGGGATCATAAAACTTTTAACCTTTTATAATGCTCAACACTGTCCAGATCCCACAAACGTAATAAATCACAACAGTAGTCAAACCAAGGCTAGAGATTCATGCATTTATTCAACAAACAAGAAATGACATTCACCCTGCATCCCATTGTCCATGGTTCAAATCTTAGGACTGCCATTCAAATTAGTGCCTTAACCTGCTGTATTTCAGTTATCCCTTCTCTTAAGAAAATTCTTAAGATGGGCCTCTCCACCAGAGCAAAGAACTCCAATCAAATCAGATTAGACCAAATTAAAAATGCCCGCATTTAATAAATGCAGCACTCAGCACTCCCGGGTAGCCAGGAGCATGGGGGGCAGGTGCAGGCAGAGGAAGAGCACATGCAAAACCCAAAACCACGTGTGGGAGTGCTCCTGACCCTCCCTGGGGGAGGGGTCAGCACTTGGCAGGCTGGGAGTTGGAATCCAGACCAATGCAACTTCCCAGGCCAAGGGATGGGGTGATGCTCCCAACTTAATATTATACTTTCTATAGAATAAGGATACTAGCATATACTCCACAGGGTTGATATCATAATTAAATGAGTATAAATGACAGAGAGACAGAGAGAGAGGCATATATATTCTGTATCCCTCTCTGTCTGTCTCTCCGTCTCCCTCTGTATGTGTATGTTTCCATCTCTCTCTCTCTCTCTCTCTCTCTCTCTCTCTCTCTCTCTCTCTCTCTCTCTCTTCTAGTATCTTACTTGTAATTCAGACTGTTCTTAGAACTGAGATATTCCTTTTCTTCCCAAGCTGGAAATGTATGTGTAAGCTATCATACCTAGCAAGATGTTATTATTATAATCTTTATTATTGTTATTCAGTTAACAGTTTTGTGACTTGTTAAGCTGTAGGATGTGATAAAAAATTAATAATAATAATAATAACTGACTTGTTCCTGATGTCATAGAGAGACACCAAGACTTAGATCTGAGTAACACAGGGAAATTACTTAGTTGGATGGGGCGTATGAGGAAAGCATGGAGGGAGGGATCAGTAGCAGAAAAGCCTCAGCAGAAATGCAGAAGAGTATGAGGGGTTGAAAAAACCCTATGAGGCTGGGTAGAGGAAGCAAGACAGTGTCTGGTGGAGCCTAAGAGGAAGATGGAACAGATTGGAATCCTAGCTGGCTCCCTAGATTAAGTTAATCTTCTTCTTAAGAGTGGTAGAAAATAAGAGAATAATAGATTGACCAGAGTTCCAGTTCAGAAAGAAGCCTGGGTCAGGAGAACAGGGAGGAAGTTCTGCACTGGCAAAATTGGCCCACTATTTGGAAAACAAGGTTGGGATCCTTGCTCTAGCTATCACATTGACAAGAAAAGAATTACTGCAAAAATATAAATCTATTCAATGATAGACAAATGCACAGAATCTTAAAGATGAAATACAGATACTTTCTACCATCTTGGCAACAGCCTGAACTGCGGAATCCTTTGGCCAACAACTCAATTGGGTGTAACCCAGCACTAGTACTTGAAGCTGTGTTTGAAGACAAGAGATGGTCAGTAGTGACTCCATCTTCCTCATTATTTGTACACAACTTAATGGAACACGGAGAGGACAGGCTGGTGTCTACATAGAACCTTTACTCGTATGTTCTGGTGTCTTTGGTGTAGAAAGATAATCTGTAGGTTACCAAAAGGAGAAAAAAAAACAACCCAGCCAGAAAACCTTTGACCTACAATATATCCTGCCGACAAGACACACTAGGGCAATGGTGGCATAGAACTTATGGGAATAGCCAACCAATGTCAGATTTGACTTAAGGCCCACTCCATAAGATTAAATCCATACCCAATAGGGTTTGGGTGGCCATGACTCAGAGAATAAATAGCCAAGAGACCTAAGGTAAATCCAAATCCTACTGTTTTTAAAAGAAAAGGCAGCAATAAACAACTCCTAATGATCCCTGTTATACTCATTGATCAGTGTCAGTGAGCGTCAGCATCAGAGAAGTTTCCTCCTGCTGTAAATGGGAACAAATTACATAGACTACAGCCAGACATTGTGCAGAAAGTGGGAGTCAGGAAACACTCAGTTCTAAATGGGATGTCTCATTTATATTTCTCCCCTCAGAGCTCAAGGAACACTGCAGAAGAGGAGGAAAAAGAGTAGAAGAACCAGAGGGTTTGAAGGACACAGAAGAACCAGACCTCTGAATCAATTGAGAAAGGCTCATATGAGACTGAAGCAGCAAACACAGGGCCTGCACGGTTGGTACCAGGTCCTCTGAGTGTATAATATAGCTTTCAGGTTAGTATTTTATGGGACTCCTGAACATATGAATGAGTCGGTCTCTGATTCTTGTGACTTCTCTTGGAGTTCTTTTCCATTGGTTTGTCTTGTCCAATTTCAATGTGATTATGTTTGTTTTATCTTACCATTTTATTATGTTAAAAATAACTTCTATTACAGAAAGAAAAACCACACTTCTCTGCAACATAGAAATTTTTTCCTGTAGGTGGAGTGAATACATCATATTTAAAAGAATGTATGGTTGGAGTGGGCCATTAAGAGGTAATTTCACAGATCAGACAGAAATATAGCATGCCATGCAATAAGATGGTAATAAAGATAAAAAATATGTGGGTGTGCTTGAGACATGCTTGCAGTCAAGATCCATCAGATTTCTGTTGTTGTTGGGGCAGAGGGTGGTCCTATGAGTGTTGCCTAACTCCCTGGCATTTTGTTTGGACAGATCTAAACGCTGTTCAGTGAAACAGGCAAAACTCTCCAAGGTAGAAATACAATTTCCCACAGATAACTACATAATTGCCTATTGGACAATCGATATGGTATCTCTATTCCATTAAGATAGGTCATGAGACTCCTCCTAGCTCTCATCTCCTGCAAACTCTGTCAACTCACTTGGCAGAATGGAACTGTCCTTTCCCTGATTAATAACAATTTCATTTTCAGAGTCAACTTTCTACAGTAGATTATGATTATTTCTGTTACTGACAAATTTCCCAGGAGACAAAGTACAACCTACGAACTAGAGAAGGAGATGGCTAGGAGCTGCATCTAACACTGAATTCCATTCAGCGCTGACTTCAGACATTCCGCCTGCAAGTTTCCAGCAGCCACACGTCAGCAAATATGACTAACTACCTTTAATGGAAACAAAGGAAAACATGTCTTCTGTCTACTCTTTCTAGTTCAACCTCCCTAATTCTCAACGCTTTCAATCTTTTAGTATTTAAATGGTGCCAACATATATAGTAACTATGCTATGAGACCCCATATTAACTGTAATTAATAAGTGAAATTACTGGGCGCAAGCGCGGAACAGATCACAAAACACACAACAAAACCCACTTTAAGTATTTATTGAGAGAGAGAGAAAGACACGTGTGCAGGCCTGAGGAAGTTAGAGAGTCCGGGGCAAGCTTGCCCTGCTTTTAAAGGCTGCCTGGCTCATGCACACAGGGTCTTAAGTAGCTTCGGCTTGCGTAGATCACGTGATCATGCTGCGGGTAGATCACATAGAACTTGAAGGCCCTGGGTGGCTAGGTAAGTTGCCTGAAATCTTATGCTCTCAGCATATGCGTGGCCCTGGACCCGGAAGTGCCAGCGCTTAGGGTGGCTAGATATTTTGCCTAAGCGCTGGGTGATGGAAATGATAATAATAAGAACTCTCCACGCTATAATGATGCTTAAAAGCATCATAGAATAGGGATGAGAGAAAGCTTAGTGGGCAAGAGCCCTTGCTGCTCAAACATGAAGACCTAATTCCGATCTATAGAAACCATAAATAAAACTAGGCATGGCCGCATGGACCTGTATCTCATTGTCAGGGAGAGAGAAGAGGGGAGGAGAACTGGGCTTTATTGACTGTCAGCCTAATAAACACACACACACACACACACACACACACACACACACACACAGCCTGTTTTCTTTCTGAAACTTCATGGCACGGCCTATGAATGGTTCTTGACATCTTCATATTGAGTCAAAACAGTATAGTTTTTAATAAAGTAAACAGAGGTGAAATATTACAAATGGCAACACAAAGAAATGCTCCTGAAACTTGCAGCTGAGAAGTGTGTGTGCTGAGGTATATGATTCCACACACAATAACTTTGTAATGTAGGGTATAGTCAAAGAAGCTCAAAGTTCACAAACCCATTGTAATGCTTATATTGCAAGTTAAAACTAGAAACTGGTTCTAGGTCTGTGTAGTTGCAGAGTTGTTCAGTCTACCAGCTCTTCCCTGTCTTCATTGGGTGAGCTCTCCTGCACTGACCTGGTTAGTTCAACTCTTGCAGTGATGAGCAAGGGGTGAAACCTCTTCTCCTGCTTTCAGGTCCTCTGGGTTGGTTCTCCCACAACTATACCTTTAGGGCCACCTCTACTGTTTTGCCCAGATGAGGTGCAGGGGCCACTCTCCAAGTGCTGCAACTGGTGAGGGGCAGAGACACCTCTCCAGCTCTTATGACACCAGGGCCAGCTCTATCACCTTCTTGAGGCTTTGATGGGGGAGGTTCCCCCCCACCCATGCCTCCACATTACAGATGAGTAATGGGGACAGCTCTCCCATGCTCACAATATCAAAGCTGGCTCAGCCTCACCTCGGCCAATGAGGTTAGCTCTATTGTGTGCCTGTTTTCCAGAGTGTTGCAGAACTGGGGTTATGAGATTGGCTCACCCCCTACATCCACCACATCTGTGATCTGCAAAAGTAAGAGAAGGGATCAGTCCTGCAGACACAAAGCCACAGGATCCCCACAACAGAGGGCAACAGCTGGATATCCAAAAGGAGCTCAAGCATCAATAGTGGAAGAAACCAGAGCCCTCGAATCAGATCAATGACTCTTAGCAAGGAACACTTGCAAGTAAAGACATATGGATAAAAAGATTTACCACGTGTCTCACTGTGTCAAACTACAACTTCCATGATGAGATTAATTTTTTCTTCTTTTTTTTCCTCTCAATTTTTTTTATTTTATTTTTGGAGGGAAGTTGCATGGGCAGAGAGTAGATACAAAGCGAGAGGGAAATGAATGGGATGGAGATGCATGATGTGAAAGACACAAAGCATAAATAGAAAGTTAAAAAAAAAACCTAGAAACTGGGTGATTTCTTTCCAGATCTAGTAGCTTACAAAAGATAGAGCCAGGCATTGACCCCAGTAGCTAATTGCGTGACTATTCCTATTATTGAGGATAAGTAAAGCTCAAACTATTTGCTAAATACATTTGCCCTTAAGAAAATCAAAGGAGACAACAGGAAAGTTGTCTCAATCCTTTGGGGATGAAATCCGTGGAAACCAACAACAAAGAATGACATTTTTTGTGGAAGTGGAAAGAGCAAATGTTTTGGTAACAAAAACTAAACACTTTAAAGGACAGAAAGTAGCTCAAGTGCAAGGTACAAACACTTGAAACACAACATCAGAGCATCTGCGTGTAGCGCCCATTGCCAGGTTGAAGCAGGAAGGATCGCTGACTCTGTATACTGCAGTTACTCCTCTGCATGACTGACTTGGTCTTTGACTTTTCTTCCCAAATTTAGGGGTCACGGAACAGGTGTAGATATAACACCAATGGCTGATTAAAGCAGGTCACAATCTGTCTGGGAGAGCTTCGGCACCATCCTTCATGAGGACAGGGACTAGACAAGACGACCTCTCCTGTTGCCTTCCAATTAATCCAATCAGCCTCTGCTTCTGTCAGACACCTTCAGGGATGCCAACTGTACTCACCAGGACTCAGCAAACATGGGGGTTTCTGCCTGTGCTTACTGGAGAAGTGAGATTTATGTTTCAGTCACCTTTTAAATGTAATTTTTGCCACCACGATAATAATAATAAAAACCCAAGTTTAAAATAGAAGCTGGACTTCTGTTCATACTAGGCATGGTGGAGAGACCTAATACATCTTAAATTAAAGGCAATGTTTGGAAACCAACTATTCTGGGATCCTTGCTTAAAAGGGGAATATAAATAAAGCAACCCCAATTAGTACCCTGTTCTTTCACCTAACATTCTATGTCATGACCTACTCTAGGGAAGCTACTAGATATTAAAGGAGAACGGGAAAACCATTGGTCAAATGAACTAAATATATGCCCTTTTCCTTTTGTAAATGCTAAGTAATGGTTTTGAAATGTAGTTAGTAGGTGATGCTTGTTTTTTATTTCCATCCAGTACTACGAAGATATTTTCCATAACAGAGGAAATGGATCATCTGAGACTAACTGTATTAGACAGTGTTGAAACAACAGATCCTATATGAGGTAAAGTCTCACCTGACAGCTCACTTCAGGTTTCTCATAAATCAAAAGCCCTTGGTTGTATTTCAACACTTCCTAAACAATCAATAAAACATCAGTATCATTAAGCAAAATTCATACATAGCATTGCCCGAGATCAAAATTGTGGCTTTTTTTTTTTCTAAGAATTTAACTTATAAGGGAGAAAGTGAATTACTTTGACAAGGCTTTCCTGGGAAAATCTCACTAATATAAAACGGTGTTCTTCACCATTTGCTTATAAACAAAATTACAGTTCCTGGTTTGGAAAAGTTCTACTAGGACCTAGAAAACGTTTCAAAACAAATGTGAATTCTAGCCCAGGTAGGACTAAATTAACCACCCAGAATCCTGTGTGACAAAAACTCTGGGTTCAGCTTGGAAGATAGAGCAAGGTGCCTTCAAATTTCTCATTGTTACCATGTATGCAAATGCAGGGAGAAAATGGAAAATATTTTCATCTCTAAACTTTCATTGCATGCAAATGCAATAAAAATTGAAAATATTTTCATCTCGGAATGTTCATCACAAGCTTTGAATATCAAAACACATTTCGCAAGAAAAACTATAAATAGAAATCTGATAAATTTAGGACTAATGTGAGAATCATAGCCTAAGCTGCACTTTATATTTATTTCTAACAAATCTGTTTTTCCCAGTGATTTATTTTTGCTACCCACATTATGTTACTGGCACTAAGGACTAGGAGAGAAAGTGGAGGGTATGTGATAAAGGAAGCATTTAGACAGGATGTACTGAGTGTCCAGATGTTTCTAAAGAGCACTTTTTCTCGAAAGCTAAAGGGATCCCAACAGCCATGTTGAGGAAGGTGGAAATGTCATTGCACAATTTCCAGTTAGCTCTTCTTCTCCCCCTCTTTGCTTTTGTGAAACAGGGTTTCTCTGTATAGTCCTGGCTCTCATTCTGTAGACCAGGCTGGCCTCAAAGTCACAGAGATCCACCTGTCTCTTACTCCAAAGCACTGGGATTAAAGGCATGTGCCACCACTACTACCCAGGTGCAATTAAACCTTATTATCTCATTGTACATATTTTCATGATCAAAAATGAAATTGTAATGAAAAATGTCATCAAATCAAATATTTCAAGTTATGAGAAAATGTCCTTCTTTATTCTCTTTTGGTATTCTATTTAGAAAACAGTGGTTTCTATACATTTTGAGAAAGTTTTCAAGGGGTTTTCTGCAACATAAGGGTCCTGCTTGTTGGGGTTTTTGTCCCACCCAGTACCCCACAGCCGGCAGGCCCCAAAGAAAATTACACAGAGATCTCTATAAGTTATAAAGCTGATTGGCCATTTACTTCCCGTCTGGTTTTCCTGCCATACTACCTGTCTGGCCAATCAGCGTTTATTTAAAACATGATTGACAGATTACAGACAATTCTCCCACACCAGTTTTCCACTCTTTTACTAAATTCCTGCTTATGTGTTTGTGTTCCTTTTTAACTTCTTTACAAACTTTCACATCCTGGATTCCACTGCCTGGAAATGTAGTTCAATAGCAGAGCTCTTGGCTGGCATTTCTAAGACCCAAGTTCAATTCCCAGAACTCTAAATATGAATGAATAAATTAATGGAAGGAAGGAGGGAGGGGGGAAAAGGGGGGCTCTACATCTGCTTACATCAGTAACTGGGCTAAGGTTCTCTGATGATAATTAGGGTGGTCACCAATCTGATTACAGGAGAAGGCCAAGTCAGGCACCGTCTCCACTATTGCTAAGGTCATCCTTTCTGGGAGTTCCTCTGATACCAAGTTTCACCTAACTCCAAAATGCCCACCCATCAAGATATCTCTTTCATTACTCCTCCCATCTTCCCTTCATCTCATGCCCACCTGCCAAAGCTGATCCTTCATATCCCATCCCCTTCCTCAGTTTATGCAGGAGATCTCATCTATTTCCCCTTTTCAGGGAAGGCACTGGGTCAAGCTCAGGGAGTCCTGTTGATGAGAGAGAGGAGGGATTGATTGTAAGAGCCAGGGTGGTCAAGGTCATAATGGAGAAACCCACAGAGACAGCTGACTTGAAAGTTCCTGGGAGCTCACAGACTCTGAACTGACAGCAAGGGAGCCTTCATGGGACCAGCCTAGGCCCTATGCATGTGGGCAACAGTTGTGCAGCTTGGTCTGTTTGAAGAGCGCCTAGTAGTGGGATCAGGACATGTCCCCGGTGATTGAGCTGGTTTGGGGGAAACCTATTCCCCATACTGGGATGCCTCACCCAGCTTTGATGCAAAGGGAAGAGCTTGGTCCTGTCTCAACTTGATATGCCATGTTTTGTTGACTCCCATGAGCCTGCCCCTTTGTGAATAGAGACAGAGGAGTGGAAGGGTAGAGGGAGGAAATAGAAGGAGAGGAGGGAAGGGAAACTGTGTTTGGTATGTAAAATAAATGAAAAAAATTTTAATAAAAAAGAAGGGGCTTTGTTAAGTAGCCGAGGCTAGCCTCTGCTTAATCCTCCTGAGTACTGGTACTATATCATGGATGGCCCCACCTGACTTCATAATCCTTTTGGCTTTCACTTGCTATGACTTCTATTTGTGCTGTTTATTAACTTGGCACAGACTTTTTATTTCCATTTTCAATATCTTTGTCAATATATGTAGGTGATTAAGTTCCAATTAAACAACTTCTTTTAGGAAAACTCAACTGGAATTCAATGTTTAGTGTGTTGTACTAGTGTTCAGAGAAATGTCTACAACTCTCAGTGTGTGATCAGTTGTCTTACATAAAAGATGTAACCTGAGAATCAAATACGTCAGAAGTGCCTGAGGAAGGATGTATCTCCTCGCACATGTTTCTATCTGAAAGTATCGATTGGAGACACACTTGTGCTGTGTTTTCTTCTGTAAACATCCAGTCGGGTCCAACATAACAGCAAGCCATCAAAAAATGGTACAGGAATTTTATCAGTTAAAAACATCTATCAGGAATGGGGTGGAAATTTAAAAATAAATTAACCAATTAAAATATCTTTCAGATACCCTTTGCATGTATTTTAATGCTGATCATTTGAATTTGTGAGCGCTTTTTAACATTTTTTATATTAGTTATACTACACTTTCCTGATTCCTCTCTTATTGATTCCAGAATGTGGGAAAATGTGCACCCCTTGTCAGCCTATTATGATAAAATAAAATAAAGCACATTAAATGATATAAAGAATGAGACCTACTTCCAGTATCCAGGAGGATAACTATATGTTTTTCTTTGGGTTCACCTTCTTATATAGCTTCTCTAGGATTTTTTACGAATTATAGGCTCGATGTCCTTTATTTATGGCTAGAAACCAATTATGAGTGAGTACATCCCATGTTCATCTTTTTGGGCCTGGGTTACCTCACTCAGGATGGTGTTTTCTATTTCTCTCCATTTGCATGCAAAATTCAAGATATCATTGTTTTTTACCGCCGAGTAGTACTCTAATATGTATATATTCCACACTTTCTTCATCCATTCTTCCACTGAAGGGCATCTAGGTTGTTTCCAGGATCTGGCTATTACAAATAATGCTGCTAAGTAGACAAGATTGCCGGACTAAAAATGGGAACATGGGGGTGGGGTGGGATGGGGGGATGGGGGATGGGGAGAGAAAAGTGTGAAGTGGAGGATGGGAAGAGCTTGGGGGAATAGGATGGTTGGGATATAGGAAGGGTGGATATGGGAACAAGGAATTATATATCTTAGTTAAGGGAGCCATTCTAAGGTTGGCAGAGACTTGCCTTTAGAGGGATTCCCAGGTGTCCAGGAAGATGTCCCCAGCTAGGTCCTTGGGCAGCTGAGGAGAGGGTGCCAGAAATGTCCAGATCCTATTGCCATACTCATGAATATCTTGCATATCATCATAGAACCTTCACCTGGCATTGGATGGAGAAAATGACAGAGCCCCACATAGGAACACCGGACTGAGCTCCCAAGGTCCTGATGAGGAGCAAAAGGAGTGTGATCATGAGCAAGGAAGTCAGGACCGTGAGGAGTACGTTTACCCATTGAAACGGTGGGACAGATTTAACGGGAGACCACCAAGTCCAGTTGGAATGGGACTGATGGAACAGGGGACCAAACTGGACTCTCTGAATGTGGCTGACGGTGGAGGAGGACTGAGAAACCAAGGACAACGGCAATGAGCATGAACTCTACAGCATGGACGGGCTCACTGTGAGCCTTGTCAGTTTGGTTGCTCACCTTCCTGGACTTAGGGGGAGCTGGGAGGACCTTGGACTTAACATAGTGAAGGGAACCCAGATGGCTCTTTGTCTTGGAGAGGGGTGGAGTGGGGGTATGGGTGGAAGGGAGGGGAGAGAAGGGGGAGGAGGAGGGGAGGAGATGGAAATTTTTAATAAAAAAATGAGGAAGAAAAAAAAAAAGAATGAGACCTGTTTTTCCCTTACAAAGAGCTTCATCATAAGTGTATAGTTAAGCCTATTATTAGTAGCAAACCAAGACTGACTTCAGACTAACTAGACCTAGACTATAGGAAAATCCACAAGCATCAACTGTATGGTAGCAACCAGGCCAGTCAAGTTAATTCTGAACTAAAAATTAATAGTGCATAAACTCAGAGAAGGAAAAGAACCCACACACACACCTTCTGATGCTTTTGGTTGCTGTAAACACAATGGTACTGAAAGATCAGCTGTTCTTCACACTGAAATAAACTTGCCTTACTGCCAAGAATAAATCTGACAAAACAGACCACGTGGCTGTTTAACTTCTAGTCAGCCTTTCTGAGGTAACTATGCTCCGTCAAGGAGAATCAGAACCTGGGACCAGCCTCACAATGACTGCACACAGGAAAACACAATGCTCTGTTGCCAGGCTATACTTAGTTTGTGTGCAATATATGATTGATAACAGATAGTGAGATAATTGCTATAAACATCTTACATATATTACATGTATTTTGCATTTATCACTTGCCAGAAGTCATACTGAAATCTAACATAGATTAATAATGTTCAAAAGACTAACAAAAGAAACCCAATGAAATATAACAACAGAGTAATTACTATTCAGTGGGGAGAACAATTGAGGGATTTGTTTCCCTAGCTGTAATCGGTTTATAATCATGGCCCTGCAAACAAGGCAACACATAAAGAAACAGCAAGAAACTCCTAGTCAGCGTCCATGTTATGCATTTATGACGACTTCAAGCTTTTTATCTTGGGTTCGCTCACAGACGGTGAGAACACTGCAGTTCTCAGGTGGCTGTGCCTCTCATCAGGACCGACATCCAAACCTACAGGTTAATGTTCCTCAGAAGCTAATTTATTTTTTTTAAAATGTTAAAGCCCTACAGAGCATGACAAATAACACAGGTTTAAATATATAAATAACTACAACTCAGCCTCAGGAGAAAGTGGCTTCTTGTTTGTCAGTGACAGATAGCAAGCTGGAGGAAATATGAAAAACGCTCTCCCTAAAACAGATGGATCCTGTCTGATACCACTTGCTAAAATCGTGTCATTCAAGTGAACAGCGAGTGAGTTGTTGCCGCTGCTGCAGCCATTTATTTCCCTTTTAAAAAATGTTGATGCATTTAATTATTTATAGATGTGTGTGTCTGTCCCATCACTCCACCATATCCCTTTAAGACTGGGTCTAGCTAAACCCTGAGCTGGCTTAGTAGGCAGCAAGTTCTATCTACCCCAACCCCACAGTGCTACAATCACAGGCCAAGCAACTATGCTTGACTTTTTGTTAACTGATTAGCAGTTTAGAATTTAGACACGACCATTTTTTGTTGTTGTTGTTCAGTTCCAAAACTAATTTGTATGAGCCCATATACCTGAAAACACTGTACAGACAATCTCTACTTTTAAGAAAATAAATAAAAACAAAAAATGAAAATTGGTAGGGTAAGGGTGCATTAAAATTAGTTTTTCTTCATAGAGGTGGAGGTGCTCCCCTTCCTAAAGAGAAACACAGTTTTATACAGCTTCATAAAGATACTGTGGGAAATATAACAATTCACATCAATATTTGTAATTAACCACTAGACAATTTTACCTTGGCAATTATTCATATTGTGGAATTGGCCATTGTAATACACTATCATATTAGCAGTTTTTTCAGTTTGCTTTTCTCATTTAGGACTAAGTCCTAGAGGTGAACCAGCTGTTTCCATACAGCAATGCCAAGACAATCAGAGGGTAAAGAGGTATTTGCCAAATCAGAGACCACCCCTGGTGCCACAGCAACACTGATGGTAGAAGGAACATATGGTCAGAATGGTGCAGGGTCAAAACAGGTGAAAGTGAGAGAAAAAGAACCCCTGCAAGGCTTGATAAAGTGTGGGTACATACAAGGACACCCAGTAGCTCAGGGCTCAGAAATTGAGGGTCAGCCTAGAGTAACTTCCCATAACTCTCCAGGGTTTCAACCGCTTCCCTGGGCTGTAGAAATGTCTCTGACATCTACCCTTTGGAAAGTCAGAAGGAAAGATGAAAGGGTGGATACATAGGAGTGTTAGTGTTCAAAACAGAGAATGAGCATCTGTGGGAATAAATGTCAACCCTCAAATGCCCAGATGCTTACTGCAGAGTCTTCCTCCCACCCAAGCAACCTTGAATAATGGCTTAGGCATCTTATATGGTGGTTATCGCACCAGGAGGAGAAAAAGAGCAAGGGACTTTGGGAGGCATAATATACACTCCTTATGAATATTATATAACTGCATTGTTGTAAATAGAGGTCAAAGTGGAAATGTCTCCCTTAAATAATCACATCTTTCCAACTCTGTACAGCTTTCTTTCTCTGCCTGCGTTTATGTTATGACTGGCATCTCCCAGCACATACCCTCTCCCAGGCGTTATTACCTTTCTCCTTCTCTTTCGGTACTAGGTTTACATTTTAAATGCAGAGCCTTGTCTGTATTGTTTCCTGTGAGACAACTTTTCCTGATTTTTTATTTTTTATGTTTTAAAGTCCTGCTGTAACCAGGGAGGCTGCCAACTTGAGAGGGTGACTCATCCTTGAGTTCTGTATTCATTTAGGTACAGAATGAAGAAGCATGCTCTCTTCTCCTTGATCAGGCACTCTGAAGGAGAAACTGACTTCTATAAATTGTGCCAGGACAGACATAGGACTGAGTTCAAAAGCATAGGCTTCAATGATGGGCCCATGTGTTGGGGTGATAATTATCATTGGTTCCCATCAAGTAAAACATAGCCACCTGGGCACAGCTTCTGTGTAAAAGAGGCAGAGACATGGTTAAGTCAATTCCATAAAAACTAATTGCTACTCTAAAGCAGATGAATTTTAATTTTAATCAAGCAATTAAAAACTATGCTTAAATTAACAAATAATATGAAGAAATGGAAAGAGACACTGAATAGGTACACCTACCACACTGTCTGTAACTCCTCATGTCATGGAGGATGTGATCTTCCTTCAGAAGTCAGTAGGGCGATATACTATTCTATGGTGTAGGAGGATCTCCTTTCTATGCGTTGCTTTCATTGGTTGAATAAAGAAAACTGCCTTGGCCTTTGATAGGGCAGCCCTTTGATGGGCGGAGAATACAGAACTGAATTCTGGGAGGATGAAAGCAGAGTCGGAGAGAGCTATCCGCCATGAAGCTGCCAGGTCAGACATGCTGAATCTTTCCCAGTAAGCCAAGAGCTCATGGTGACATACAGATTAGAAATGGGTTGAATCAAGATGTGAGAGTTAACTAATAAGAGGCTAGAACTAATGGGCCAGGCAGTGTTTAAATGAATACAATTTGTGTGTTGTTATTTTGGGGTATAAGCTAGCCAGGCAGCCAGGAGCTAGGCATTGGGAAGCGATCCGCTGCTCCATTTACAACAATTCTATAATATTAATTTATGACAATTAGCAGTTCTAGCATTTGAAAATATTATTTCAAGGAAAATCCAGTGACTACAAGTGAAAATTTCCAAAGATTTAAATGTTGTCAGTATTAGAGTTTAAATTAGGACCGTGTGTACAGAGAAGCAATCATCCACCACTGATCTGTATCCCTGCCAGTTCATTACTGTTTTAAAACAGGAGCTCACCAAATTGCCAATGCTGGTATTGAGCTTATAAGCCTCCTGCCTCAACCCTTTCAATAGCATTGAGGACTCGTCATCAGGAATGGCCAAAGGTATGAATTAAAAGAACCGTGGTTCCTAAAGTGTCTAACAGACCTACTCTTCCCTTCTTCTCCTATCACAGTGATGTCAACCTTTCACACATCTAGATTTCCGGAGAAGAAAGTAAGCTTCCCAAACCAAAGAAACAATTCAAGTAGATTCTGAAGTACATTTTTTATCCTATCCCGAAACTGAATTTTGACTGTTTTAGTGACTGTGAAGAATATAACAAGCCAGACTTTCTGACACCTGAGCTGCCCATCAAAGATGAGTGGTTACAGGGTTCATCCACCTGAGTTCTAGCTGTTCTGCATTTCCTAGAGCTGAAGAAGATACAAGTCCTTTCTTAACCCAACTGACGTTTACACTAAATTTTTGCATTATAATCACTCCTTGAATATAATTTAAACTTCAAAAGACATTTGTCAAGTCTATGCTGAGCCTTTGTGTCATCTCCATCCCCATAGAAGAAGGAAGCTGGAAGCCTAGGGTTCAATGTGTTTGTGTTACTGTATTTAACTTTGTTCAAGACAATTTTGCTATCAGCTTCCCTTTAGCTTTTTATTTGATTACTTGTCTTTTTTTTACTTTTGATTTAAACAAAATATTCCTTTTATCCAATCTTTTTCTGATCAATATTTTTTAAAAATAAAGTAATAGTTTCCCTGTTAACAGTACACACACACACACACACACACACACACACACACACACACACACACATGCTATACTTTCATCTTCCCTCCTTGGTCTATTCTAATAAGAAACATTTATAGGCTGGGTGATGGTGACACATGCCTTTATTCCCAGCAGTGAGGAGGCAGAGGCAGGCAGATCTCTGAATTCGAGGCTACTTGGTCTACAAGAGCTAGTTTCATGACAGCTATGGCTGTTACGCAGAGAAACCCTGTCTCTAAAAACCAGAAAAAAAAGAAAGATTTATAATTGAGCAGAAAAGGCAGTAGTATTGGCTGAGAAGATACACATTCATGGGACAATCCCATAACTTACAAATCTACCAGCACATGTCAGAACTTTGAGCCTGACTTCCTGATTTGAAAAGTATGTGATGTAAGTGGGTCTCCTTCTACAATTGGCACTCGGACGTGATGGACTAAATTCACTTAAAAACCTGAGAGGGCTTTAAAGGGGGAGCGGGGGGAGTTTAACACAGCTCTTTGCGGTTTGCTAGGATGTGCCATAGAGAGATTTCCTGTTTCAGCAATAGTGGCAGAAAAAAAGCCGTGTCATTTTAAAACGCGGCTTCCTGGGGCTGTGCCGCTAGTGCAAACTCTGGCTTTAAAACATTTCATTGGCTTTTATGGGACTGGATGTTTGTGTTCCCACTCGGGATTGGAGAAAGTACTCTGAGACCATGCCAATGGCTCAGCGCTCCCCACCTGCACCTGGACAGACTGTGGGACCAGGCTTAGGAAGGCAGGAGAGCATGGTGGATTCCTGCCACCATACAGAGTGATGTTTCCAGGCTGTGCAGTGCTCTGCCTGTCAGATTTGGCTGTAACTTGGATGAAAAGAGATTCTGTGCTGCACGCTCAGTCTCAGAGTTAAAGTGCTGAGTGCAGCTCCTACCTGGCGGCCCCAGAGCTAGCAGAAAATGGTAAGTCCACCATTTTGAAATTGGGGAGAGGTGGAGCCAATACCCAGAACAGCCCGGGGCTCTTTGACTCAGGTGCAACTGATTCAGAGTCACAAGTGGCTCTGCCGTGTGCATGGCTCAGAGGCAGGAGCGGAGATGCTCCACCATGCTGAACTGTGCTGGTCTCAGGCAGGAACTGTCATAATTATCATAATAACAGCACAGTTAAGGTTTAGACTGGGCCGGAAACAGGTGGTACCGTATTACCCCTATATGGTGCAAGCTAAAGTTTTAAGAAGCACTTAGCATTTCAAGAAATGCTCCTGGATAGTAAAAAATTACAGATTCCCAATAGGACAGATTTAGACATAAAAGACTTCTAAATGGGTCACAATGCTGGATGAGTATATGTAGGCTTCGGAGAGAGAAGAAAAAGAATATAGAGAATAAAGTTAATACCTTACAAAAAAGGGGGAGTAAAGTCTTTAAAGAGACAGAATAAAGTAAAGTGATAGAGTAAAAATAAGCCACGTAAAAATGGAAAATTCACAGAGGGTCTGGATTATGTATTTTATTGTGTTTTCTTTAAAACTTTTGACTGTGAAGGAGCTAAGTACAAAAAAATCATTTCATTAAATGGGCTGCTAAGTTGAACCTGCATATATGTTCTAAAGGTATGTTGACTTCAGAATTTGGATCTAAGGATATCATGCTTTGGAAAAGAGTTTCTTCTTTTGTTTTCACAGAGGATGAGACCCAGTGGATTGCTTCTATCCCAATATGGTATGATAGACCACGCCCTCCTGAAAGGTTGCTGTGAACACCCTCAAAAAATTACTTCACTCAACTGCCAACTGAGATGACCCTGGCACACAGGTTACACCATGAAAGACCTAAATAACAGTGCCCCTATAAAGCAGGAAGAAGTTTGGAGAGAAATGACTACATCCGTATTCCCAAATATTGTTTATAAATGCTCTTTTATATTTAAATGGGGATATGATATAGATATGAATAATTTGCATTGGTTTGGATTTTAAGGTCAATTTCGTTATATGTATATGTATTTCTGACCTTGACTAAGGTATTGTGATTGTGTAGTTCATTTAAAAATGTAATGTATAATTAGGAAATATAGGTTGTTAATGGATAATCATCGATAATATTTAGGCTTGTAGTCATGTTAGATTTTCTAGATATATATAGAGATATATTTCAGTTAGATAGGTATTCTTCATATCTTTCAAAGACTACAGAATATGGCATTTAATGTTTTAATAACTCAGAGCTTTTCATGACGAGACACGTCTGCTCCTGGCAGCACCAATCTACTTCAAGAGGAAGATGGGCATTGAAGAGGCTCCTTATGGAGTTTGATAGCCATTTGGACAAGAAACTGCTCTTGCCTGGACTATTGCATAAACTGGACACAATGAACCCTCAGAGAGAGGACCGCTGAACTTATCTAAAAGTGAGATGGTCTTTCAGGATTCCTGATTCATGAAAGAGTCTGCAAGACATTCTGCAGGACACAGCAGAAAGTGACTGAACTGTCTTTGGAATTTCCTGCTTCATGGAAATGTCTGCTGGATAGTACAGGCCTGTAGGCCAAAGATGGATACCCCAACAATAAAGAATAACTTTGGGTGACTGTCCAGGCAGCGAGATGTCTCTGTCATTTCTAGAGTTTTGGAAGTTGCTTACTTCTTCTTTACTTAGTTAATATTATATCCTTCTGGAGTCTTTGATGGAGTTGAAGAATAAATAGATAGTTACAGTTTTCCTTAGTTATGGTAAAAGATAAAGTAGATATAAATATTGTAACTCTAATTCTTGCTTGATAACTGTTTTGTTATATGTAATTTTAGTATGTTAAAGTTAAAGCCTTTCTTTTTTGTTTAAACAGAAAAGGGGGAAATGATGTAGGTGGGTCTTCTATCTGTCTGTTGCTTTCATTGTTTAATTAATAAATAAACTGCTTGGCCTGATTGGTCAGAACATAGGTGGGAGGAGTAGACACAACAGAATGCTAGGAAGAAGGGAAGTGAGTCAGTCGCCATGATTCTTCGACCCGAGACGGATGTAGGTTAAGCTATTTCCGGGTAAGCTACCACCTCGTGGTGATACACAGATTACTAAATATGGGTTAAAGCAAGATGTGAGAATTAACCAATAAGAGGCCGAAACTAATGGGCCAGGCAGTGTTTAAATGAATACAATTTGTGTGTTGTTATTCCAGGTGTAAAGTTAGCCATGCGGGAGCCTAGCGGGACGAAAAGCAGGCCTGGCCGCAGGTCCTCACTTAAGTATGTATCTAGTACATTCCATGACACACTTGGAAAGTTTAAATTAGAATTACATGTAAGATCACCATAAAGAGTTATAAAAGCCCAAGTTAGTATCACTAAAAGGATTTATTAGACCCAGCTTCAAAACAAATTGATCCAGGGCTGGAAAGAATGCATAGGTCTCATAGTGGTAGTAGCCCACTAGCATGTACAATCACAATGCTGCAATTTAGATAGGTTGATGCAAGTGACTAGCTAGTAAATGTTAGTAATAAAAAGAAAATAGCAATTGCTGTTTCACCCAAGCAGAGGCTTTTAGAAAACATAGTCCAAACTATTTCCAAATAGAAGCAAAAAGAATAAATATACCAAAGACCACACCTCCTAGGATGTATTCTGGGTCAATGACAGCACACAAAAAAAATGTTTACTAAAACAAAATAGGCTCTGAGGCAAATTCGCAATGCTGTCATAGATCATGAGAAATAATCACACCTATAAGAAATCACTTTGGATCATTAACAGCCATATAGATTTCCATCAATTTAAATGACCCTTGAAAATAAAGCACAATATTTACTTCCTTGGCTTTTCTTCAAGTCCTAGGAAAAATATTGATTTGGAACTCAGAAATCAAAGCCAAGAGGCTAACATGAGAAAATGCCCCCTTCTTTACTACTGAAACCACATAAGAAATGAAAAAGCAGTCCTTGGCACTAACAGTGTTAATTATCTACATTATTTTTTTTAGTATATGATATTGAAAAAAAACAGCCCATTAACCTTGTGGAGTGCATTCTTATAGCATTTTCACAGCATGAGTTTACCCGCAATTTCAAATAATGCTGTTCCTCAGATCTAGTGTCTTCAAAGGTTACTTCTTCCAGTTACTGAGGGTCAGAATCCTTAGAGAGGCAGGGCTCTTAATGTTAACATATTGTCATCTGTAAGACCCTTCTTCCAGTTCAGAAGATATACGCCTTTCATTTATTACACAAAAATAGTAGCAAACAACAAAATGGAATCCATAGGGATTCTTAATATTCCCCCTGAAAAATGTCTCCCTAATCCATGCCATTCATTCTTTTGTATGAAAATAAATGATGCTCATTCGCAACCAGCACACCATGCTGTTCCTTGGGATTCTGGGTTTTGTTTTGTTTTCTTCAGTAACATAAACAGCATAGCGCTAATTTGAAAGGAGAGCTAGTAGCAGTGCTTGCTATTACACCTTAAGCAGTGTTTGTTAGAATGTAGACCACAAACTACCTACCGCCAGACTTAGGCAGGATGCTTGTGAATTATCTTCACAGTCCCAGTGAATGAAATGGGTAAACAGCCAGTGAATTTGTTCCTTTGCAGATACTGCTGGGGACTTCTGTGCATAGCATAATTTGCAGACACTTCTCATCTAGATAGTGGTTCCCAAAGTCACTGCACACAACGCTTATCTCAAAACACCTGCAAATACCAATGGCCAGACTTCGCACCAAACCAATTAAATCAAAATCTGGGTCATGACCAAAGATATCTGATAAAGAAATTCCTTGACATGTTAATACTAAAATGTCTTATTTATCTGAAATTAAAATTAACTGGACAAAGTATAGTTTATTTGTTAAATCTGTCAACTGAAGTTGTAGGCTTATAATGTATCACTTCATGGAAAGAGCCAGCTAATGCTTGCAGAGGTAAGATACTTCAACTCAAAGCAGGAAACTCAGGAAAGTACCCAGGACTCCTCAATGATTTCATTTATTTTATTTCCTCAAAAAATTCATATGATTTGGTAGGTTTCAACTTAGATATATAATAAATTAAAGGACTCAATCTAAGGCATATGACTTGCTTTTACAGTAATATGATTTTAATTTACAGATAAAACTTGCATATTTCTAGGTTCAGCATAACCCTTATATACTTACACATATTAATGGTCCAAAAAGGTAACCAGAATTCCCATCTCCTCATACATTCATCATGTCTATGTGTTGGGAACATTTATGTTCTTCTAGTTATTTTGAACTGCATGCTAAACTATTGTAAGCTACTACTGCCCTGCACAGGTAATTAGAATAATAGAGTTCAAAAGTATAATAGTCTTCTACAATATAATAGATAAAATTATGGCTTATAAAAGTTGGCTCCATTATTAGCTATGTCTCTTCATCCAGGGTAAATTGGTTCCTGCATTTATAAACTCATTGCTCTCCATCACCAGTACACCCAGCAGGAGAGATGGCACAGCGGTTACCTGTTTCAGTGCCATTTACTCTTCACCATGGTATAACATAGTATAAAAATAACTGTAGATCCTCTCCTCAACAAAAGATTGAAAGCGTTTAGACATTTCCTAGCAGATCAGTTACTAGGCTCCAAATAGAAAAAAACACAGACACAAAAGCCATGCATGTGCTTGCAAAGTAAAGAAGATCAAGGCTTCTGAGTGTAAGTTACTGTAGCCAGAGAAATTAAAGCAGTAAAACTGATAATAACCACCATATTTCTGAGAGTTCAAATTCCTCCAGTATAGTCACTCTACCCTTAAAACATTGATATAATTAACAAATAATAATATCTTACAGTAGAAAATAATTTTAGGTTGTAATGTTGCTTAATATAAATGAAGGGTTCAAACCTAGACAAGGATGTTGTAAAGAGGAATGCCTATTTATTGGTGTAGTCCGTATGGAATATGGTAACTTCACAAAAACCTACAAATAGAAATATCATAAGGAACTAGCTATAGCCTGCCAGGTATTTATGTGAAAAGACCAGAAACTGCATATGACAAAGGAGTCAAGTTTTGGGGTCAGCCTAGATGTCCATCACAAAAGAGTGAATGAATAAAGAAAGTGTGATGTACATCATTTCGGTATGTATGTGTGTGTGCATATATGCATATATATGAAATCTAGATTTTATAATTTAAAGAAAACAAAACTAGGTGAATTATTTTTAAAGAAGAACAAGGCAAGAAGGAGAGGGAGATGGTGATGACTAAATGAATTCAATAAATCTTGAACCTGAGTAATAAGAAAGTGTCAAATAAAACTCATTATTTTATATTATTAAGATATGCAAATTATGACAAGCTTAAAAATTATAAATGTTATTACCTCATTTGAGTCTCACAACATGCCCATTTACCCTTTTATAAGTGTGGCCCTTTGCTTCGTATGAACAGGCTAAAATTCTCCATTTACAGCATTCTTCAATGAGAATAGTTTCTTAGAAAGAGCTATATTATTTATTATTAACAGATAGACATAATTCTCACAAATGTGTTGGAGGATACATTGGTGTTTGTCTCAATTTTAAGCATTTACTATAAAATTCATTGTGTCTGTCTTCACAACAGCTAAATTCCAGTTGCCAGATTTAATAAATGAAATACAGTTTTCTTGATTAAGTTTAAATTCCAGAAACATAGGTGTTCTATGCTCTCCTCTTGCTCAGCAGAGCCTAATTGGACATGTTAAAATTAGAGTGTTTATTGAAAGTAAAAAGTTCTACATGAACTCCAGACTATTAAATGACCATTAAATGTGAAAATTTCCCACCCACAACCTAAGCTATTATCAGATCTGCAGTTCATTAATTCTTGGGATAGCCACAGTTTATAATTCTCCTAGCTTCCCTGTCAGGATAAAGGTTAGAATTTAATCAGCTAAAGCTCTTTATTTTTATAAATACTTCATCTGTATTGTGATTAGCATTAGTGAAGGTAGCTTAGATTGCATGGGCCAAGAACATGATTTGTAGCTTATCATCTATTATTTACACTTTTTGCATTTAATCTGGAATTAAAAGTACCGAACAGTACATATACTTAGGTTATTTTTTAAAAAAAATATTTAATCACAAGCAGTAATTCAAACTCTACTTAAAATTTATGTAAACTATACTTTGGATTTCTCTGAATATCAAGCTATGGCCCATGGCCCATGAATATATTCACTGGGACTCCAGCCAGAAGTCTGCAGATTTATCAATAACTAGCAAGAAACAGAACTGAGAAACTGCTCCAATTTGAAGTCCACTGACAACTCTCTGGAGCGTAAGCCTTCCAGTCTCTTCGGCACATATTTATTCATGATTTTTGACCTTAAGAGATTTAGGAGAAAAGGTCGAAACATTGAAAGGTCTAATCATTGAATAAAATCTACCCCTAGAACATGAAATATTATTGGAAAATCCATAAATAGCATGAAGGTGGTGTCAAACCACAAAAGAACTGAGATTTTTCCTTCCTCAAGTCTTCTCCCTTAAATAGTAACAAACTTATTTTCTGTCTCGACCCTGATACAGCCTAAAGAGACATTTTTATATCCCATTAAAATTAAGATTAAAGAGAGCAAAAATATTTGACAAATCTATTATTAAAGATATGTCTTGCTAACAACATTTGCAAAAGACTTGGGCATGTCTCCTTGGGGATAAGTTTATATGCCCAGAAGCAGTAGAAGAAAACACTTATTTGACAAGAAACTGAATGACAACACACCCCAATTTTTTTCACTAGAGTCTCAGAATTACTTTCCAAATCTATACGGTACTGAGTATACCCTATTCTGGCTGCCACACATTGTGTTGGGATTACTGCTTGAGAACATTTTCTTCCATCATGTAGTATCTTCATAACCACATAGAGAATGGCTAAGAGCAGATCGAAGTGGATAACTACAGATGAAAGAAATGGCTTCAGTATTCACATTTTACCAGGAAGAACAAAAACATCAGACATTTCAGATAAGGTAAGTCATTCTGGAACTTCAAAGCAAAAGAAAGACAGATTAATACATGAACATTTTTTTTTAACTTTGGTGGAAATAAGGAGAAGGTGTGATTATGCTCATACCTCAGTATGCTCCCCATACTACTATTTATTTCATATTCATGTTTCCCAATTATTTCAATAGCCATTTTGAGTGATTCTTCATTATCTGACCTGTCTAAGTTTATGTAAGCGTGCACACCCCATCATGTTTACATAGTGACAAAAATCACCTAGTGACACACTTCTCAGAGCATACTCCCACCATTAAACCATGCATGATTATTCTTAGGAGGTACTTATAGAAGTATCTCCACCACTTCTTTCCCCATCTTTGAAAGGCAAGAAACAGATTCCCCAGGGAGATACTCAGTTACTCATTCCCAGAGCTTGCTTCTATAGAGTAACACTATATAGAACAGAGCAGTTGTTTCATAAATGTGGCTATTTATAGAAAAAAATAGTTACCATTTGTAATAGTCTGGCTCTTTAAGAGACAAGCCATGCCGACTCTCTTCCTCCTTGCAGCCTCTGCCCACTCTCCTCTCTCTTCCTGTCCCCTTTCTGGGAAAGGCAGCTTTTGCCTCTCTCCCCACTTCACTGCTCCCCCCTCCCCTTCTTCCTTTTTCCTTCCCCTCCATAATTCACCTAATAAATATCTAACTTTACTCTGTATAGTATGTTTATCTGTCTCTCTTGCCCAGTCATATGGAGCCTGCCGCGTGGTCTCATGCACTGTCCCTGCTTGGGACCTGGCAGCTTGCAGCAAACCCATCTGTATGGTGTGCCTATCTGTCTGCCCCTTGCCCACTCGCTGCCCACATGGCTAGTTGCCGGGGACGCCCAGGGGACCAGCCACCTTTGGGGATCTGCTGTGTGGTGCCTGGGCCCTGCCCAGCCCCCTCTGCTCTCGGGACCCACTGCCCCTGGACCTGCAGCAAATCCACAACCCCAATAACAACATATTGGTATCTGTGTCCCCTCTCTTTTCCAATGCCTAGGATGAGCTTTTATTGCTTCTTTAAGACTTTTGAGAAGATGGAGGATCTGGACTTGTAGTGAAACAGACTCAAGTTATAGCACCTGGACATCTCCTCCCTCCACTCCAAAGACACTGGAGCAGGTGAAAGAATGGGAAGGCATCCCGCCTTCTTTGTGAGACAGGGTTAAGGGAGGCCATGCTTGCCACAGACTCCCTAAGTTGTTGATGGTAACCAGCATTCCTGATCTGGCTGCTTCTGCATCCCAGAAGCTCAGATTACGAACTTGTGCCACCAGGCCCAGTTTAAAGCCTGTTTAAAAGGAATGGATTTGAAAAACTCATCTCAGTTTATAAAGTCAGACAATATAGACATCCTTCCCCCCCCCCCACCAAATTCAATGATATCATTGGCCTCAACAAAGGTTCCAGCTTTTAAAGTGCCCCCTCCCCCACCCACGAGACCGATGAGAATAATGATGATAATGATGACTAATGTTGCTAAACGTGTCCCACCTTGGCAAATTACTTTGAGTTACCTTAAAAAAAAAAAAAACATAAGATCTACGAATCTCATCATAACCTAATGCATTGTTTTGTACGAACCAGGAAGGCAACCAGCCTCGATCATCCATCAGTGTCTGTTCCAAAACAGTCTGGACTCCCTATCAAAGTCCTCATCAGCACACCAGTCGGGCTTCTTCCTCACTTTCCCGCTACAAAAGTCCTGCCTCTTAAGAGCTCTGTCTTTATTTTCCTCATTTAAAAATTTATAATCGTGGCGCAGCAATATTCTCGTGCACCAATAGTGGTTTTTCTTATATTTAACGCAGAGAAATGCGAGACACTAGACAGTGAGTTGCTGTTCTGTATCCTTGCCCTGTGCTGATCTCATTTGATCTGCACCCTGAACCTGATGCTCATGCCAGCCCCGCTATGAGCAGAGAAAAGTCATGGAAGATGGGAAAATATCCTGCTCTCTATGAGCTTTTTTGTGGTGTCCCAGTCAGTGATTTTGGGGAGAGGGACTTTTTATCAAATATTCACCAAAGCAAATTTTTAATGAAATAGCAATCTTTATCTTTAAAATGTAAAGTACTTAAAAGAAAACAGAGCGCAGATATTGCTCCAATGGGAAATGCTTTAGTGCCGCATGTCAAAGTTAGAAACCTTATGAAGGATGATTGACGTGTTTAACTGAATAATATTACAAAACATGAAGTGCAAAATAAAATCATATGGTGAATAATATCAAAAACCAAATAAGCATCTAAAAGCTAAAACATAAACTGTAAGATGAACAAAACCCATATTTTAATAAGACAAAGGTATCCAAAATAAAGAAAAGTATATATTTGGAATAAATTTTAAAAATTAATAGCAAAGTTTATAAATGGGGTATGAAAGAGAACCACTATCAAACAATGGAGATTTGAATAATGGACATTATTAATAACAGCAAACACAAATTAGAGCCAGACTTTCTCATCTGTAGGTATTCCATTTCCTAGCAGTGGCAGTCAATGTGATTTTGTATTTCCTGCATAACTATCTGTCAGCATCTACTACAAGCTTTAAAATGCATATAAGTTTGACACAGCAATGCCACTTTTAAGCTGTGTTAATTAGATGTAAAAATAATATTTATTGCCGGGCGGTGGTGGCGCACGCCTTTAATCCCAGCACTCGGGAGGCAGAGGCAGGCAGATCTCTGTGAGTTCGAGACCAGCCTGGTCTACAAGAGCTAGTTCCAGGACAGGCTCCAAAGCCACAGAGAAACCCTGTCTCGAAAAACCAAAAATAATAATAATAATAATAATATTTATTAAAGCAACTAGAAGTAGAAACCATGTGGAATACTCTTCAACCTTAAAAAGTTATGATATAGGTATGCGATTATTAACTTAACGGATATTCATGACATTATCACGTCACATTGTAAAGAAAGATGAATATGTGTGAGTTTTATCATATGGTTTGTGTAAAATGGAAGCAATGATACTCATTTATTCATGGGGTACACTAAGTGAATTTTATAGGTTTTTACTTAAATTTCATAAGTATAATTTCCTGTAACATGTATGTATCGATTACTAAAATACTTGTTGATCTCATTAAAAATAGATTATTATAACTTTAAAGGGAAGAAGGAGAGTGAGGACAAAATATTCCAAAGAGCTCTTCCTAGCAGTCCCAAAACTGGTTTTCTTGCCTGCTTCTTTCACAAGACTACCTACAAGGGACAAAAGATAAGATGCAATGTTACACCATTGGCGGACTTCCATTCCCTTGTTTGGTTTACCTCCTCTGCTACCCAAGGAAATACAACGAGTTAAACATCCACAGGAACTATGCTTGGCTTCTGGCTGGTGAGAATTACCTTCTGGTTCAATCTAGCTAACATCAGCAATGCTGTTGTGACAGTTATCATACAAGATTCCAAAAGATAGTGATGGCTATTTCCCTTATGTCAGGAGAAGCTTTCATAGATAAGTGCTGAGCCTATATGATACACAACAAGTTTATATATGTATACATCATAGGGTGGACAAATCATGTTATATAACATAGAATTCCCTTCACACAAGTTTTAAGTTTACATCACTTAAAAATGTACTCCATTGTCAAAATACGATCATAAATATATTATTATCAATGCCATGAGATGAAATCAATTTCTTGAACTTCCTTCTCCTGTCTAACTGAAGTTCTGCATCACTGGGTGACATTTTCCTGTTGCTCATGCTCTAGAAGCTACAATTCTGAACTCTGCTTCTATGGGTACAGTATGTTAGGATTCCACATTTGAAGAAGCCATGGCCTTCCTCTATCTGGCTTATGTTAGTAAGAGAAGCATGCAACTACAGATGATTACATCCAGGAAACATGGCAGAAAAAGGAAGGAATCCCCACCATTTGCATGTGTGAGCCTGGAAACCGTCTAATGAGAACTTTTGAGCAAGACCCATGCCTGTGATTATTTTCCCCGCTAGCCTTTCCACATATGTTTGCTGAATACTTATTCACACACTAGTGTGACCATCCTAACCATGTCTATATACTTTGCCAAGTGCAGCAGAAGTCATATTCTCACATGAGTGTACTGGAAATCAAAGTGAAATCATAAAATAAAATATGACCTGAAGGATTAAAAAGCAAATACAGAGACTATAATGAAGATCATGGCGGCCTGCTCCAAACACGAGGTTTATTCTTAGAGTCACTGCATCATGTGAGGTCAACTGACAGACAGTGGAGCATGAATCTGATGGGCAGCCATAAATAGCCAGATCACTCTTAGCAAATTTTATTGACCTTGAAAGAGCAACCCAGGCAGATTTCACAAAGGCAAGTAGAAGAGATTCCAAATGTAAGTTGAGTAAAATTCTTCTTTGAATAAACGTATTTTTTTTTTGTCCCTGTAAGGTTTTCATGGTAAATGTTTGAAACGCCATTCTCCATTTAAGAATCCATCCAGCCACCATCTCTTGCTTAAATAGTAAGGACTCTGGAACCTTGTGTCTGCAATTCAAAGAAGCTACCAGCAGATGGCAACGTTGCTTTGTTGAGCAATGTCATTGGACCCTGTCACTGGGCATTAAATATTGGATGTTCCATAAACCTGCTTCCTGCATGTGGAGTTCAATTCTATCTAAGTGCAAAAGAATGAAGCCTCAATAACTTAGTATGGAAGAAGAGCGAAATGTATGAAAGTATATAGGAAAGTTATAAGAACCAAATACTTATTTCCAAATACAAACCAAGTTGGTAAAAACATCTACAGGTATTTTGGCAGTCTCATAGTTACCTCATATGAATGAACACTTCTACAGTTATTTTTACAGTTTAAACTTCGCGACTTCCCCAGAGCTTGCACTGGTCTCATTTCCTCCGATTCTGCCAACTCGAATTTTGTGAAGTTTTAAGTATCCTTCTATGATCCTTACAAGCAAGTGAGCTGATGTACTTAATTATCTCTAAGTAGAGGAGTGACCACAGTGGTCAAGAGTTCTGGCCCCAGTGTCAAAGAATGATGGTGTTAAATTGTTCACCATTTACTTAGGCAGATTATTTAATCTTGTTAGATCTAAGTGTCCTCATCGGTAAGAGAATTTTCACACCTGCTTTAGAATTAAATGAAAGAGAAAATGGTCAAAGTGGTAAGTGTAAAAGCATCATAATTTGCCTGGCCCAAGCAAGCCCTCCCTGATGGTATTATCATCACTAACTATAGCGCTCATACCTTCTTTTCTGGTGGAATAGTGAAAATGTTTTCAATTGAGACTTGACTCACTACAACTTCCTATCTGAATCATAAAGGATTCAGGAAAGTCTGGTTTTCCCTTTACAACTGACTTCCATCTCCTCTCCAAACTGTCTCTTGCTCTGTGTCTTTGCAGGTATGTTTCTCATTACTTTAGGAACCCATTGGTCTGTTCTTCAGAAGATTAGTGTGTATGAGGGGGAGGGGTGATCCTCCTCTTATCACATAGAGGTAGCGACTCTCTTAAACAAATATCTTACTTCGCAAGGTCACTTTTTATTGTTATCTTTTGAAACACAGCAAAGACTTACTAACACAACTGGACATGCTCATTTTCTCCCTTCATCTCTTTTTCACATCACGGCCTTGCTTCTTAGTTTATTTTCTTGTTAGAGTCCTTGGATTAGTCAGCCATTTGAAGGAAACATTATGTCATTAACCTATTGATCTCAGAATGTTCTGGGTGAAAGACCTAAGTTGTATACTCCTCCCCCTTCTCTTCTCCTCTTTCCTCTCCCTGTCCCTTTTGTTACCTCTCAGTTACAACTTTAAGAGGAACAAAACAACTCCACTTCAAAGCCCATTGAACAAAGACACTTGCATTGAATCCAGGCTGTGGATAAGCCGTTGTGTTTTATGAACCTAACACTTGCAACCCAACTAGAAATCATGACCCTCCCTTGGGGCTGCAGTACACATCTCCACTATGGCAGCTAAACTGTCTGTGCATGTTTAACAGAGAGATGGCATAGCATCAAGAAGGTCTAGTTTGCATTAAAATCCACTCTTCCTGTACTAAGGTTTGTTAATAATCTAAAGGTCTTTTCGAACCCTGCTTTTATTCTTCCCTGCTAAGAATTGTTAGCAGGAGTGCCGTCTCTACCATAAATTAACGAGTGAGTGACAGGGTAATTCTTTGCCAAACTGTAGTTTCTCACAGCTTCATATTTTATCAGAATCAACTTTGATACTCTCTTTCCACCTGAGAGCTTGCATTTATTTCTAAACAGTCACGTTTGACCAGATCCCAAAAGGCTTCATATAAATGACAACAGAATTACTGCTCATAACCCACAAGAAAGTCAGACCATAATTTCTGAAAGAATCATCCAAGGAGGGTAAAAACTTGATCCAGATGAATGAGTTTCAACTTCCTTATTTCTTATCCTTGCTCTGCCTTCATCTCTGGAACAAATTATATAAAACCAAGCAAGGCACGTGAGATGCCTCACTTCTAGCAGTGTATCTTCAGCATCTCTGAGCCAACAACTTACAACTATAAAAGGAACATATGTGGATTTATCATGTATCTAATCATCCATCCTCCCACCTATCAATTGCATTAAATCCTAACTACCTGAAGATTTTAGTCTCTGAGAAGGGAAAGTGTGGTGTAGGAGTTCTTTCTGTTTGTGTGTTGCTTTAATTGGTTAATGAATAAAGAAACTGCCTTGGCCTAGTTGATAGGGAGGAACTTAGGTAGGCGGAGAAAACAGAACTGAATGCTGGGAGGAAGAAGGGCAGAGTCAGAGATGCCATGGATCCTCTGCCTGAGATGGATGCAGGTTAGAATTTTACCCGGTAAGCCACTGCCATGTGGCGGCGATACACAGATTAATGGAGATGGGTTAAACTAATATGTAAGAGTTTGCCAATAAGAACTTAGAGCTAATGGCCAAGCAGTGTTTTAATTAATACAGTTTCTATGTGGTTATTTTGGGTGTAAGCTAGCCCGGTGGCCAGGACAAACAAGTAGCCCTTTCCCCACAACACAGGTGATGGTTGTGAACAAACACCTCTGTTCGTTCTCATTTGAGTAGTCTTTGTTATTTTCAAAATTATTCTGGGAGACTCTTCAGGATGTTTTCTGCATTTCTCTTCATTATGGACTGTAAATTTCCCCTAAGTGTAATATACAAGGAAACACCCTTCTTTGCTGCTTATGACTTTTTGAGTCCTTACCAATGTGGTAAGCCAACACAGGGATGAACTCTGCTCTCTCCATGAGGCCCCTTGGCTGTTTATTTTCAGTTTAGTGTGTAAGTCTTATTTTAGGGTCCATTGGTTTGACAACCCTAGCCAGTTATTTCTATTCATCCTTTGCTTTTTGTGTGTTCATATTTGTGTTTTATTGTCTAAGAGTTGTTCTTAGTAATAGAAGCACAACCACAGAATTCAGGTCCTCTAAGCATGTTACTCTATCTGGCCTCAAGATGAATGATTTCTTAGTTCTCACCAGCCCTGTATTCATTTGTACAAGCATTGCTGTGGCTTACCAATAAGCTCAATGATTGCTTATGTCTGTTTCAGACATTTTCCCGAGAGCTCACCTTGATCCAGTGAAATATTTTCTTTGTTTCTTCACAGGAGGCAGTGTACATTAGTTACATCTATAGGTATCTGATTATTCAGAAGCCTGATACATAGCGTTTCTACACAAGTATCTCCCTTGACCAATCATCATCAGTTTCATGCATTCCATAAGAAAAACTTCTTCTGTTTCTGTGCATTTCTCTTTCAGACCTAATTCTCCAGTGTAGCATTCTAAATGGCAGGATCCCTCACCTGCCCCCAACCCCAAAGAAAAGGTGTCTACAAATGTGTCTATGAGGAAATTTGGCTCAAGTAAAAATGTTAATCGGAGGAGCCTGAGCAAAAAGTAAGATTTCTCAAGCCCAAAAAGGACAACAATTTCCTATTGAAGTGTCGATGTCCAGAGGACTTCAGTTTAACTCTCACTAAAAAGTCACTCCAGCAAAAAGCCTTTGACCAAAGCTAAGTGATAATGTAATGAATCATTTAGCAAACGCAATGCAGTTCCCCAGCTGATCCTTGCCTTCCTATGTTTCAGGGACCTCCTAAGACTTGGTTCGTCCTTCTTCATTTTACTTCTTCATCCCTGCCATTGCCTCACTCTCTTTCTCTTTACCTACTCTTTTACCAGATGGTTTTAGGAATAAATTCTAAAATGCAGATTGCCTTTAAGGACCCATTTCTCCAGACCAAGGGCTACAGCCATCTCTATAATTATGCCTCAGATATGAGTCAAGCTAGCAGCTCTATTCAGAGACTCCTCTGAATACAGAAAAGACCATCAGACACACATCCAAAATGTTGAACTTACTCTGTCTCAAGATGGAAAAATGTTAATCATAATCTCAAACCCTAAGTCCTAGATGGCAAATAATGATTAGACTGATTCTAGAAGGACATTTCTAATTTTTCTTTTCACAAAAGGATATGGGGTGAAGAGTCTAAAAATGTGGGGCAAAATCTCTACTTGCCAGTAAAATCGAATGGATTGTCAGTCATGTAAATAGGGGGGACACCTCCAGGGAATTTTCAGGAGCGATTGAAAAAAAAATTCATCTTTGTAACATTTGCGAATTAAAGAAGGTAATAGTCACCTTTCTAATTTTGTCAATGAAGTTACATATAAAATTGGAGAGGTATTTTGAGATGAAAATTAAAATGAGGAATTGGCAGAGAATGATTCCCACGTAGCATTTAGAAAAGACTTTTGAATAAACATAAGTCAAAGACCCAAATAAATGTAAAGTACTGCAGCTCAAACAGATACCTTTCCAAATGATCATTTTCTGACAAGGACACTTGTTCACAGTGGCAGAAGAGACACCGGAAACAAAGAGATTAGCCCATCTTACAAAAGAAATGCCAAATCCAAGAAAAATCTCTCACGTTGACCTTTGAGAGTGCTCTGAGGAAGGAGAAAGCATTCAGCATCCTGCCTTAAACACTCAAGATGAATACACAGTAATCTAGACCGCCAGCCTCCTAGCAGAGCAGCAGCCACTCTCTCTTTATTAACCTTTCCCACCTTTACCCCATCTCTTCCTCAAAGTAAACAAGCCTATCAGCGGTGAACTTGAACTGAAATCCTTGCAAAACCTCTCTACTTGCAGTACTGTAGCCTCTTTATTTAAAAATGAAAAGACTTATTTGTCAAATAAAATTTTAACATTACATTCAAAGCAGCTATTCCTCGAAGTTCCAGAGGAGCACACTCGTCTATGCATAGTCATGATGAGTCTCTTCTGGGACCTTCACTCCCATTACATTCTATATACCTCAAGTCAACACGTAGATGCACGGGCTGTTTTCCAATGGGTGCTGAGACAAATTGTCACAGATGCAATGGCCTAAGAGAACACAAACTAGTCATTCTACAGTTCTATAGCTCTACCGTGCAAAATCCATCTCACTGGGCTGAAATCAAGGTGTCATTGGAGCAGCAATTCGACAGACTCAATGGGGTAGGAGGGGATACACAGCCTGCATTTTCCAGTTTTGCCTAGACAGTCCCGTTCCTGTATCACATCTCCTTATTCAACCTTCAAAATGATCACTGAAGTATCTTGAAATGCCTACCTCTGACTCTCTTTAACTCCTAAGAACCGTGTGATTACATTGACTCCCCACCACCACTACCATCGAAAATCCTAAATAATTAATTTCCTCTCTAGGTGAGCTGATTATCAACCTACAAATTGGAGTTCCCCTTGTGACAGATTGTAACAATTCCCAGCTCTGGAGAGTAGGATGTCGTCATTTTGTATGGTTACTACCACTCTATTTTCCCAAAAATGTTTCTTTATTCTATGGACTAAAATTTCCACTAATACATAAAAAGTACCTAGAAGGGAATCTATTAAAATCCAGGTAGATTCTATCAAATACTTTCCCAAAATTCTCCCAACATTCTTTGAAGCCAGAAACAATGCATGAATGCCATTCTGAGTTAAAAAGCTATATATTCAAGGAACTTCCCTTATCATGTACTGGTCTATTATTCAAAAAGAAAGCTAGCAAGATACTGACATTCTTTTCAATATGTTGGGGCCATCAAAAAATGCTAGCATCACTTTTTCATAGTATCTAACTCGAATACCACCCTCCACTTCTAAATGAAGCCACTTGCCACAGTAGGTCTTTGCTTTTCTCTTTTTGGGGGTCTTAAATGGATAAAGTTGTCACCTTTATACCTTCCTCTGGGGAAGATACCTCTACACCTGAACAGCCAGACCTTACGTGTTCACTAAAACCCTTCTCCCATTTTCTGAGATTCTCAAATAAACATTCAGATGTATAAACCTCCCTCTGATCCTTTTCCTCTACAGTATGAAGAGGACATTCCTACATTGTTCAGAAGGCAGTGAGACCTGTTAAAAGTTTCACTTTTGCAGAAAAAGACATAACATTTCAAAAGGCAAATTGTGACTGGGTCAAGTCAGTCCATCCCATAGGGTGCACCTTAGAGATCGAGGGGGAAGGCACTCCCTGTTAAAGATCATCCAAACATATCTCCCTAACAAAATGACAACTTAAAGCATTATTGCATTTTATTGCATACAGAGTTTTTCTGTTAATGCATTGCTATGAATTGACTAGAGCTTCCATAAGAGATCCTCTGAGAGTCAACCACAAACTGGCTTCCCAGGACCTAAAGAAGGTTCTTTATTTATTGCTTTTCTTAGATTTGTTTTTGCTTTTGCCTGGGAGCATGCGCTCAAATTTAAAGTCTTATGAATACTAAACAAGTGGTCGACCATATAGTTACATCTTCAGATCAAGATGGCCCCTTAAGCTGCATTGCTTGGGTATGCTTGACTAAAGAATGTAAATTTAAAATATCTGTGTACAGGTGGTTCAGACAATGTGAGTTGTAAGTTCAATTTCAGGAGAAATTGCTTACTGCAACCTTGCCCTTGCCCTGCTGTTAAAGGCTTAACTACTCATCTTGGGATAACAGGAGCTACAGGTGATGAACCTGGCAATGTTTCTGAATTGGTCCTTAATACCCAAATTGACATCTTAGTTCCTCACACAGTGCAGATACTACTATAGAGTGAAAGGAAATAATAATAATAATTAAAATTATCATAATTGTTAGCCAACCATGGGAGACTTTTTTTTTTTCTCTTCCTCACATTACTATTCACTACTAGAGTGGTCTAGATATTCCTGCCCTTCCAGAAGAAGGGGCACTCAGTGATCTTGATCTTTCCTAGCTTGTGGAACTTTCTATACTCACATTGAATAGTGATTCCCATTGCAAATCCTAATTGGCATTACTGGATACTAGCTATCATGGTTGTTGTTTTTTGTTTGTTTGATTGATTGTTTTGGTTTGGGTTTTTTATATTTGTTTTTCTTTTCTTTTCAACTTGGCTCAAGCTAGAGTTATCTGGTAAAGGGAACCTCAACTGGGAAAATGCCTCTTTCCATATTATCTGTTGGCAAGTCTATGAGAAACTTCCTTGTTCAATTTTTGCAGTGGGAAACAGACCACTGTAGGCAGTGCCGCCCTTAGGAAGAAGGCCCTGGGTGGTAAAAAGAAAGTAGTCTGAGCATGCCATGGGGAGCAAGCAACTCAGGCAGGTTCCTACATGGTCCTGATCAAGTTCCTGACTTCAGGCTCTTACTAGGGGTCATGCCCTCATTTCCATTAATGATGGATTGTGATCTGAGAGTGATAAGATAAACTAACCCTATCCCTCCCCAAGTTCCTTTTGTCCATTGTGGGAGGACGCTTAAAAGGAATCCCATACTAGCTCATAATTGAGAAATAGACAGTTATTTATTTAGGGGTAGACTCACAAATCAGAATCCTCTGCTGAAACAAAGATCAGAGACGGAATCCTGTTGCCTGAAATGAGAGGCCAGACACATGCATATATAGTATAAGAGGCCAGCCCCAGTGTGTGGGTAACCACTGGCTGTAAGACTTTGGACAGCAGTCCATGAAATTTAATTACAAAGTATCGATTACAGAAAAAGAGAAATTTCAAGAAAAAAATGGAAATGCCTAGAAAATAGGTAGTTTCTGCCCAGTATCTTTAACCAAAAGCTTTAATTTCTAGTTGAATTGCCTTTATTCACTCATTTGTGTTTTGTTTTCTCTTTTAATTATTCTTTACATTTTCTATAGGGTTTCATTAGTTATAATAGGGCTTATTGCTTCGTAATTTGTTATGTCAGGGAATACCCATTCTTGCATCATTCCTAGATTCTCCCAAACAGTAGTTACTGCCTTCGACTTTGGAGACTGCTCTATAGGTAACACATAACCAAATCCTCTGATAAAGGAATGAAAAATCAGTCTCATCAAATGATATCACAGAGGATTGTAGATGATACCATATCTACCTTAAACAAACCAGCCTGGATCTCATCAAAGTGTCTTCTAACTCAGACTAAAGAACCAGTTATAACCCCTTATTGATCAGAACCAAGATAATTCTAAACCTGATCCATAATATTCACTGTACAATTATTTGATTACTTGATACTTGGAGGAGAGTAAGGGATTAAAATATAAACTGTATTAGCTACTATAATACAGTCTTGTCAATAGTACCACACGTGATTTTCCCCATGACTCTCAAACTGCTGCTGCTGCTGCTGTAACTTGTTATGATCACAATATCTGCTCCTATTCAACTTAGAATAGTTCCTAGAGCACTTTCAGTATAATAATCTAAGACATTCTTTACAGAAATTCCAACTCTGCAAATCATTAAGTCAAGAAATTCTGGCTCAGACAGGAATTCCAAAGTGCCCAGTCTTTAGTCTCAGACATTCTACCTGAGAGAATCACCAGATCCTCGTGTGAACAATCAGAATAGTGGTGCCAGTGTTAAGAATTGTATACACACAGGCACACACACACACACACACACACACACACACACACACACCATGGCTTTAAGAAAGTTACCATTAGCATAGATAGAAGCTGCTGTAAAAGAAGTACCTTTCAGTCTCAAGTCACTAGAGGTATCACTGAACAATCTAATTGCTCTAGAATTCTCATTGGCTATCCTTGCTGACATTGCTATAACTGCTAACACTTCTTGTTCTATATGAATCAATGAAACACACAAGGCAGGAAGACTGTATACTCTACCTTAGACGAAAGCTACCTGGGCTGCAAAGGTGATCCTATTGTTCTTTGGGATTTGTTTTTGTGACCTGATTTGAGGGTTTCTGGTTCATTGACAAGTCTCCTGGCAACACAATATCTCACAGGAACGATTCATTCTTGTTTCTGTTTTCATGGTCGTCATGATAATCAGTTGCAGTTTATCTAAAATCTCAAATGTTTCTGTGCCCTCATCACATGACAACCATAGTAATACAAAAATTAAAGAGTTAAGACCTCAGACAACAACTGGGTAATTCCTAAGGAGTGAGGTCTTGATCTAAGTCCTTTAGGAAATGGCAAACCCGTTACAGTGTAAAATGATCCAAGAGTGTTAAATAAAAATCCAAAAGTGGAAATAGATAATTAATATGTATGATAAAATTCCAGACCATAAACTCTGCAGCAAACTTCACTCAATTTCTCTTTTACTTCCCCACTTTCCACTTATGAGAGACAAAGACATATAATGTCCCATACAAATAGATTCACCACTTTATGTTAGCCGGCTATCAAATGTTTCACTATGTCAACAATATCTAGCGTAGCACATCTAGGGTTTTTGCTTTGTTTTGTTCCGGTCTTTTTTTGTTCAGTTTTCTTAGTTTTTGCCTGTCTTAAAATCACTAGGGAAAAAATGTTCCTGGTGGTCGCTGTAACAAGCTCTGAATGAATTGTGTAAATTTGGGAGATATTAATTCATTTTCACGCATTTACTAGCTGTCTACAAGCAACTAGACAGGCTAAATACTACCAAGTCTTTTGGTAATGCAGAAAATGCACCACTTAGTAATTACTAGTCCTGCTCTTCAGTATAGATCTAATCTTAGAAAGCTAATTAATACCTCTTGCTCTCACTTCTGAGAAACGATGGCAATGAGGTTATGTACATTGATGTAGTATAACCACTAAGTGTGATAATACATGGAAATACTTGTCCTATTATCTTGTGTCTAAGTGACCAATGAGCACCAATGATGATGATGATGGTGATGGCGATAGTGATGTTTTATTATATTTTCTATGTTTTACAATTAGGATAACAATTGTATCTTGCTATTTTTTGCATTATATGCTCACAGTGATGTGAAAAAAACTTCATGTATGCCACAAGGTATAAATTTTATATGTCTCTGAAATTTCTATAAGGAAGTACACAGATAGTAAAAGGACTTTCATTTCAGCCATTATCCTGTTGACCCAATTATAAACTCCTGGAAAATCTTCATGTATAATTACAAATTTTATCATTCTTTCCCTTCTATTTAGAAAAATCAAATCTCATATCAATTTTTCCATTGGCAAAATTTCATCTTGTACATTTTAAATAACTTATGCAAAAAATAGGTATAATGCCATATCTTTCCTTAAAAAATCCTCAATATTATTCATACAGTCTTCTGTGCTATGGATATAATATATGGGCATAAGTTCAACACTAAATTTTACACACTTTGTTTCTACACACTCATGAACTTTTTTCATTTTAACTTTTCTTTGAAATGGTGCTTATAAAATGAATGGTTACTAATTACCTGGATAATTTTCTACAGTGAAAAGCATCTGGAACAGAAGCTCATTTTGTCTTTGAACAAGGCTGTTCCTAGAACCAAAACCCTAGCACCAGATGAGGGATATTTGCACATGAGCTTTTGGTTAGACAGCCACCAGTGGCTCACAAAATGATGCAGAACTTGTCAGTACTTCCAATACTGCATCTTTTCACAACCATTGGTTGCCCACAGAACTATCATGTAAGACTATTGATGAAGGCAGCACACATCTCAGTTACAAGATACTGAGAAATCAAGCTGGAATTATCATTGTCAACTTCTTCAACATGGTTAGCTTTTATAACACCAGAAGGTGCTATACTGGCTGCTGGGGGAAAAGACATCAACAGGCTTGCTCATTTATGCACCCAAGGAACTGCAGTACCAATCTGCCAGGCAAAGTGCTGCCCAAGGGTGCAATAGTGGCACAACTGCTAAGCGGGTAACCAACCAGTCACTGTGTGTATTGAGACTCACTCCATGGAGGGAATCCATGTGGAAAACATATAATAATAGGGTAATGCATACTATTGTTTAGTTTACATAGTGTCAAACTGCCTTTTAAATATTTGTTTGTACCCATAGACCAGTGCTACTATCAGGTACAATAATAGAATCCCCTCCTTCCAGTGAATGGCAGTGGAAATAGAAACTTATGTCTGCTCAAGGTACTGAGAAGTGATGATTGAATGCTCAGACCTAAACAAGACATTTAAACACAACTTCCCAATACCTTATGCTCTATGTAACATTATAGAAAAGGTGGCCTAAAGAACACAAGAACCAGGAGATGGGAGAAGGCTACAACATGCTGTCTTCTGGGCATGAAAACAACCATTGTAATCATAAATCCACACAACCTTGTATTACACACAAGTCTGGTCCTCTCAATAATCAGTCATGGATAAGGAAGGAATTCATGAGGCCCTGTTACTCTCTGACATACTATTGGCTATTGATAGATCCTCGGAGAAGGGAAGTCGTTGTCTTCAGTTGTATACTCACCAATGAACCTACTAGGTTTCACTAGATAGTTCTAAACCCATAGTCACACAGATAAACACAGTTAAGTAGATTGCTCATAAAACAAAATTAAACATTTTTAACATAAGAAATAGATTTATAGGGATGAGGGAAGTTGGACAGAGGTGGAAGGAATATGGGCATGTATGAAATTGTCAAAAATCAAATTTAATTTAAAATATGCATTTCCTTATCTTTTATGAGTTTATTTACAATTGACTTTACATTGTGCAGCAAGGAGAATTACAGCAAAATTCTATCATGAGAAATAACCATGAGACTTCATCTCCTCAACATCATAAATATACATAAAATATTCTTCATCTCTCTCAGAAATTAGTATAAGGTCTCACCTATCTGATTTGTTTATAAAGCTCAATTACCAAGAATTATTGATAGGAAGTTACCAGCAAATGTAGAAGTTATTCTAGAGGTTGCATATATATATAAAAACTCCTTCCCCATCCTTCATCATACTCTGAACACATCCTGACCACTTTCCCCATCATCAGTTTTGAGCAATTGATTTTAGGTAAAGACATTTGAGGAAAGTGGATAAGGGAGTTGTTTGAACATTCCTGTTTTATGGGTCAATAATTCACCTCAAGGAAAGGACTTAATTTCAAGGAAGTAAGTAAATTGTACTTTTAAAAGGGTAAAGAGAAAGTATCTTATATTTATTATATATAGTTACATAATTAGATGTTCTTTTCTTTTCCTTCATTTTGACAGATTTTATTTCCCAACTATAATAAGTACCACAATTTTTTTGAAGACTTATAAACAAAACAAAAATTGGCACTAAAAAGTGAGTTACAACACTAAAGTCTTAAACACCATCAACTTTAAAATAACTCTTTGTAAGAAATAAAAACACTTAAATAAAATTTAAAATCTTTAAGAAATAGGCTTTATTTCCATCCAAAATATAGATGAAAGATAAATAGACAAAAATGTGCAAGAAAAGTGCAAGTGCCTATGAGTGTAACATTTCTATTAAAATATTTTAGGCAATTGCAATATTACCAAATATGTCTCATTTTCATCTGCCAAGCAATAAAATTTGCTTCCAGATGATGTGTTTGTTTTCAACAAATTGTAGGGAATGCAATTTGAATTTATTCATGGAAGTATGTCCTCGAAACAATGAAATCTAAATTAAATTTTCTGTACATTGGCTTAGGGCTTGATTATGTCCTTTAAGTGAAAAACATCAACTGTTCTGTTAAATACTTCTCCGGGAAGAAGTAACTGAAGATGTAATTGCAGAATAAAAGAATAACTTATTCTTGCTTACTGCCATTGAACTAGTTTATAGACCCTTAGTAGCAATGAAAAATATCAAATGTCAAATCTTTCAAAATAATAATTCCATTTGGCTGATCCTTTCAGTCACGAATAAGTTCTGTAAGAGGAATATGGTCTATCATACACTAAAATACATTAAAATTGTACCCACCACTTAAAAAAAGCAAAGGACACTGTCACTAAGACAAAAAGGCAGCCTACTGACTGGGAAAAGATCTTCACCAACCCCACAACAGACAAAGGTCTGATCTCCAAAATATATAAGGAACTCAAGAGACTAGACTTTAAAATGCTAATGAACCCAATTAAAAAATGGGGCACTGAACTCAACAGAGAATTCTCAACAGAAGAAGTTCGAATGGCCAAAAGACACTTAAGGACATGCTCAACCTCCTTAGCAATCAGGGAAATGCAAATCAAAACAACATTAAGATACCATCTTACACCTGTCAGAATGGCTAAAATCAAAAACACCAATGATAGCCTTTGCTGGAGAGGATGTGGAGTAAGGGGTACACTCATCCTTTGCTGGTGGGAATGCAAACTTGTGCAACCGCTTTGGAAAGCAGTGTGGAGGTTTCTCAGGAAATTTGGGATCCACCTACCCCAGGACCCAGCAATCCCACTCTTGGGAATTTACCCAAGAGATACCCAATCATATTACAAAAGCATCTGTTCAACTATGTTTATAGCAGCATTATTTGTAATAGCCAGAACCTGGAAACAACCTAGATGCCCTTCAGTGGAAGAATGGTTGAAGAAAGTGTGGAATATATACATGCTAGAATACTACTCAGCGGTAAAAAACAATGACATCTTGAATTTTGCATGCAAATGGAGGGAAATAGAAAACACCATCCTGAGTGAGGTAACCCAGGCCCAAAAAGATGAACATGGGATGTACTCACTCATAATTGGGTTCTAGCCATAAATAAAGGACATCGAGCCGATAATTCATAAAAATCCTAGAGAAGCTATATAAGAAGGTGAACCCAAAGAAAAACATATAGTTATCCTCCTGGATACTGGAAGTAGACAAGATTGCCGGACAAAAAATGGGAACATAGCGGTGGGGTGGGATGGGGGGAGGGGGGATGGGGCGAGAAAAGTGTGAAGTGGAGGATGGGAAGAGCTTGGGGGAATAGGATGGTTGGGATATAGGAAGGGTGGATATGGGAACAAGGAATTGTATATCTTACTTAAGGGAGCCATTCTAGGGTTGGCAGAGGCTTGACTCTAGAGGGCTTCCCAGGTGTCCAGGAAGACGCCCCCAGCTAGGTCCTTGGGCAGCTGAGGAGAGGGTGCCAGAAATGTCCAGATCCTATTGCCATACTCATGAATATCTTGCATATCACCATAGAACCTTCACCTGGCATTGGATGGAGAAAATGACAGAGCCCCACATAGGAGCACTGGACTGAGCGCCCAAGGTCCCGATGAGGAGCAAAAGGAGTGTGATCATGAGCAAGGAAGTCAGGACCGTGAGGATTGCGTTTACCCATTGAGACGGTGGGACAGATCTAACGGGAGACCACCAAGTCCAGTTGGAATGGAACTGATGGAACAGGGGACCAAACCGGGCTCTCTGAATGTGGCTGACGGTGGAGGAGGACTGAGAAACCAAGGACAACAGCAATGAATGTGAACTCTACAGCATGGACGGGCTCACTGTGAGCCTTAACCTTCACCTGGCGATGGATGGAGATAGAGACAGAGCCCCACATTGGAGCACCGGACTGAGCTCCCAAAGTTCTGATGAGGAGCGGATGGAGAGAGATCATGAGAAAGAAAGTCAGAACCATGAGGGATGCGTTCACCCACTGAGACGGCAGGACAGAACTAATGGGAGACCACCAAGTCCACTTGGAATGGGACTGATGGAACATGCGACCAAATCGGACTCTCTGAGGGTGGCTAATGGTGGAGGCTGACAGAGGAGCCAAGGACAATGGCGATGGGCTTGGTCTCTACGACATGGACGGGCTCTGTGTGAGCCTTGTCAGTTTGGTTGCTCACCTTCCTGGACCTGGGGGGAGTTGGGAGGACCTTGGACTCAACATAGTGTAGAGAACCCTGATGGCTGTTTGGCCTCAAGAGGGAGGGAGTGGGGGTGTGGGTGGAGGGGAGGGGAGGGAAGGGGGAGGACGAGGGAAGGAGATGGCAATTTTTAATAAAAAATAAATAAACTGGAAAAAAAAAGTTTCTGTTTTCCATGATTTTATATATATGTGTGTGTGTGTGTGTGTGTGTGTAAATATATATATTTTAATATATATTTTATATATGATTTAAATATATAGATAGTGTAAATTGTTTCAAAAATACAGAAAAAGGTAAAAGTCATATAACCATAGTCACTGACAATGAAGAACCTACTCAGTTGCTACCAATAAAATGGACATTTCTAAGGGCTGTACTCTAAGATCCCACCACATTTATCTTATTATGTATCTACCATATTCTCTCTCTTTTCCTCATGCTCACAAACACACACACACACATACACAACACAGGCATGCACACACACCATATTAACTTATTTTCATAGAAACCATTTCATATCTGTTGGAAACTATTTCATAAAAATGAAATTAATTCTAACTAGCAACATAATTTGAAACAATAAATATCCAATAAATAAAACATAAATATTTGATGCTGAATATTAAATGTTGCAGATAATCATTTCAACTTCATTAAACTTTATTGATCAGAAGGTTCAAAAATATACATGATCTTAGATCATCCATGTGACAAAACATGTCAGATACTTTTATAATGTAAATAAATTTATAAGAAAAGCTATAAAAATATCAAGAGAAATTTTTCAAATGTAACATTTTTAGCATTTTGGGAGAGAAAAATCTTCTCCAAGAATTCAGCAAAAATTAATTAGAAAAGCAACACTGGCTTTCCAAATTAAAAAAAAATTCTATAGCAGTGCCTTCTAATATAACTTTGAAACATAATTAAAAATTCAATATCTGCACAGCGTAATATAGTAGCTACTAGCAACACATAGCTATTGGACACTTAAAATTTAGTTACTAAAATTCTAGAATGGATTTAATTGTATTTAATTTAAATGAGATTCAACTAATATTCAAATTTTGTCACTCTTTATAGTTCTTTGGATAGATAAATCTAGAGATTCAAATAAAATAATATACAAAAGAAAAAATATAAATCACAAATCTGAGAAGATATTTGATCTGATATATATTTGTTAATTAACACATCATATCCTTAAATATTAATTTTCTTAAATAGTAAAAGCAAAGATCTCTTTTATAAAATATAGCCATAGGTAATAAATAGAATTATCATAATCTAATCACTAGAAGAACTATTTAGTAATTACATGATAAGCATTAGTAATAAAGAGTTGAAACAATGCACTGACTGATCTAAACTCTCCTCAGCTGTCCTCTCCTGCCGTCAAAAGTCCTACTAGATTTTAGTTTACTTATTCTACTACTTTCTTATCAATATGGTTCCATATTGCTTAATCAAATACTTTGTTAGCAAACATTTAGCAAAATTACAAATTTGAATAAACTCAATAGTATATAGCATGGGCCACAGAACACACTGTAGAAGCTTCATCTCTTCAATGATGATAGATATGCTGGTTGGTGTGATCTTACCACCTTGCCTTGTGTATATCCTGGTCACCTTCTCTGTGTTCTTTAAAAGTTCTCTTCCCTTTCCTCTACATTCAGCCTTTTATAATCTCTTCACTACCTCCAATGTCCAGCTCTACTGCTATCTAACTGGACCCTCAGTTTCTTCTTCACAAAGAAGCTAAAGACCACATGAGAACTCCCACAGTCTCCACTCACTACAGTTCACACAATAACTACCTGTCTACTTATTCCTTAGGCTTCTCTCACTGCTAGCATGGATGTTGATTTTCTTCATTTTCTTCATTCATATACTGGATTTTGTTGCAAGGAGCTGCATGTTGGTTCCCGGCTGCTCAGCCTCAAAATAATCATACAGAAACTGTATTATTTAAATCACTGCTTGGCCCATAGCTCTAGCCTAGTATTGGCTAACTCTTACATATTGCTACAAGGTTGTGTATTACTGGGAAAATTTCTGGCATCTATCTCCGGCAGGGCTACATGGCATTTCTCTGACTCCGCCCTTCCTCCTCCCAGCATTCAACTTAGTTTTCCTCGCCTAGTTAAGTTCTGCCCTGCTATAGGTCCAAAGCAGTTTCTTTATTCATTAATGGTAATCTCAAAATACAGAAGGAAATTCACATTAGGATTTAGCACTCTACTTTTTATTGTCTTTGTCTTGTGTTTTATTTCTCCCCATCTAATAGCATATGTGCTTTAATTAATTAAAGATACCTATTTGGGTACTGGAAAGATTGCTAAGTGGTTAAAAGCACTTCCTCCTCTTGAAGGAGATCTAGTTTTGGTTCCAGGCATCATTATGGTAGCTCACAATGTCCTATAATTCCAATTGTAGGGGATATTATGCCCTCTTCCAGCCTCCATAGGCACCAGGAATGTATGAGGTACTCATACTATAAACCATTAATCATGCCCAACTGAATACCATCTTATAAAGAACGTATACCATAACAAATTTGCAGGTCAGATTCATAATACCACCTCTGCCATTTGCTATTGTGTGGCCATATTTAACCTCATTCGTAACTACCTTTCAGTATGGTTAGAAGTAGAATAGCTGATATAGATATGATATAGAGATGAATAATTTGCAATGGTATGGATTTTAAGGTCAATTTGTTATATGTATATGTATTTCTGATCTTGATTAAGCTATTTTGATTGTGTAGTTCATTTTAAAAACTGTAATGTATAATTAGGAAATATAGGTTGTTAATGGATAATCATTGATAATAGTTATTAGATTTTCTAGATATGTAGAGATATATTTCAGTTAGATAGACATTCTTCATATCTTTCAAAGACTGCAGAATATGGCATTTAATGTTTTAATAACTTAGGGTTTTTCATGACAATGAGACACGTCTACTCCTGGCAGCACCAATCTACTTCGAGAAGAAGATGGGCATCGAAGAGGCTACTTATGGAGTTTGTTAGCCATTTGGGCAAGAAACTGCTCTTGCCTGGACTGTTCCATAAACTGGACACAAAGAACCCGCAGAGAGAGGACTGCTGAACTTGCCTAAAGGTGAGATGGTCTTTCGGGGTTCCTGATTCATGAAAGAGTCTGCGAGACGTTCTGCAGGACACAGCAGAAAGTGACTGAACTGTCTTTGGAATTTCCTGCTTCATGAAAAAGTCTGCTGGACACCATGGGCCTGAAGGCTGAAGATGGATGCCCCAACGGTACAGAGGAACTTTGGGTGACTGTCTAGGCAGCGAGTTGTCTCTGTCATTTCTAGAGTTTGAAAGTTACAAATGACTTGTTTACTTAGGTAATATTATATCCTTCTGGAGTCTTTGATGGAGCTGAAGAATAAATAGATAGTTATAGATTTCCTTAGTTATGATAAAAGATAAAATAGATTTAAATATTGTAACTGTAATACTTGCTTGATAACTGTTTTGTTATATGTAATTTTGCTATGTTAAAGTTGAAGCCTTTCTTTTTTGTTTAAACAGAAAAAGGGGAAATGATGGAGGAGAGTTATCTGTCTATGTTTCAGAGCCTCATGCTGGTTCCAACCTTTTCCTTCCCCTTTTTTCTTCTAGAGCAAAATGTGCTTCTGAACTAATTTTAGACCTACAGAAAAATCTGAAAGTTAGTGAACTCTGTATCCCTTTCCAATGTGCCCTAAAGTTAACACATTGTAGAACCAGTAAATAATTGGTACAAAACTATTGAATGAAAGGCATTTCAAATTTAACCAGTTTGCACTAATCTTCTCTCTCTCTCTCTCTCTCTCTCTCTCTCTCTCTCTCTCTCTCTCTCTCTCTCTCTCTCTCTCCAGGTCCAGGATCCTATATTGCAATTGGTTATTATTTCCTCTGTAGTTCCCTGTACTCAGTGTCAGTTCTACTGCTTTTCCTGAATCCTAGGAGGCTGGCCTTGAACTCTCGAGAGCCAGTCTTGCCTAGGATTACAGGCGCCATGAGGCCCAGCCTCCATTGTCTTTCTTGTATATAATCTCAGCACTTTTCAAGAAACTTCATTTGTTACTTTGTTGAATGACCTTCAGTTTGGGCATGTCACGTATTTTTTCATGACTGAAATTTGAAAACTTCTTGAGTTTTAGCAGGAATCACGCAGAAATGATATTGTGTTCTTCCAAGGACATCTTGTCAAGAGATTCATGATATCAATGTGTCAGACAAGACTTTCAATATGAATTATCTCCTCTCACTGGCTCTACTTCATCTCCCCTCCTTTGCTTTTTAATCTACTGTTCTTTGGCTTCATTGTCCATCAGTCCATTAAAACTGCTCTTGCTAAGGACACCATTAACCCTCTAGTTATTCAGTGTAAAAGGATTATCTTATCCTTTTATTCTTGAACAACATGTAGCCAGAAGACTGCTACATGCCTTTCTTCACACTTTTTATGCCTGCATTCGGCTGCCGGCACAATGCTACACATTCCTGACAGTCGCTAACTTTTCTGAGTGCTCTCCTTAGTGCTCTAGAACTGGCCTCATTTTTCATCATTTTCTCCACATATGATACTGATTGCTTCCAAAATATACTCTTCCTGGACAGTCATCTGAATCTTTGGCTTGCTAGCTACCCATGTATAGACATATTTTACACTGATGATTTTAATACATTTCTCTTAGTCTTCATTTCACACACACACACACAACTACATACAAAATATCCTAATGAGGTATCTTATAAGAATCATAAACTGAGTGTGTTCCCCCTAAAACTCATGGCAAATACCCAGAAAATGGCTTTAATTACACATATATTAAGTCATTGCTTCTAACCTGAAATATATTTTTATCAACCAAATCAAGTGTTGGATTTTGTTGTGGATTCATCATATAATTGTCATAAATTGAACTAAGAACAAAAGAAAAATCCTTATTTTTAAATTAAGTGTTTTAAAGCATAGAAGAAGGGAAAAAAAAACTTCCTTTATATCCCTGGTTGGCCTGTAACTGGCTATGTAGACATGCTCTGTTCAAGGATTTAAAAATATGTGTAAATTTATCCTTTGTGTGTACGTATGTGTGAGTGTAGTGTGTGTGTGTGTGTGTGTGTGTGTGTGTGTGTGTGTGTGTATGTGTGTGCACATGTGCTTGCTTGTGCTGTGGGACAATGGTCTGTACCCTGTCAATTGTATTTTAATAAAACACTGATTGGCCAGTAGCCAGGCAGAAAGTAGAGGTGGGGCAACCAGGCAGGGAGTAGAGGTGGGGCGAGGAGAACAGAAGAATTCTGGGAAGAGGAAAGATTCGGTCTGCAGTCATCACCCAGCTGCAGAGAAAGCAAGATGTGATTGTCTTACTGAAAAAGGTACCAAGCCATATGACTAACACAGACAAGTATTATGGGCTAATATAAGTTATAAGAATTGATAAGAAATCTGAGCTAATAGACCAATTATTTTATAATTAATGTAGGCCTTTGAGTGTTTCCTTGGGACTGAATGACGTGAGACTGAGTTGGACAGAAAACTTGGTCAACATGTGTATGTGGGGGGGCAGAGAGAGAGAGAGAGAGAGAGAGAGAGAGAGAGAGAGAGAGAGAGAGGAACAAATATACAATTGTGTCCCATGTAGAAATCCATCTTCTATTACTGATGGTGACTGATCCTGGAAAGTTTCTTTTGATTTTCAACCACCTCCTGTTTATCTCACATCCTTAGGGGACTGGACTGGTCAAGCATGGTATGGGGGACACTTTTGAGGAGTTTCTGTGAATTGATTCCTTATAGGTGGCACAGTTATCCTGGAACTGTCAAGAGACCTTTAGGAAAGGGTTCAGGGACAAAGAACTAAAGCCTCTAATTCCCCAAGTACCTCACAGAACAGTGCATGAACTGAGAAGAGTGCAAAGACAGTAAAGAAGATCACCTTGCAACTAGATATTTAACTGTACCAGAAGGCTGCAGTTAACGGACATACACCCAAATATGGAAGTTTCCAGTAGTGTGTGGGAGACTTCCAGCTTATGTATTTAGTTTTCTGCTTTCTATACTGTTTTAGACAAAGAGAAGGAAGATATGCTTATCATAATTGCAGATGGGTGGGGAAACAACCTTGGCATGGTAGCTTCCTGCTGTCTTACATTCCTTAGGTAAGAATTAGTCTGCACCAGAGACTGCAAATATAAGAATCTTTCTTCTATGCAAAGGAGGTGAAGGTTGTGGTGCAAGTTCCATTCATAACGCCAACGTTGGGAATATCAGTCTGAAAAGCACCATATCTAATATGTACCAAGCAGGACAGTGACCAATGGCTACAAGATACTTCAGATCCTTTGCATTGTGGCTGGGGTTTGATTCATCAGCATTAAAAACTTACAGTGGAAAGCAATGCATAGGATCTCATTAAGTCTATGGTGATGACATGTTGAACTATTTTTGGATTTATGGACTTAACATTAATTTCTAAAATTAATTTTATCTCTTTCTTCTTCAGCTAAGAACTGAAATGTGCACTTCATTATATTTGTTGTTAGATAGCATTGCAGTAAGAGATGGCCAACCCAGAAGAAATGGCAATACCAGGTGACAAGGAGAAAAAAAATTAGAAAGACAACTATCAGTCACACCACTGCTATATCCCCAGGACTTCACAAGTTTTGCACAGCAAACGATTGCTCAGATTGGGAGATGGGTCAAATTTAACAGTTATGAATTGAACTCTAAGTTTTCCTCGTACAACTATAGGACTGTGAAATCAGGTATATCAGTATGTTTATACTAAAAAAGAGGGAAGTAAACAACTTGTCACATAGGCTTGATGACCTGAGTTTAATCTCTGGAACCCATGTAAAAAGAGAAGGAGAGAACCAACCCCTAAAAGTTGTATTATCACCTCCACATGAATGACTATACTTACTACCTCTCCTCTCTCTCTCTCTCTCTTTTTCCCTCCCCCCTCTCTGTATGTGTGTGTGAGAAAGAGAGAGATAGAAGGCTATATGTTTTAAATCTATATTTTCACAAAAAGAACATCACTCTTTATTTGAATGTGTGCAATAACCCCAAATAGGACACCTGAAATGCTTTTACTTGTTTGTATATAAAACAAAAGAAAACATTATTTGTATTAAAATAATTTTATTGTCACTATCGCCATTGTTTCTTCAGCTGGATAGCCACTGTTCTTCTTTCATTTACCCACTTCCTGTTTTCCCAAGGCAGACAGCCCAAGGACATTATTAGCAAGGGGATGATGTGTTAGCAAGGGGATGATGTGTCTCAATGACTATCTTAACACAGTGTCACAGATTAAGAATAATTATTTTTATTTTTACAGGTATATCAGAAGTGAACACGAGGACAAAAAATAGAATCAATGATGAATAAAATCATATTAAACACACTCTTCTCTAAAAGTTTTCTGGACTATATTCTAAGAAGTCATCATTGTCTCAGAACGGCATCTCCCTCTCTATCCCTTTTCATCAATGGCCATGTAAAAGGAGAATATAATATGTTGTGTAAACACTGGTATATATCATGTCCCATGTAAAAGTGACATCTAGGCCTTGGGATATGGGTTGACCCCTGACAGTCTCCACTGTGTACTTACCAAGCCATAGTTATCTTATGTGTCCCAAACACAGGTAAGTCTTCATGCAATATCTTTTGTGACATCAATGGGAATATTTTCATATACAAAAATTCCAAGAATATAAGATGCTTTGTTATTTCCTTTACTCTTGCGATTAGCAATTAAGAAGTATTTTTTGAAATCTTTCAGCTCTTGTGAATTCTTAAGCCACTAGGTTTCTTTTTCCTTTGCGTGAGCGTAAAATTAAATTAGTAAAATTAAAATAACAATCAAGCTGGACAGATGAGTGTTAGCCATGAAAACTTATTGACCCCAGACCTCTGGCCAAGGCCCTCCTCCTCAGGAAAATGCTGCGGGAACAGCAGATTCTGGAGCTTTCAAGTCAGGGAACCCTGCATGTTTGTCACTGTATCACATTTTATGAAGCAATTCTCCAAATGGGAGCTACTTTAGAAGTACAAAAATCAAGTGACATACATTTTGGTTTATTACTGTTATTATCTATAATATAAAAAGAAATCACTTTGAATTTTTAGCTTTAATTGGCAGTTTATAAGGAAACATAGAAACATAAAAGCTGATTTTTTTTTTTTTTGAGACCAGCCCTAGATGACTCAAATTCCCTTTATAGACCAGACTAGTCTCAGATTCAGAGAGTCATCTATTCCTGCCTGCCTTCCAAGTGCTGGAAATCACATGTCCTCTTGTGATAATGAAATATATTGGAAGCAATGGATGCCTTATTATATCAATTCCATAAAGTTAGGGATGTCTAATAAATATCTTCCACTCATCAATCCATAGTGAATATAAATTTATTCAGTAATTTAAAATTAGACTTAAACCTATTTGTAGTCAATCTCTGGTTAACAAAATCCAAAAGAAATGTGATTACAATCAACAGTATAAAGTTGAGTTGTACTAGCAACCTATGCTTTTTAACTCACATGTAAATGATAATATATTTACCTAATGTTATTTATTTGAACCTAGACGTACATAATCAAGCATAACTTGACAACTAAGAAGATACTCATGTGACACTTCTATTGTAAAGAAGTCAAAGAGTCATAGCTCGCTTCTAATTTTTTGAATCCTGGATTAGACTCTCCAACAAAATTCAGGAAGAGACATTATTTTTTTACTTTTATTTTATATAAATATTTTTCCATTAGCTCATTTTCAAGCACTTTGCAGTGATCTCCTAGATAATAATAACTAAGAATTAAAAGCTACAGCACATGCCAAAAAGATGCATCACCCCATAAATCATATTTACTGCCATTTCTTAATGTGCTGTTTGAATTTCAGAAAACTCGATGACAGTTTATAAATATTGCAGCATCTCAAAAATAGCATGATTTTATGTGGAAGACTAAAGGGATATTGTCAATTTTAATGTGTACTGGGAGGTCATATAACACTCTTAACTTTAATGCTGAGGCAAATTCAGTTAAATCTGCAGAAACTTAAGGAGTCTTACACAATCAGTCTCTTGGCTTGCCAAGGGCAGACTAGGAATCTGGATACTTAGGCATGTAAATACCCAGATTGGGGTTTTCTGCATTACATGAAGCTGCTGGAAGGAACTTAGCAAGGAACAAGAAAGGAGGATATAGAAAAATGACAGTAGTCAACTGGTGTGGGAAGCCCTTTTGTGTATGTGTTGATTTTATTGGTTAATTAATAGAGAAGCCGCTTTGGCCTGTGATAGGGCAGAGTAGAGCTAGGCAGGAAAACTAAACTGAGTGCAGGAAGAAAGAAGGCAGAGTCAGTGAGAAGCTGTGTTGCTGGAGGCAACCAGAACCTTGCTGATAAGTCACAGCCACATGGCTTCATAGAAATTAATAGAAATGAATTGGTTTAAGATTTAAGACTTAGTCAGAAATATGCTTAAGCTATTGGCCAAACCCAGGCTTAAAGATACAAGATTAACAGAAAATGGGTTCCTTTAAGATATAAGAATTAGCCAGAAATACGTTTAAGCTATTGGCTAAACAGTATTGCAATTAATACAGATTTCTGTGTGATTATTTTGGGAATCTGGGCAGCTTGGAATGAATGAGCAGACTCACCCAACAGTCAACAGCTAACACAGTCGAAAAGCTGAGGTTAGATGTTAGAACCAACAAACTATTAGTAATCTTTTTTTCCCCATTCATTCATTATCATTCCATTCCTTAATCTTCATTAACAAACCGAAGGATAACATTACTTGTAGGTTCAGACACGGCAAATTTCCCTTAGGATACGAGATGGCTTAGTTTTTTTTTTGAACTGCCATAAGAAGCTATTATAGGATAGGTAGCTTAAACTACCTATTTGTTTTGCGTAATTTATTTCTTAAAGTTCTGGAAGTTAAAAGTCTGAAATTGGCATATAGCATGGACATGCTCTGGCAAGGGCCATCTTTCTGATTCACAGATGGCTGGCTTCTTGCTATATCACAGAACTGAAAGAAAAGTTTAAGTGTTTCTTTCCCTTCATATAAAAGAATAAATCAGATCATGGATCCTATACTCTCATTACCGCCCCAAGTCTTATTGTTTTCTAAAAGCCCCAACTCTTAACACAGTTACGTTGGAAACTACGGCTTCATTTTGAGGAACACAAGCATTTAGTCATGTGGGGAGACATAAGAAAAATTAAAATCACCAGTGCTGCAAAACTTTTGATTCAGATCATTCCATCTGGAAAGTAGACAAGGAATATTTTCAGAAGAAATCCAGATAATCCTCACTTAAGTGCCCAGATTGTGGGAGATGTTGTCCTAAAATACAGTTAACTTTGGAAAAAATGAATGTGTCATGAGTCCCTAGAGTGTTTCTGGACTAAGAGAGATATATCAATCTATAGATGATAATGCTATTGAGAATAAGAATATACCAACCTATAATAATTTCACCCAAACAGTGCTTACTTTGTGTAATGTACTTTCAAACACTACCTAATCCTCACCCCATAACACACCTGTGGTATTCAGGGAAAAGAATGTGATAATAAGAAAAAAAATATTGTCACTTATTCTATCCAACATAAACAGGGTTTGTTTGTTTGTCTGCGACAGTCTCATTATGTAGCTTTAGCTACCCTTGACTTCACAATATAAGATTGGCCCAGCCTCAAACTTGTAGAGATGTACCTGTCTCTGCCTCTCAAGTACAGGGATTAAAGTCATGTATCAGCATAATCAGCCCCTGAATAGGAATTCTTAAGAAGGACTTATGAGGACAGTATATGGAAATTGATATATGCAGCTCTAGTCCAGTGGCATGGTCTGGTCAAGGAGAGCGCATGACTTCACAAGGCAAGAAGACACCTCCCTTACAATATGACTTCAAGGGAAAATCACATGAAGCAGAAAACAACCTATGAGGACTGTTTATTATGTGAAATACTTTCAATGTATTTGTTAATATGTCTTTGGTGTGCTAAACATGAAAGCCATAATCATAAGCAGTTCAAACAACAATGGAATTCAAGAAAAAAAAGTCACAAGAACGAAAGATGGAAAAAAAGTCACAAGTACAGCCAGATTGAAAACCCAGAATGGGTAAGCTTTAACAAAATTAACTGCTGAGGCTTAAATTTTTTCAGTATTTAAATCATAAGCTTTAATAGCTTCAAAGTATTTTCAACACATGTTATGATGGTTTTTAAATCATTACTCTTCATAAGTATAAGGAGAAGCACAACGAGGAGACTGAGAACATTGAGTAAATTATAATTACTTTCAGAACACTCTGTGTTTGTTGTTAGAACAGCTCAAGGTGTCCCTTTATATACAAATGCAAAACATTCTTGATGCTTCAAGAGAAAGAAAACTTGATGCCATCACAGAGCTATTTAACACTAAATCATGGGTATACTGGAATGATACAAACAAGTGAGAAATTAAGTTAATCACAACAGGACACTCTTCTTTAAAGGTAAAGGGCATCTTTAACACCCACTGGATGATTATTGCATCTGGAGAAGCATTCTATTGGCCAAGCATATAGGAGTCTACTGCTGGCACACTGCGGAGCAACAATATAAGCATATAAATCAGTCTATAAGGAATTACTTTCCAATTACATTCAATATTTGTATCTTGAAAATCCATTTAAGTTTTCTGAAAATATGATGTTCTCCAAAGGTAAAAGTTTATTGCTAGTAATTTATAAGTACTGATCTCAGAATGGCATTCAGCACAATAATCCTTTCAGGAAAAGAAAAAAAGAGTAGAAAATAATGTTTAAGTATTAAAATGGCCTCTGTATAACTTTTAGGTATCAATTCAAAAGACAGAAGTGGCCAGTAACCTAGGCCAAATTCCACCTTGGGCTGAAGCAGGATTGAGACAACAAATTCCACAGGAGTGGGACTGAACAAGCTACCTAGGACAGAGTGGACCTAAGGAAGCAAGCTCCATGGGAGTAGGAGCCAGGAGCCAATCCAGTCCCTGGACACTGGCAGACCAGGATTGAGCCAGTGAACTGGTCCAGAGCAGACCTAAGACAGCGAACTCCACCCGAACAGGTACAGGGGAGTAACTGCTGAGCGAGTGAGCTAGACCCAGAGACCGCTGAGGGTCTGGACGTGAATCCGAGACCTTGAAGGGAGTAGATCTAAGCCAGGACCCCTGTGGGTCTGGGCATGAGTCTAGGACCTCTGAGGAACTATGTCTGACCCAGAACCTCTGCCAGTTGGGGCGTGAATCGAGGGAATAAGCAGGAACCAGAAATCTCGGCTGGGCCAGGAGTAGTGAGTCTGAGACAGGACCTTTGTGCGTCCAGGCATTGGTCTGGACATCAAAAGGGAATAGACAGGATCCTGAAACCTCTCAGGTCCAAGCTTGAGTCTGGGACCTCTGAGGGAGTAAGCCCAAGGAAGGTCCTCTGCGGTTCTGGGCACACCCAAGCCTGGGAACTCTGAGGCAATAGACTGGAAATAAATTGAAGAAGACACCAGAAAGTGGAAAATACTTCCAAGCTCCTGAGTAGGCAGAATTAAGATAGTAAAAATGGCAACCTTACCAAAAGCAATCTACAGATTCAATGCAATGCCCATCAAAATCCTAGCAAAATTCTTCACAGACCTCAAAAAAATGGTACTCAACTTCATATGGAAAAGCAAAAAACCTCAAGATATCCAAAACAATCCTATATAATAAAAGAACTTCTGGAGGCATCACAATCCCTGACTTCAAACACTACTACAGAGCTACAGTACTAAAGACAGCCTGGTAGTGGCATAAAAACAAACAGAAAGACCAGTGGAACGGAATAGAAGACTCGGATATTAATCCACACACCTCTGAACACCTGATTTTTGACAAGGAAGCAAAAAAAGTCAAGTGGAAAAAAAGAACATTTAACAAGTAGTGCTGGCATAACTGCATATCAACATGTAGAAGAATGAAAATAGGCCCATATCTATCACCATGCACAAAACTCAAGTCCAAATGGATCAAAGACCTCCAACCACACTGAATCTTATAGAAGAGAAAGTGGGAAGTACACTTGAATGCATTGGCACAGGAGACCACTCCCTAAATATAACCCCAGCAGCACAGACACTGAGAGAAAAAATTAATAAATGGGACCTCCTGAAACTGAAAAGCTTCTGTAAAGCAAAGGACACGGTCAACAAGACAAAATGACAGACTATAGAATGGGAAAAGATCTTCACTAACGCCACATCAGACAAAGGTCTGCTCTCCAAAATATATAAAGAACTCAAGAAATTGGTCATCAAAAGAACAAATAATCCAATTTTTAAAATGGAGTACAGACCTAAACAGAGAACTTTCAACAGAGGAATCTAAAATGGCTGAAAGACACTTAAGGCAATGTTCAACATCCTTAGTCATCAGAGAAATGCAAATCAAAACAACTCTGAGATTCCATCTTAAACCTGTGAGAATGACCAAGATCAAAAACACTGATGACAACTTATACTAGAGAGGTTGTGGGGAAAAGGGAACACTTCTACATTGCTGGTGGGAATGCATGCTGGTACAACCCTCTTGGATGTCAGTGTAGCAATTTCTTAGAAAATTAGGAAACAACCTTCCTCAAGACCCAGTAATACCACTTTTGGGTATATATCCAAAGGATGCTCAATTGTGCCACAAGGACATGTGCTCAACTATGTTCATAGCAGCATTGTTTGTCATAGACATGACCTGGAAATAATCTAAATGCCCCTCCACCAAAGAATGGATAAGGAAAATGTGGTACATTTACACAATGGAGCACTACACAACAGAAAAAAATTAACATCTTGAATTTTGCAGGAAAATGGGTGGAGCTAGAAAACAAAACCCAGAAACAGAAAGACAATTATCACGTGTAATCACTCATAAGTGGTTTTAATCATAAAGCAAGGAAAACCAGCCACAAATCACAATCCCAGAGAAGTTAGACAATAATGGGGACACTAAGGGAGACTTAAATAGATCTAATCTACATGGGAAGTAGAAAAAGGCAAGGTCTCCTGAGTAAATTGGGAGCATGGAGACCTTGGGGGAGGGTTGAAAGGGGGGGGCAGGGAGAGGCAGGTAGAGGAGCAGAGAAAAATGTAGAGCTCAATAAAAATCAGTAATAAAAAAGATAAATGTATATGTTGTTTTAAAGACAACTGCAGAGTAAATATTCTTGGCTTTGAAACACATATATCTGCTCCTCTCTAAAAGGGACAGGTCATATTTAAGGACAGAATGCTGGTTCAACATCTCAATGTAGGCACTAAGACTGGTGAATGAGAACACAGGCAAGGGAAATAATTGACAAGGACATCACCTAGTAATTTTAAGATGTTCCTTTGTAGATCGGGTCATTTCATTTTGATCAGAAGTTTTATGCAACCCCTTGTTAGTATAATAAAAAACATGTCAAAAGAAATCGAATCCTTATTGTCTATCACTGAAATTCATAGGCAATGAAATACAAGTTGCCTGGAAGTCCCTATCAATATTTTTGATATTTTGACCAGAGTTCGGTCCTCCCAAGGGATTAAAAAAAAAACCCTACTAGTTAATGCATTTAGCAGATAAGACACTCATCTGTTAGGGAATATTATTTTCGGGTGTGTGATTTTTGTTTATTCTGCATTTGCTGAACTCTGTGACGTTGTTATTGTGCCTGTTCAACCCCCCCATGGTACTTATAAAGAGATGAACGGCCAATAAAGGCTGGAGCAAGGATAGGTGGGGCTAGTAGGCAGACAGTATAAACAGAAGGAGAACTCTGGGAGGGAGAAGAAGGAGGAACAAGAGAACAAGGAAAGGAGTACATCAGGGGCCAACCACTCAGCTACACAGCAAGCCACGGAGGAAGAAGTATAGAATGGTATAGAGAAATTGAAGATAAAAGCCCAGAGACAAAAGTTAGTCAGAGTAACATAAGATAAGGAAAGCTAGCTAGAAACAAACCAAGTTAAGACCAGGCAATTCATAACTACGAATAAGCTTCTGTGTGTGATTTATTTGAGAGTTGGGTTGTGGGCCCTCAAAAAATCCAATTGTGAAAAAGTAACACACAACAATCATATACTTACTATATATAAATAAATGATATATTAAACATTGGGCTAACATAAAGAATAAGAATTCCATGGAATTCATCACAACCCCAAGGAGTGACACAAGCCACTTAAACCAGAGTACCTGATTTAAATTGTGTTGTGTTATTCCTTTCCCTCCTGTATTATAATGCATCAATAATGAATAATAACAAAACGTTATTCCACTATTTAAAAGTAGTTTAAAGTCTACAGTGTCTTGCATGGTCTTTCCCACAGCCTTTGCATGTATGGTCTCCTCCACAGCCTGCACATGCATGGCCTCCTCCTCAGCCTCCACATGCATGGTCTCTCCCACAGCCTCTGCGTGCATGGTCTCTTCCTCAGTGATACTAGGCTCCTTTTACCTCTCTGAGAAGATAAGCTCCCTTTCGATATCCAGTCTTCAAGTTCCACCATGACTCACGACTCTCCCTTCCTTCCTATTCACACAAGCCTCAGACTACAGGTTTTCCCAATTCAGTCCCCATTTAACTTGTATGCTCAATCAGGTGCCCTATTTTCTTTCAAAGGATACACTGCTTTTTCTTGGAAACATTTACCAATATGAACTAGTATAAATTTGTGTAATCATTTAATCTCTTTTTTATTTGAAACAGACTTTTCGTGGGAGCATATACGATAATTAACAATCAGTAAAAATTAATCAAATGGTGTGAGGTTGATAAAACCCAAGATTTATAGTTCTTATGTTTTAAAAAAGTTATGCAACTTTTCTGATCTCTTGGGTTTTTTATCTATAATTATGGACAGTACCAAAATAATTCTATATACTTCAGATAGTAAGTTTATATTCACAAAGACATTTTTGCAAGCTTCAAGTACTATTATCTTTGTTGTTCACAGACAGAAACAAAGCCAGGTATGATAGCACAAGCCTATAATTACAGCAAACAAGATTCCATGGCAGAAAGATAGCTGGGTTAAGGCTAGCCTGGGCTACATCCTAAGATTTGACTCAGAAAATAAGCAAACTAAAATTAAAAAAACAAATAAATATGTACTTGACCATTATGTTATTAATTAGTGTGTTATGTATAGATCTATAAGCATAACCAAAAAGGCCTCACAATTATTAGTAACAAAGCTTGATTTTAATGAACATTTGGGGAATATTACAGACTTTGAATGACAAATGATTATTTGTAAATTATAGCTGAAGTATATGCTGCATCAGGTATCCTAAATTCTTCACTTAGCCCACTTTCTTTAATACAATCTACACTAGGATGTCACGTAAAATAAATCAATTGGTATTATTTAAATTTTATTTATGGGGACTATTTCAGCATTTTATAGAAAAATACAGGGTACAGTCACTTTATAATTCAACTATACCTTGACATTACCATCACTTCAGTGAACAAGAATATTAGAAATATACTTTACGGAAAGATCAGACACAAATGGTCAGTCATGGGTGGGCTTATTTCTCCAAGAGTGTAATCATTTATACCTACCTGTGCACAAACCTCTCTTTGGTTCTTTTTCCGGTGTCACACTGAAAGGATGTATGTCCAGAGTGTGTTTCATCAGCGTGAGCAGAGCCAACCAGGGCCAGATGGAGCACAACTGTGGCCTCATCTTTCCTCACCTTAACCTGCTGGCCTAACAGGAAGAGGCAGCAAAAGATTTGTGATGCTAAAAGAAGTTACTCTGCCTGGATGTTTCAGAGAGTTGACTCCTGTCAGGTATTGCAACAAAGTCAAGTGATTTCAATTTACCAGGCAAGGACAAGGAATGGTTTCAGGAAAAACCAAGGTGATGAACTATTGAACATTCAGTTCATTAGCTGTCATCCATCTTGACATCTTCATCTTTCAAGCAGGACTGGGAAAAAAATCAAAGACTTGTAGTACTTCTCTTAAAACATCCCGAGGAGGAATCCATATCCTCTTAAAGTTAACAGGACCGTGAAGGATGTTTCAAATGGATTATGAAAGATAGTCATTGCCGCAAGAGTGAGCATTTTGATAGGTACCCAGTTGTAAATACTACTTATGCTTTAAACATGCTAATCTTAAAAATAACATCTCAAGATAATGGGAACTGCTTCAGTATTTAGCTTAATCTAACTTTACAAGTTCCACATTTTAATAGCAGGATGACAACTGACCTTTTAGAAAAATTAATCTTTAGGGAAAAAGAAAAAGAAAAGGCTTCTTCCTAAGAAAATGTGTGCGGCAGAAGTCCAATGATAGCCAAGTGCTGGCAATATCAGCTTGCTTCTTTTGTTTCTCTGCTCTGCTTGATCAGCATTGAGGGACTGAAATTCCAGGTTTTCTGCATTTATATGCGGTCTCCTGGAATTGCATTGTAATGCAAGCAACTAAAAACACTAAAGAAATATCTCCTAACCTCCCTTGATTCCTATCCATTACCAAGGGGGAAGAAACTCTTCCATGTAAGAAGCTTGGAGCCAAAGTGAGATGGGCACGACATGACATGGGCCCTTTTCCTTAAGTCACCTATGAGTCACCTTTTTCTTTCACGTACTATTTGATTATTTCTAAAGAGTAGTATAAAGCTGCCTTTGAATTATTTCCTTATTAAAACATGTGATGGAAGATCCTCTAGGTCTGTAGATAACTAACACACATAAGAAGACATAATCAAGACTCTCCACGTGGAAAAAAATGTTAATTCGGCACTAGTGTTTTGTATGAAACTCCCCCCCAGACCTACAATTTTGTATTGTACTCTCAAAACACTCTGTGCACCGGAGTTACCAGCGAACAAGTGACAGACAGTGCAAATGTGTGATTAGCCATTCAGGGAAAGCTAAAGGGACAGGCTGCTGAGTGGTCCTCCTCTGAAGAAACACTGAGGCTGAACCTGACATTCTGTAAAATATCAGAAAAGAGGTGCATTTTGTCATCAAACTACTACCACCATCACCACTTCCCCCAAACACTGCTTGGTTCCGGTAGCAGGAATTTCTCTGTAGAAGTTCATTGCCTGCTTGGAGCAATCCCTACAATGTCAGTGCTAGGCAGGCAGCACTATTCATAAACATGAGAGTGAAGTAGGCAGTGTGTTCATAATCAGCACACGAGAAAACACAACAGTAAGCATGTTCTACATCGTTCTCTCACTGATCATGCTTCATGGACTAGTAGCTATGCAGCACCTCCAAGCTTGTGGGATAAGCAGAATCTCAGGCCCCGTTTCCAAAGGATAGAGTTAGCAAGTACAATTGGGGGTCTAACTCTGGTTAGAACGGAGTTAGGACTAACTCTGTCTGTATCCCAAAGACTCAGATATTAAAATAACTTCTTTATGGGACAATGGAAAGCATCAGGAGCATGTGGATTTGAACACAATTTTGTTTTCTTTAACTGGCAAAAGTCAGAATATTGAGAATTAGACATTTTAGACAACTCATGACCTAGGATCTTTTGGAATTAGAATCCCAAAACCAGAGGGAAAGAGAAGAGTGCCACTTAGAAAGTAATGGAGGAGGGTCATCTGTCTATGTGTTACTTTCATTGGTTAATAAAGAAACTGCCTTGGCCCTTTGATAAGACAGAAAATTAGGTAGGTAGAGTAGACAGAACAGAATTGTGGGAGAAAAAAAGCAGAATCAGGCAGACACCTCAGGCAGTCGCCATGCCTCTCCTCTCCGAGACAGACACAGGTTAATATCTCTCCTGGTAAGCCTCCCCTCATGGTGCTACACAGATTACTAAATATGGGTTAAAGCAAGATGTGAGAATTAGCCAATAAGAGGCTGAAACTAATGGGCCAGGCAGTGTTTAAATGAATATAGTTTCGGTGTAATTATTCTGGGGCTAAGCTAGCCATGCAGGAGCCAGGCGGGAACACAGCCTGCCGCTCCTTCTACAAGAAAGAAAATGGGCTAAAACCACATATTTTTTTCTATTTCAGTGTGTCCAGTATCCAAATACTATATATATTCAGTACTTTAAACATCCTAGTCTATAAAAAATGTTAACTTGCAGCTAGTTAACTCTGACTTAATTGGTCCTCATTGCCTGCAATGATCTTAACATCAGATGCCCTTACAAGGAAACTCATTGAATTGTGCACAGCGCAGAATTTTCATATACCAAGTATTGCTCCACAGCAAAGACCCAAAGACATTTCTGCACTGGATGCATGTACCTACCTCCACCTACAACCATCTCGGTATGGAGCTTTCTGAGACAATTGCTGCTTTACCAATTCTAACACATGGAAATGTGCTTGTATCAAAGGTTTTTTATATACAGGCTTAGTGGCTTTTTCATCAGATATAATAAATCAAATAGCATTAACCAATGAAATTATCTTAAATATTAAAATATTTAATATTAAAATATTATCTGATCTTAAAATGTTTCTTTAATCTTAATTTAGTTATACTTATTTGCTAGAATATTAACTTTTTAAATTTCTCAAGCTAATCTTTTTGTTCAAGGAACAAAAAACAGTGAGAGATATGTTATATACAATTCAATTTTTCATAATTATTCAGATTAGTTTTATTGTATTTCTACTAAAATATACTATACTTTTTCTCCATCTGCTATTTTAGTGAGTGACAATCACAGTACCTACACATTTTTTAGACAAGTTCCTCTTATAAAGTCCAAGTTGGCCTCATGTTACCAAGGTCTCAAAAGTGTTGGGGTGACAGCCTAGAATTACAGGCATGAATTGCCAGTCTTACTTTATTTTCATCTTCTCATTGAGGAACTCGTACTGCTATTTTAAAAGACACTTTTCTTACTCATTGTATTGCTTTATAACCATTGGACTCAAGTACACATTTCTGTTGCACTAATACTTATTTCTGTGGGCTTCTTTTTTATTTAAAAATAAAATTTGACCAGTACTTTTCATCATTAAAACCTCTAAATTTTAAGTTGCAGTACGATTTACTTATGAGCGCGCTTACACCAACCAAGAAAAAAATGCAATTCTTGTGCCTGTATCTATTACAAAAGAAAAAATAAGGGCGATTCTCTCGGGAAACGAAGATGGCAATGCTCCATCAGATCTTCATTTTAATACTGTAAAGTATATACTAATTTTATTCTACAGATGATATCAGAGTTTCTCTTTTTGTGGCCAATATTTGTTAGTTTATTCTGGATCCTATCTGAGGAACGTCTGAAAATTCAGTAAAGAAGATATATTTCATTTTGTGTAAGCAGCAGTGTATGTGAAGATTAAAGGCTCTGATAGTATCTATAACTGAAGTCCTTTATTTTCTGTGCTGGGAAATGTATGCATTAGCATTGTGACCGCTTTAAAATCTCATGAAATGAGACTTAACATGTATTGCACAGTTCACTTTCAGGCTCTGAAAGCTATTGAGTAATATTCCACTCATCCCTTGGCACACAACCACTTATCCCCAAATTCCATGGCTTAGAACAACCATCACTTGACCATTTGTTCCAATTGTGTGGGTCAACAATTCAGAAAGGCCTTAGTGAGTAACTCTTCTGTAGCATGTGACATAGTCTAAGCATCACTTGGGGGGGTCTTCTGCAGAAGCTGATTTTCTGGGCTGAGAGTCTTGTTGACAAGAGGAAGAAGAATGGGTGACATTGCAGAGGTGAACGCAAAGTCTCATGTGATGGCAGTTCATTGACTGCCTTACATGGCAGCTCACAGTTCCTGGACAATATGTCCCAAGACACCCCGACAGAAGGTGTAACTTGCGTTGCCATCAGGTGTCTCTAAGTGCTGTCTCACTGCATCCACTCACTAAATGGAATGGAGATTCTAGAACACAAAAGGGACAAGTTCAACGAAAGACATTTGAATGTAGTGTCATCTTCAGTTCATAGAAAGGTATCTATTTCTGTGAATTTGTGTGCATATATGTAAATGATCGGGTACTAGATATGGAATGAGGTAATTAATGTAAATCAAAACTAAAGTTCACATACCTACATTGGCAGATTATCTATGATCCTTTTTTAACTACTTAGTTAAACTATTTAACTATTTATTTTGGTATTCATGGCAAAAAAAAAGAACAAAGTAAGTTGGAGGAAAACTTTAAACATGTATTGATTTGTCTATATTGAAATAAAGTTGAGGCTATCTTTGGAGAGAACTCAAGCTTTAGATGGGATGGAAGAGGGAAATCCAGTGGTTTGCCAGGCACTGTAGACACCAGGAAAGAACTCAGTGCAGTCTTGTGCAGAGGGATGTCCTCAGAAATGAAGAGGGGGGTTAGCAAAAGGATGTTGAAGAGGCTATAAGATACTAAAATGGTCTTGTCTAATCTTTGTATTCAGTTCCATAAGAAGGTGATTTTTACATTAGATCACTGGGTGGGGTGGGGGTAGAATGAAAGCATTCCTTCTAAAATAATGTGATTACAGGGGAAGACTTAGTAAATAGTATTTATTTAACACTGACAGAGGGAACAAAGAGAGGAGCGGGAGAGACAGAGAGAGGCAGAATCAGAGAAACAGATACAGACAGACAGTAACTCCATATATGTAGCATAAAATGTCCATGTTCTATCTCACGAAACAGTCAAGTGTTCTGCTATATGAGTAGAATCAAAGTTGTTAAAAGGCTACATTTAAGGTTTACATCATTTGCACGAACCTACCGTAGTCACAAGAGCTCAATAGCTGGGATGGGAAGCAGATCAGGGAGACTCAGAGAGGTGGCGTGAAAAAAAGAGGATGCAAAGTATCTTCTTTTCCCCTCTGATTTTGAAGATAAGGGTTGATCATACAAAGGCAAGGAATCCAAGGATGCTCTAAAAACTAGAAAAAAAAAGCAGGATCCACCTTGCTCCCTCCCCGGATTATCACCTAGGTCCTGTAAGGAGAGCTGTCACAGATAACCCTTGCCCGGTGAGACCTTTCTTTCCTTTCAGAACTGTAGGATATGTGCTGTTTTCAGGCACCACAGGGGTGGTGATGTGTTACAGCAGCAACGGGAAATTAGCACAAGTCGAGAAAATGTTAAGGGAGACTTGAAAAAGAAAAACATTTAAAAGCATGTGCAGACAGTCATTCAGAATGATTTCAGGAAATGATTCTGAGACACACAAATGTATTATGAAAGAGATGAGTGTGTGAGAGAAGAAGACCCGATAACATGGTTCCTAACCATACCAGGTACACAATGAGGGTCTCCATGTAGAGTTTGAAACAGCAGGCACATGTTTTATTTACTGTCAGTTTTGATAAGTCTACCCTTCAGTAGCCAACTAAGCACCTTAAGCATAGTAGACCCATAAGAAGGAATACATCCACTCTAGGATCCAAATAGGTCTGTAAAAATCACGAAGCCCATGATCACATATGGCTGGTTAGATTAGGTACATTAGCAGAGTGAAGGAGAGAGAAGAGAGCTAAAATTACTTGGAATAAAAAAAGAAATCACACTGAGATCCAAGTGCAAATGCTAATATATTTCTAGTGAGACATTTTTAACCATTGACAAAGCCTCTGAGTTTCAGTTGGATCTTCATAACATCTTGCAAAAATGCATGGCTGAGAAACAGCTGAATACCCACCAGCTGAAGCTGAGCTATGATTGTTCTGGCAAACCCATAACGCAGAGTAAATATTGTCTTGCAGAAAGATGTGAGGAGGTGGATTAGGCATTGTAATTACCATTTGCTGGGTCTTTGGCATTCTTTTTAAAGATTTAATCATTTAGATGAGACTTAGTATCACTAAAAAAAGAAGTAAATATTTCTGGGAGCCAGAGACAGAACATTGCTGATGTTTGCCTTCTGTTCGGCTGTTACATGTGCCGGCAGAAGGGAGGCCTCACCTGGTAGTTATTCAAGACAACACAGATAAAAACTAGGAACAGTAACTTCCTCCAGTTCATTGTTTTCCTGAACACACTGTGTTCTCATATATTGTTGATCAGAAAGTGGTATTTAAAGAGGTTCACGATTTATAAAATGGCACAGTAATCTCGTTGTACTATCTTAATTAATTTTCCAGCCAACACTCAACCACAGTTCTTTGTGTTCTGTCTAAAATATTTCCATGGAAATCAACAATAGCCAAGGCAGAGACTAGAAGTAGCTTCCAGATTGGGATTTCTGTAAATCTTCCCCATGCTGATTAGCATCTACTGACATAAACTGCTTTAATCTGAATGTCTGGCATTTGAACATCTATAAACCATTCTGAGACATTGATTTGTATAATATTTCTTTGCTTCATTGTTATCAAAGTTTAATAGATCATCTGAAACTTGTACAAATCTTGGCACTACCAGGAAGCCTGATTCTTTGGGTCAAGGTAAGGATGGAAATCTGCATTTTTAACACACATTCTGGGAACTCTGGTCTATGGAGTCAGGGATATATAATCAGAGTAGTTTTGAATCATATATAAATCTCTCAAGTAGTTTTCCTCACTGTCTTTTCTTCTTCTCTTTAAGTTCCCAAACTCTATGGCGTGACCTGTTCAGTTCTTGCTATCATTTTTGGGAGGTAGAAACTATTATCACCTCCATGGAATGGAGACAAAGGGTTAAGTAATTGACTCTCATAGTCATCACAGATTGAAAGACCCTAGGCTAGGTGCTGTAAACAACACACATTTGCTTCTCACAGTTCTGGAGGCAGAGATCAGGATGCCAGGATGGTGAGGCTCTGTTGAAAGCTGCCTCCCTGGCATACACATGCCACCTTCTCTCCCTGTGCTCGCCTGGCATTTGTCCATGGAAATAGACCTTTATCTCTGCCCTTCTTATAAGACCATCAGCCCACGAGATTATTCTCCCAGCTCTTTGCAACCATCTATTTTCATTACCTCCTGAAAGCTGTTTCTAGTACAACCACCTTGGAGGTTAAGGTTTCAGCAGAGAATTATGAGTGTTGGGGGAGGGAAAACACAATCCACTCCAGATCATTTGTCTATTAAAACTATTAGGTGGGTGTATATTTTGCCCTCAAATCAGTCTAACTTGACCACCTACACCATTTCCACCAGCATCACCATCCATCTGACCATTGAGAAGGAGTAGTGATTGGCCACCAGGTTACTTGGTGATTGATTTTAATATAGTTCAGGTTCCTGAGTTAAACTTTGGGAACTGTACTCTGTTTACTATGCATACTTTCTCACTGTAACTTTTTTGGTAGTGATACTTTTGTCCATAGAGAATCATAGTCCAAGACAGAGGTCTCAAGCCAACCAGAGTATAAGTCTGATCACAATACTTGGCACACTATCAGGTTAAGAATGTGTTTCTAGAGAAGTCAAATGCCATACACTACTGTTATACTGATAAAGAGATGATAGTATTAGACTTCTCATGACTTCAGTTATGCACAGACAAAGCATCTTTCAACCCCTGTCTATGAAGCATCTATTTGCAGTTGATGATCACTAATGCAATGACTCACAGCTTGTCAAAGTGTAGAGAATAGAAAACGGCAGAAGACTAAGTCCTAAAGGAAACATATATACTGCAACCCACCTCCCAAGGCTCCAGGATCTTTGAAGAAGAAAGGAGGGATGGTATATAAGAGCATGAAGCTGTGGATGACTTCAAAGAAATATTATTTTCCAGATGCAGCATGGTGGCTGCACATACAAACTCACAGCAGTTGCCATAGCTTATACAAAACGCATGTGAACCCAAGACAGACAGAATTCCACCATGGAGATGCTAATTGGGCACACTCAAATGGTAGAGCTATTGTGAGCTGCTGGGAGTGGGAAAGGCAGTTTTCTCTAAGACTGTAGCTCATTGTAAGTTGGCTGCTCCCTAGTAGAAGACCTCACATTCAAGAATATTTGGGTAACAAAATTTGTCTTGAAGGATTAATTTTAAGAAAAGGACACAAAACCGGGAAGGTAGAAAAAGTGCGAAGGAACTGGAAGGGGGTAAATAAGATTCACCATATTTTACAAAACTCTCAAAGAACTAATAAAAAAGAAAGATTTTTCAGTAGTTTAAAAATGATTATTGGAAAAAGTTAAAGTGGTTGTATTTGCCTGTGCAAATAATACATATCTATGTTTTCTTTCAAAGAGAAAATCCTCTGTTTTATTAAAAAGACTACCTTATCCTCATTCCTCTCCAAAAATGTAGAGAAAGTAAAGTATATCAAACCAACATTTTTCTATTTACAATCTTCATATAAAATAATATTCCTTTACCTATCACAGTCTGATTAAGAAACAAGACTTAAAATAAAAATACAAAAACATATTTGTAAAAATATCACTTAATACTTAAAGTCAAGAATCATTTAAAGAATCATTTCTTGTGAATTCATGAATATTTGTATTTTGGATCAGAACTCCTACTGTGAAAGATATTCAACATACATTATAAAAACTGTATTATTCATTTAAGAGAGTAGAGATCAGAAAAATGCCTTCTAAGTGTGAATTATAATTTCCTGTTCACGTATTGGAGTCTTTGTGTCATGTGCTGGAGGGAGGATAATGGAATCATGCTTGGAGGAAGAAAGGAAGAAAGTTATATGTATGAGAGATGAGTGCAAAGAATGACAGATCTCCATCACTTATTCAATGTTCTCACTTAAGAAAAATTACAAACAAAAATTGATTTTATTTCTTACTCTGATCCCCAAATATAAATTATAAATATTATATATAGTATAGCAAAAATAATACCTATGGAGAAGTATATAATCATAATAATTGTTGTATGTACATATGAGTATGTACATACATAAAAAATCTTGGCAACTGTTCCAGGTGGTAGTGGCGCACATCTTTAATCCCAGCACTCAGTAGGCAGAGGTAGGTGGATCTCTGTGGGTTCGAGGTCAGCCTGGTCTACAAGAGCTACTTTTCAGGACAGCTAGTGCTGTTACACAGAGAAACCTTGTCTTGAAAAAAACAAATCTTGGCAACTGCATAAATAATTAGGGCTTAGGAAGATAAGTTAATATGTCAAAGCCATATTGAATATAGAGCATGGGTTTACTGTATGCTCTGGAAAACCTAAGTATGATATTTTAGGCTTAGGAGTTTAGAAACTCATCATTGAAACTCAAAATGAAGTTCTCCCACATAAAAAAATTCAACTAAGTAAGTAATTTGGAGACAAAGGTATCTCTTGTGAAATATAGAAAAATTTGATCATTTTATCCATTTCAAATTGTCACTTGGGATGGCAAACTAAGTTCCTCCCCCAAATAATCATGCAGTATGCATTTAAGTATAATAGTGTCTTATCCTTTTAAAGTTGTGTCTATGAAACCATACAGAGGGGAAAAGTTGGTAATTGAAAGGGAGCCAAAAGGCTATAATTTTATTTAACTTCTTTTCCTTTCTTGCTTTTTGTTCATGTGGTGCATGGGGAGGAGCGGAGCACTTGTGTGAGTATGTATGCAGATGTGTGAGGGTTTCGTCATCCAAGGTGGACACCTGGAATCTTCTGCCATTGCTTTCTACTTTACTAAATCAGCATCCCATGCTGATCCCAGAGCTCACCATTTACCCAGTCTATTGCTGCAGGTTTGCAGCATCAAGGATTCTGGGACTACATGTTGGCCTCCATGATCCCCTCTGGCTTTTTTGTGGCCAGTGGAGATCTGAATCATATTCCTAACACCATATGCTGAGCTGGGTATTCCTAACACTTTAACACTGATCCAACTCCCAAGGCCAAGAGCTCTGTTTTATTCCAAGTAAATATTTACTTTAATGAACTTCTTTACAAGTGTAGGTCTTTGTGATCTTGGAAGAGCTTGGAACAATCGAAAATTCAGTGAGGCTCTGATTACTGACAAACTTAGTGATTATTTAATGCTCCCCCCAACTTAACAGCTATCAGTAACAGTAAAATATATTCATTTTGAGTCTATCATCATGGAATAAATGAGGTAACTCATCATTGTTTCACCCGTGGGCAACTTTGGTTACCTTCAGGAGTGGAGCAGAGGTATCTGAAGGCCCCAACAGATAGACTTAAACTAGTTGGGGAACATTAAACATCTTTGTCTTTATGTGACTTCTCCATGTGATCTTTCCCACATCATCATGTTATTATGGCTACTTTTTTATTTGTTTGTTTTGTTTTTTTGAGACAGGGTTTCTTTGTGTAACAGTTCTGGCTGTCCTGAAACTCACTTGATAGACTAGGGTGACCTTGAACTCAGGGAGATCCACCTACCTCTGCCTCCTGAGTTTTGGGAGTAAAGACATGCACCACCACCACTGGGTAAGATGACAGCTTTTATATTTTGACTAAGGACTCTGAACATGTGCTTAAGAGGGTCCAATAGACGCCATATTGATTTTCATGACCCACCTCAGAAGTCATGCATCTCAGGTTCTGCTTGCATTTTTAAACCTCTCCGGGAAGGAAGAAGAATCTGGACCTTAGATCTCCATAGAGAATTGTCAGTCACATATGGCATGATGAGAACATGTGATATAGATATTGTGGGCCCATCTCTGAAGACTATACTCTGAATGGATATGCTTTCAGCATACCTTAGGAACAGAAATCTAAATACTGTGAAAGGTTTTGAAAATTGAAAACATCTCATGTTGTGTCTCCCCAAGGTCTTACTAAACCAGAAAGGACTAGAAGTAAGCTACGAGTGATAAATTTGCTTTCCACTTCTTCTCTGGGCAGCATCCATGCCCCACTCTAGTTCTCATATCATACTCCTTTTCATATCTGTGCCCCTCCAGTCAGCTATTTAATAGGCTGGGCGCAACCTCAACCAATGGTTGCCACGGGGATTAGACACAACCAGAGCCAACCAAAAGAGATTCCCTTTTATTGCAGCAAGAAATGCAAAACTTTTATAATTGAGAAAGGATGGCAGTCGGATATAGAAAGGGACAAATAACAGGAACTGAGAACAGGTGGTAATAAGGGGATGGGAGAGTACAATACCGCTAGCTACAGACCTTCACTTCTGCTTTCTGCCTGTCTACAGGTAGCTTGCAAAGCATTCCATTCCCATATTCCTTTATTTCTTTTATTGAAAATAGATGAAGAGAGGGAACACAGGTGGGGGGGGGTGTCAAAATCATGATGGGGAAACCCACAAAGACAGTTGACCTGACCTAGTGAGCACTCTCAGACTCAAGATTGACAATTAGGAAGCCTGCATGTGGGTGACAGTTGTGTAGTTTGGTCTTTTTGTGGGGTCCCTAGCAGACAGACCAAGAACTGTCCCTGGCACATAAGCCTGCTTTTTCAAGCCTATTCTCGGTGCTGGTTTGCTTTGCTCATCCTTACTGCAGGGAGGAAGAGCTTGGTCCTGCCTCAACTTGATATGCCATGCTTTGTTGACTCCCAGAGGAGGCCTTACCCTTTCTGAATGGAGACAGAGGAGGAGTGGATAGGGGGAGGGATCAGTAGAAGGGAGGTGGGGAGAAGAAATGGGAGGGGGAGGGGAAACTGGTTGGTATGTAAAATAAACTTTAAAAATTAATAAAAAAAGAAAATGCATTTTTCATACATTATATTCAGATCCCCATGTTCTTATACGAATGTCCCTTTTGGTATAAGCTACTTACACAAAACATCATGATATCAAATTTGACATGTGTGTGTCTGTGTGTCTGTGTGTGCATGTGTATAACCTTACATCGAATACTGGCTGTTTAGTTTGGGCCGTGAAAGGAAGGTTATATGAAACAGCATTAACTGTTCCTGCATATTAAAAATCAAACAAAACAGCAGCAACCGATGATGACGAGGAACGCTAATGCCAAACCCAGCATGCACTGCCTCCTGTGAACTGATTCACGCAGCCTGGAAGGCCAATCACTTACATTAATGTTCGCTTGAAGTAGCTGAAAGAACAAAAGGGTGTGAGTGATACTGAAATCCCTATGTACGGCACACACGTATAAAAAAACACTAGGGCCTGGTGGTGGTGTCACACGCCTTTAATCCAGCACTTCAAAGGCAGAGGCAGATAAGGCTCTGTGATTTTGCGGACAGCCTGGTTTACAAGAGCTAGTTCCAGGACAGCTAGGACTGTTACACAGAGAAACCCTGTCTTGAAAAATCAAACTTCCCAAAAAAGCACCAGGGCTTGAAGCCTACATTTACAAAATGTTCCCTCTATCTGAAAATAATCATCATGAGTTCTTGGAGTTTGAAAAATTTCAAGAGCTAGCAAAATCAATTAACTACTTCTAAATTGTTGGGACCAAAGTTAGGCCATTCATACAAAACTATATTAAAAATGTTGATCATGTATAGGTAGCACTAATTGGATATACCAGGTTACTAATTTTTTTTGAACGAGACATGAAATTGAAAAGAGTAATTATGGGAGATAATCCAGGTAAAGTTGGAGGACACACTGGGGAATGAATATGACCATAGTTCATGCCAAAGAGTAATTTTTGCTATTTTAAAATGTATATAATATATTTTAAAAATGTTTCCCCCTAGCTGGGTGGTGGGGCACACACCTTTAATCCCAGGACTCAGGAGGCAGAGGCAGGCAGATCTCTGTGAGTTCGAGTCCAGCCTGATCTACAAGAGCTAGTTCCAGGATAGGCTTCAAAGCCACAGAGAACTGCTATCTTGAAAAACCAAAAAAAAAAAAAAAGAATGTTTCTCCCTAAATCCTCCTAGATCCACCCTACTTTCTTACCCATCCAGCTTTATATGATCTCTCTCACTTTCTCTTTCTTTAAAAACAAAAAATAAAAACAAAGAAAGCCCCCAATAATACTAAAACAACCCCCCCATGTGACTCTTTTTGTGTTGACCAACAACTCCTGGGCATGGGTCTACCCTGTGTGTAGTTGATAAACCCACTGACACTAGTGAAGAAAATGGATTTTCATGCAGGTATAAACTGCAAATAGCTTCTTGGCGAGGAGAGGAACCCCATGTCCACTTTCCCTATCCCAGCTCTGGGATCCCATCTGGATTGAAACTGTGCAGGTATGGGGCTTGCTGCCACAATCTCTGTGAGTTCATATGGGCATAAGTCCTATTATGTCTGAAAGACTGATTACTTGGAGTCATCCATCCGTCTGATTCTTAAAATATTCCTGCCTCCTCTTTTGCATAGCTCCCTGACCCCTGAGGTGTAGGGGTTGATAAAGACATCCCATTTGGGACTAAGTGTTCCAAAGTTTCTCATATTTTACATGTTGTACAGTTGTGGGTCTCTGTGTTAATACCCATCCATTTACTGTAAAAAGTTTTCAAGTGAGGGCTGAGCAAGGCACTCTTCTTTTTCTATCTTTTTTTACCCTAAGGTGATATCTCTCTTTGATGGTGAGTTATGTCTTTGTAGAAATGCAAATATTCTAACATGTAATTGTATAAACATTTAGGCTAACGTCATAACACATACATATTCTGGTTAAACAATTAGTGATGCTGATTAGACTTTGGTGTTAAGTCACAAATCTCCAGATTTTGTATATATAGCTCCAACAAATGCATTAATTAAAGCTGGAGGTATTGGCTCATATCTATTATTATAGCACTTGGGAGGATAAAGAAGAAGAATTTCTTCAAAATGGAAGCTAGCCTGGGTTACATAGTGATCTTGTGAGTTCCAATCCAGCCATTAATCACAGAACACAACTTATGTCTCAAAACATGAAAAAGAATGAAACCAAAAACTCTTTTAAAGAAAAACATTTTAATATGCTTTAAGATCTCTCAGAAAGTTTAATTGATGTTATAGTTTAGTACAAAAACCAGTTCTTAACTTTCTAGTTTATTTCTGAAAAGAAGTATTCAAGCTTTCATTTAAATTTATTTTTTGTTAAGAAAGACTAGGATAATTTAATTGGAGATAAAAGATAAACAAGGAATATTACTCAATGTCAGCATGCCTCTGGCAATGGTGGCCCTTCAAACCATTGATAAACTCTGTGACCACAGTTTATTTTGTTAGTACTGTATTCTGCATTCTCTCTACCTAAATGTTATTGTAATGATATCTAAAATGGGGGAAAGACACACACTAATGTTTAACTTCGCAAGGCATAAGGATTACAGTGGTGTAAATCCTATTCAGTGTTTGTGATGCTCGTAAACTGATGGAGGAGTGTCTATGTGTTAATTTCATTGGTTAATAAAGAAACTGCCTCGGTCCTTTAATAGGACAGAAGATTAGGTAGGCGGAGTAAACAGAACAAAATGCTGGGTAGAAGGCAGTGAGGCAGACTCTTCAGGCAGCCGCCACAGACAGTTGCCATCCTTCTCCTCTCCATGACGGATGCAGGTTAAGATCTCTCCTGGTAAGCCACCACCTCGTGGTGCTACACAGATTACTAAAATGGCTTAAAGCAAGATATGAGAAGTTAGCCAGTAAGAGGCTAGTACTAATGGGCCAGACAGTGTTTAAAAGAATACAGTTTCTGTGTAATTATTTTGGGTACAGCTAGCCAGGTGGCGGGACACAGCTCGCCGTTCCATCTACAGTAAACCAGTATACAGAATGGCTGCCACAGGGTACCCCCAAGGACAGAAAAGATAGACTCACAAGGTACTATCTTCTACCCTGAGCCTAATTTAGACTCTCAAACCAAGAGTGAGATGAGGCCAGAAAGGAGAACTAGGGTTTGACATTACCCACAGAAGCTTACTGGCAAGTATTTACATGGACAACTCTAGCTCTGGAGACTGGAAGTTTACTCTTTGCTGATATCACCTTTCTCTGACTCCTTAATTGTCCCTGTATCTATTGCCCCTGAAATGACAATGCAGTTCTCTTGAACAAATACAGTTTATATGGCACTTAAAACAAGTAAAAGTTCTGTCCCTGTGGAGGAGATGAGAGAAGCAATAACACCAGTGGGGGAAAAAAAATGTAGCACATAACAGAGTGCCAGGCTCAGAAGGACAAAATATGGTAAGAAATGTGGGGAGCCCATGTTAGTGTGCCATGTTATAGTTTTAGAGATAGTGTAAAGAAGAACACTGGACATTAGAGTAGAAACCTGAGAAAAGCAGGGAGTAATGTAAGGAAGTTCTGGAGAAATGACATTCTGGAGTAAAGACAATAACAAAAGTCTATAGAGTAAATGGGTGATATTCTAGACTTTCAAAGGTAAGCAAGGAAGCCACTGTAGCTGAAGCAGTATGGGAATGGTGGAGATAGCAGATAAGGTCAGTGTAGCAGACCAAACATGCTGGAGAAAAGATGTAAGTTTTACTATACGATGGAAACCATCCACAGGAAGCTATTAAAAGGCTTCATGCAAGCGAGTAGAATGCTCATATTTCTAAAAGGATAATGTTGGTTTGACAAGATAACAATTGACTAAATTAGGGAAAAAACAGCTGTGGGCAAAATAGTTAGGCACTTCTCCATAATCCAGGAAGGAGGTGCTGGTGACTTGGATCAGAGTGAAAACCCAGGAAAGGCTACAGGTAGTCAATACTGAGTGTGATTCATAAGTTCAGTCTACAGGGTTTTTCAGAAATGAAACATAAAAGTAAAAGAAGGAAACTTCTGATCTATGAACAGGCAAAAGTGATGTGGGAGGGTTTTCTATCTATCTATCTGTTGCTTTCATTGATTAATTAATAAAGAAAACTGCTTGGCCTGATAGGTCAAAAAGTTAGATAGGCGGAGTTGACAGAACAGAATTGTGGGAGGAAGAAAGCAGAGTCAAGCAGATGCCTCAGATAGTCGCCATAGCTCTCCTCTTCGAGATGGACGCAGGCTAAGATCCTTCCTGGTAAGACACCACCTCGTGGTGCTACACAGATTACTAAATATGGGTTAAAGCAAGATATGAGAATTAGCCAATAAGAGGCTGAAACTAATGGGCCAGGCAATGTTTAAAAGAATACAGTTTTCATGTAATTATTTTGGGTAAAGCTAGCCGGGTGGCAGGAAGCGAACCACTGTTCCTTCTACACAAAAGAATGGAATTATCTCACAAAAATGAATAAGTGGATTGAGGGGGACAGTATCAAGGTCATAGATCCAGACGTTCAGTGTGAACAGCTCTACAAGGGGTAACCACCAGAGCCTTGACCCAGATCGGCCCTGGGGAGACTGCACCGGAGAGGAGCTTCAGAGCCTTATAAGCATCCACTAGAGGCACGGACCTGCCTGCACCCAGAGGAAGAAGAACCACTTAAGCCACAGGCCCCACCTTTACTGTTTGGAGGGGAGGGGCCCACTGAAGCACAGACCCACCTGCACACACTGGAAAAAAAAAGATGATATGATCATATATATAAGTGACCACAAAAATTCAATGAGGGAACTCCTACAGCTGATAAAAACCTTCAGTAATGTGACAGGATATAAGATCAACTCGAAAACATCAGTAGCCCTCCTATATATAAATGATAAAGGTGATGAAAAAGAAATCAGAGAAATATCATAATTTACAATAGCCACAAATAACATAAAATATCTTGGAGTAACACTAACCAAAGAAGTGAAAGACATAAACAAGAACTTTAAGTCTTTGAAGAAACTGTGGAAGATATCAGAAAATGGAAAAATCTCCCATGCTCTTGTATGGGTAGAATCAACAAAGTAAAAATGGTAATCCTACAAAAACAATCTATAGATTCAATGCAAAACTTGTCAAAATCCCAGCACAATTTTCACAGAACCTTAAAAAACACTACTCAACTTCATATGGTAAAACAAAAAGCTCAGAATAGCCAAAAATATCTTTTACAACAAAGAAACCTCTGGAGGCATCACTAACACTGACATCAAGCTCTATTATAGAGATACAGTAATGAAAACAGCTTGATATTGGCATAAAAACAGACAGGAGGACCAATGGAATTAAATTAAAAACCCTGGTATTGATTCAAATACTTATGAACACCTGATTTTTTACAAAGAAGCTGAAATTATACAGTGGAATAAAGAAAGCATCTCCAACAAATGGTACTGGCATAACTGAATGTCAACACGTAAAAGAATGCAAATAAATCCATATCTATCCTCATACACAAAACTCAAATCCAAATGGATCAAAGACCTCAATATAAATCCAGCCACTCTGAATAGCACAGAACAGAAAGTGGGAAGTAGCCTTCAACTCATGCACTCAGGAAACCACTTCCTAAACATAACACTAGTGGCACAGACACTGAGAGCAACAATTAATAAATGAAACTTCCTGAAATTGAGAAGCTTCTGTAATGCAAAGGACACAGTCAATAAGACAAAATAGCAGCCCATTTAATGGAGAAAGATCTTCACTAATCCCACATTGAACAGAGGACTGATCTCTAAAATATATAAAGAACTCAAGAAACTAGACATCAAATTACCACATAATCCAATTTAAAAATGGAGTACAGATCTAAACAGAGAATACTCAAAAGAAGAATTGCAAATGTCTGAAAGACACCTAAGGAATTTCTCAACATCCTTTGCCATCAAGAAGATGCAAATCAAAATGACTCAGATACTATCTTACACCAGTCAGAATGACTAAGATCAAAAGCACCAGTGACAGCTTTTGCTAGAGAGGATGCAGAGTATAAAGGGAACACTCCTCCACTGATGGTGAGAATGCAAACTTGTCCAGTCACTCTGAAAATCAGTATGGCAGTTTCTCAGAAAATTGGGAATCAACCTATCTCAGGTCCCAGCAATACCACTCTTGGGCATATACCCAAAGGATGCTCAATCATACTACAAGGACATTTTCTCAACTGTGTTCATAGCATCATTATTTGCAATAGCCAGAACCTGGAAACAACCTAGATGCCCCTCAACTAAAGAATGGATAAGAAAAGGTGGTACATTTACACAATGGAGTACTACTCAGTGGTAAAAAGCAATAGCATCTTGAAATTTGCATGCAAATGGATGGAATTAGAAAATACCATCCCGAGTGAGTTAGCTCAGACACAGATAGACAAACATGGTATATAATCACTCATAAGTGGATAATCAGCCTGTAGTCCACAATCCCAGAGAAATAGGTAACAAGGAGAACCCTAAGATAGACATACATGGATCTTTCTGGGAAGGAGAAACAGACAAGACTTCCTGAGAAAATTAGGAGGTGGGGGAGAAAGAAGGGTGGAAAGGAAGGAGTAGGAGAATATGAGGGAATGGGATACTCAAGAAGGGAGATTAACAGTGAGGGAGAACAAAGAAAGAGATACGTTGAGTGAGGGAATATTAAAGGGTTATGGAGAAACAGCACTAGGGAAATTCCCAAGAATCCTCAAGGATGACCCCAGCTAAGATTTTAAGCAACAGTGAAGAGGACATTTAAATAGCCCTTCCGCTGTCATCAGACTGATGACAACCTTGATTGTCATCATAGAACCTTCAACCAACAAGTGATGGAAGCAAATATAGAGATCTACAGTGATGCACTGGGCCAAGCTACCTAATACCAGTCCAAGGGAGGGAGGAACAATAATATGAGCAAAAGGGTCAAGACCATGATGGTGATATCCACAGAAACAGCTGACCTGAGCAAGTGAGAGCTCACTGACTCTGGCAAACCTGCATAGGACTAAATTAGGCCCACTGAAGTTTGGGGACACTTGTGAGGCTTGGACAGTCTGTGCAGTCACAGTTAGTGGGACTAGGATTTCTTCCTAGTACTTAAACTGGCATCATTCTTTCTATAGGGATAACTAGCTCAGCCTAGGTACAGGGGGAGGACCTTGGTCTTGCCTCAAAGTGTCAGACTTTGTTGACTCCCCATAGGAAGCCTTACCCTTTCTGAGGAGTGGATGGGTAGGAGGGGTGGGGCGATGGTAGAGGAAGCAGAAGGAGTGGGAATGGGGATAGCTATGTAAAATGAGAAAAGATTGCATTAAAAAAAGTTCTTAACAAAAAATAAAAGAAAGGCACTACCAGGAGAGGCTTTCCAGCTGTCATTTCAACCCATTCCCCTAAAGCCTAAGGATAGGAACTTGTGACCTTCACACACTGATGGAATTTATGAGAATGATTAGAGCACAGGCACAAATGTTCAAAACAAGATCAACTGTACTTCATCTAATAATTAATAACTGTTGCATATTTACCACGTGTAGCTTTAACCTTGAGCATGTCTCTATTTCCCTGCAGATATTACTTACTAAGGAAGTTATAGAATTGTCCAACAGTAACCAATCAAGAGTGACCTTTCACTTTTTAAGTTTTATTCGCAAAAATCCAACCAAACCCCCAAACCTATAATAATCATTTCACCATAATCTTAATAAAATACCTATCATTCCATGATATGTCTTTCTTGCTGCAATGACTAACAAAATCAACTTGTTTCAGTCAAGTGTGCTCCAGATATAATTGATTGGACAGTCATGGTGTGAATTCATATAAACGATAAAAGAATACTCTAGACTAGAGGTTGTAAAAGGTGGGAGGGAGTGATCACAGGTACATCCAAGGACACAGAATATAAATTAAGAACATATAGCGTCCTGGAAGTCAAGGGCAAGTAAGGTCAACTAGATCAAATGCTTTTGAGAAGTCAAGTAAGATGAGGACCAATAAATGATTTGGAAACTTGGAAGTTATTAGTGACCTTGATAAAGGGCAGCCAAATGGTGAAAATTATGATTGATGGAGGTTCAGAAGGGGATAAGGAAGAGAAATTGGAGGCAGCATGTACAGACAACCCTTTCAAGATATTTTGATGTGAAGAGAAGAGAAAAAGAGCCATCACTGGAGAGCAAAGTGGGATCAAAAGCCTGCTTCATTAAAATGAGAGAAAGAGCAATTTTCTATACTGATTAGAGTACGCCAGTCAAGACAGGGAAACTGTGATGCCGGAGAGAAAATATGATAAAGCCATGTTCTTCTGTGAGTGGGGCTAGGGTATAGCATATAAGTGTAATAGGTTGCTAAGCAGAAAATTGATAAAATCATGGTGGGAGTGAGAGTGTATCAATCAAAAGAGATGTATGGGATAGAACCAGAAAAGGACCTCCTTTTGTTATTATATATGTAATATATATTATATATCTGATATATACATATCTATCTATATATTGATATATAGATACACACATACACAAACACACACACACATGCGCACACACATACCAGAGAAAGAGACAGAAAGATGTGTTGTCAGATTGGTGACAGAAGAAAGAATGATGTTAGAGGATTGGAGGAAACCGTAGCACGTGCATAAGAGAAGTGAAGAAAGTGGAATCTGGGGAAATGAAATATGACTGCAGAGCGGAATGGAGTGTTCTGTTGAAGGAAGCAAATGTTAATCCACTCATCATTTCCCTTATATTTATTCTCTCGGGAAGTATTTATGCCAATAGAAATACCATAATAGTAAGTGTAAGCGGTGAATCTATGAACCCTGCCTCTCAAGTTCCTACTCTTATCTTTAATTAAAGCACTACCTAAGAATATGTTCATCTCATTGCTTTCTTTAAATTCATTTTTTTTTTGAGATCTCATCCAGTCCTATGCTTTCAAATATAGTAAGGGACTAGGTAAAATGGTGCAAACTACTGTTTTTCATTGAAATAGAAAATCAACCACCTAATACAATTGCAATGGACAAATAAATGTCATCTTTTGTTGATAGTGTCTATTTTTAAAAAGTAAAAATACAATATAAAATTACTTCAGTATATTTTAGGTAATTCAACATATCTGAAATATTATAATTTCAACAAGTAATACAGAAATTAGTTGGGTGCTTTTCATTGTCACCCAGAATCTTCAAAATGAAATGTGTCTGTTTGATGTTTCACACCCTTCTCGCAGTCAACCACCAAGTAAACATTGAGCAGGTATCTGTTACTGCACTTAACACCAAGCCTCTCGAGGATCATTTTCAGATGAACCCCTGGAGGACAGCTCCACAAGAGTATCCTATAAGTAAAGAATCTGAAAATTTTCAAAACTAAATCTGCGACAGTGACCCCATCTTCTTCTCTTCCTTTCTTGGCCTGATATTCATTTTATTCCACCTTTTCTTTACACTGCTCCGAAAAGTCTCTTTCTTTCCATTCCTATAATTCCCATAGTCACTCTGTTCCTTACATGGTCCCTTTCTACCTGGATGATTGCAAAATGTTCCTCCTGTTAAAAAAAATCCTTTTTGAAATCAAGCTTGAGGTTTTGATTCTCTTAGCCAACAGCCTTCAATACCCAGATGACTTCTACCAACATCGTGAGGCTGCACATTCTTAATATACATTAAGAATAATGTGAAATAATGGTCTTAAATAATTTCCAAGCAATCCTTTCTTCCTCACTTGTCTCACTTATAGTAAGAGTTCTAGAAAAATCACAACTTCCCATCCTCTGAAGAAGTTTTATCTTCCTCATCTTCTTATTTCCAACCAAATACTTTAATACTGTGGTCATCAATTTTATTATGCATGAGGACCACATGGAGGCCTTGTAAAAAATACATAGCACCAGAACCAACTTTGGATTTATGACCCAGCAGGCTTGAGTCCAATATTTACATACCTAGCAAGTTGCCAAATAATGAAAAGGCTGTTGTTGGTCCTGTGAATCTACTTTGAGAAATACTGATTGAATTTTTCAGAACTCAACTATCCATGGGCCTAATGTGAATAACCTTGTTTCAGTAAGTGCAATATTTTATCTCGAATCCCACCTGTTAAGTTAAATTAAAGGATCTCACATCTGTATTTTTCCACAGCTTGTTGAACTTCTGAATCATCACCTACCTTGCTAGGTAGAAGTAAATATCCCTCGAAAGTGTGATAATGATTTACCTATCCTCGCATCAGCCAATATTCAAAGATACTTAATATATATTTCAACTGAATCAAAAATGTGCACCTTGACCTCAAGAAATTTAAAATCTTTCAAAAGAAAAGAAAAAAGATATTTCCCTTATAGAAAATGGCCATATTTTCTTTATCAATTTTTGGTTGTTTCCAGGTTCTGACTATTATGAATGATGCTGTTATGAACATAGTTGAGCAAGTGTCAATGTGATATTGAGCATCCTTCAGGTATATGCTCAAGGGTATTACAGCTGGGTCTTGAGGTAGATTGGTTCTCAGTTTTCTGAGAAACCGTCATATTGATTTCTACAGTGGCTGTATAAGTTTGCACTCCCACCAGCAGTGGAAGAGCATTCCCATTACACCACATCCTCTCCAACATAGGCTGCCATCAGTATTTTTGATCTTAGTCATTCTGACATGTATAAAATGGCATCTCAGAGTCATTTTGATTTGCATTGTCCTGATAACCAAGGATGATGATCAATTCCTTAAGTGTCTTTCAGCTATTTGAGATTCCTCTGTTGAGAATTCTCTGTTTAGATCTGTATCCCCCTTTACAATTGACCCAAACTTTTGGGAGCTCTAGAGCCTATATGAACCCAAACTAGGTGACAGTTGTGTAGCCTTGTCTGTTTGTGGGACCCCTGGAAGTGGGACCTGGAGCTATCTCTCGAGCATGAGCTGGATTTTTGAAGATCATTCCATATGCTGGGATGCCTTTCTCAGCCTCAATACAGAGAAGAGAGGCTTGGTCCTGCCTCGCCTGAATGTGCCAGGCTTTGTTGACTTTCCATGGGAGGCCTTACTCTTTCTGAGGAGTGGATGGAGGATGGGCTGGGGAAGGAGAAGGTGGAAGGAGGGGAGAGAAGGAGAACTGTGGTTGGTATGAAAAAATGAATTGTAAAAGTTTGAAAATAAGAAAAAAATGGCTACAGTGATTAAGAAACATTGGGTTTTGATGCTAACTGGTGCTGAACAACCAATTGGTTGTTCAGATGCCTAGAGAAGGACATCTCTCTCATTCCCAGCTTTCCTCAGTTGTCTATTGTTCCTTGTGTATATATAGGAATATATATATGTACATATATACACACACACATACATACATACATGCAATAACAGTTTTATAAGAGAGACAATTAAATTGAATGAGTGCAGGGAAAAGTAATATGAGAGGGCTTAGTGGAAAGAAAGGAAAGGGGAAAATGCTGTACTTAAATAAAAATCTAGAGAGAGAGAGAGAGAGAGAGAGAGAGAGAGAGAGAGAGAGAGAGAGAAACCAAAACCAAAACTATGGCTCAAGCTGGAAATGATAACATTATAATTATTAACATTAGTCGGGCATATATGGGACCCTGTTTGAGGAGGCTACTTGCTCTTTCTGGCCACCTGGCTAACTTACATGTGAAATAACCACACAGAAACTGTATTAATTAAATCACTGCTTGGCTCATTAGCCCTAGCTTATTATTGGCTAACTCTTACATATTAATTTAACCCATTTCTATGAATCTCTGTATTGTCACGTTGCAGTGGCTTACCCGCAAAAATTCAGCATGTCTGACTCTGGCTGCTCCATAACATCTCTCTCTCTGCCCTCCTTTCTTTCAGCATTCAGTTCTGTCTTCCCCACCTACCCAAGTTCTGACCTATCAACAGGCCAAGGCAGTTTTTTAAATCATTAATGGTAATCATGCACAACGAGGGGACTTCCACATCAGGATCCCATGTTCTAAATCATTAGCAACATGTGGGTGTCTAATAAACATGTGATAAATGAAAAGAGTTATTGCTAAGAATAAAGTATGTTTGACCAAAGAAAATAAAGCTTCACCAGATTTTTTATTTGCTCCAAATTTTCGCTCAACATTTGAAACGTTTTTCAAAAGTAAATTCTCCCTGAGGTTTTTTTGCTTATTTGTTAGTTACTTTTTTCTGAACTAAAATTAATTAATGAATGACCAGCCTTACAGTCAAAATGCTACAGCAATGGATCTTACTGACTTGAGTAATTACTTTTAGAAATATATCTTTAAAAATTCCAGCCAGAGCATCTTTTATTAGCACTCACAGTGCTAATAAAATTTCCTGTCACAGTGATATCTGTAGGGAATGACTGTAAATTTTTAAAAAATTAACAAAACAACATTGCTACTATATGTTCAATAATTTATCCTGAAGAATATAAGTAGATGTAGTTGAAAAATAGTTTGAGCTGGAGTGATTGAAACTTACGGGGGAAAGTACTGTGTCTTTTATTTACAGTTATTTGTATTCTTAGGGATAAATGTAGTCATACAGACACACATACACACACTCATATATGCATATATATGTATGTATACATATGTTATCATTCTACCAATACATGATAAAATTTTGAACTGTTTTGAACAGATTAAGGAAAAATTACCAAGTTTCTCACTGTTCCTTAATTATTATTCTGCAAATGTTCAGCCAAGGAGATGACATTTCACCCCTACTGGCTGGCTTTCATAGTGTTGGAGGTCCTATGCACTCTACTGGGAGAGAAAAGTAATTATCAATTGTACCCAGCTTTGAATCTTGTGAGCTACACTAATGACAGCCCTGGTACCATATGCCACTGATGTGATGGTGGTACAAACATCACAGGAGTAACCAACTGCTTTCTCATTGAATTTAAAGTCTAGTTTCAAAGTGTGAAACCCATTACTGGCATTATTATTTGGCCAAGAACCTATGGCTAGGCAGGCTACTGGCCATAGGAAGAACCTACTATTATTCAGCTAAATTAATAAAGTATTAAACCAGTTCCTAATGACTCATTATATACATAGATTAATGCATCTCTCAACCCATATTAGACAAGCTGTGACAACTGGCAGACATAAAGAATAAAATACTGCAGAATGTTCAGCCCTAAATGAAATATGTATACTGTACCCCTTCCATCAAAGACTCAGGAATCTTTGTGGAAAAGTGGATAGAAAGAACACATGAATCATAGTCAGGGGATGGCTGACATTATGGCTGAGTAGTGGTGGCACTCACCTTAATCTAGCATTTGGGAGGCAGTGGCTGACAGATCTCAGCAAGGAATACACAAAGAAATCTTGTCTCAAAAAAAGAAAGACTTAATGAAACTTGCAGGCAAATGGACAGAGTCAGGAAAAAAATCATCCTGAGTGAGATAACTCAGATCCAGTAGAATAAATGTGATATGTATTCACTTACATGTGGATATTAGTTATTAAATAAATGATAATCAAGCTATAATCTATAGTTCCAGAGAAGTTAGTTATAGAAGAATGGACTAGGGACACATGGATCTTCCTGGGAGGCAGACATGAAAGAGAATTTATGGGTGGAGTGCAGGGCCAAACAAGAATCAGAGGATAAAGTGGTGAGTGGTAGGGGAAATATATGGTTGAAAAGGGGAATTAGGGGAGAGTCAGCTAGAGTTAAGGAGCGTTTGAAGGATGGTATGGAGATCTATTGCTATGTAAAATCCCCAAAATATAAAACAGGTGATCCTAATGAGGTCTTCTAATAAAAATGGGATTGACAGAGTCCTAACTGGCCATCTTTTGTCACCAAATGAGTACTGGGAATGTGTTGCATTAATTTGAGTTGTTGGCCAAAGGTTTTCCATGAAAATCCCCAAACAACCCAGGCTCTTGCTAAGAAAATGAATTTCCCTCCACAAACCAACTATGGGGCACCACAGACAACACTCACACAACTTATTGAACATGAAAAAAATGGACATCTTGCCTGCATAGAGCCTTCATCCACACATTCTAGTGTCTTTGATGCAAAGAGACACTCTGTAGGCTTCCCAAAAAGGAACATAAACAACAACCCAGCCACAAAATATTTGAACTGCAATATTTCCTACCTACAAGATATGCTTGGGCAATGACGGAACAGAATTTGTGGGAACAGCCAACCAGTGTCTGATTTTATTTAGGGCCCACTGCACAAAAGGGAACCCATACATGACACTGGATTACTGGATTACCAAGAACCAGAGACTAGCTAGATCAGAGAATTAGGATAAAGCTATTCTCATAAATCAGTGCCTTATTCAACCATCATCAGAGAGGCTTTTTCCTGCAGCAGATGGTAACAAATACCCAGTCAGACATTATGCAGTATGGAGAGAGAGAAAGAGAGAAGAGAGAGAGAGAGAGAGAGAGAGAGAGAGAGGAGAGAGAGAGAGAGAGAGAGAGAGAGAGAGAGAGAGAGAGAGAGAGAGAGCACAGCTCTAAATTGGATGTCTCCATCAAATCCCTTCCGTCAGAAGAAGAGGTGGAAAGAGTGTATGACCCAGAGGGGATGAAAGACATTAGGAGAACAAGGTCCTGTGAATCAGCTGAGCAAGGTTCATATAAACTCACAGAGACTGAAGTAACAGTAACAGAGTCTATGCTGGTCTCTACCATGTCTTCTGTGTATATATTACAGCTTTCATATTATTATTACTATGGGACTCCTGAGTGTGTGAATGAGTGGGGCTCTGATTCTTGTGTCTTCTCTTGGTGCTATTTTTTTCTGTTGGTTTACCTCATCCAGCCTTGATGTGATGGTTTTGGTTTTATCTTACTATATTTTATTTGTTGTGTTTGGTTGTTATCTCCTAGATGTCTGTTCCTTTCTAATAGAGACAGAAAAGGAGTGAATCTGAGGGGAAGGGAAGTATAGAGAGACAGAGGAATAGAGGGAGGAGAAACTGTAATCAAGATATATCGTATGAGAAAATAATCTATTTTCAATAATTGAAAATTCAAGAAGTTAATAAATATAAAATAAAGGAGATATGCTATCCATTATAAGATCTATGCATTCTTTCACTCTGCTGGTGGATCTTCTCAATGGGTCAAATTTTCCTTGTCCAGAAATATTAATTCACATGCATTTCTCCCAGTCCTTGGAGAGAGTTCTCTGTGTCTAGAGTCATGATTCAAAGATCTTAATGACAGATGTTTTTTGTCATTACATGGTACATTTATTGGACAGCAAAAGCAAAATAAAATTTCTGTGAATAGGAAGATCTTTACTCAAAGGGTCCAGAAATCTGACATAATTATTAATCAAGGAGAAACTATACCTGTTCTGGATGGTACAAGGGAAAAATACAAACAACTGTGATAATGTTGTTTCTTCCATCTGCACAACATGGTATTTTTGCTTTTATAGGTGTCTAGAGGACATTGTCTTAACTTTATAAGAAAAAATCCCTGGGCTAGTTTTGCAACTGCCTGTAAATGTGCAGGCAGGAGTGGCAGTTGCATGCATAAGCAACCATTTTCTACTGAATTACCTGAGTAAAGAAAGGTCATTGGACAGCTGACCCTGTGATGGAAGAAATGACTTTGTCCTCAGCTCTCACTACACAACTGAGTCATCTTTTGGCATTATCTTTTACTCCTGAAAACTGGGTCATTTCTATTCACATACAAAACTTTTCAAAAGCAATCTAGTTCCTCTTAAAACAGTAAGTAAGACAGAGACCCTTCTAGGTCTCGCCCAAGAGCCATGTCTACCTGATAAATGATTTCTGTGTTTCCCTTCTGAGCAAACTCATCAAGTAAGGTAAACTACCTATAGAAGTTCTCTCTTCTCTAGTCAATAACTCCTTATGAGAGATCCTGATACTCAGTCTCCCCAGAGCCTATAAAAGCTGTATCACTTCTAAATATATGCACTAGTTTAACCCACCTCTGATAACATAGTTTTGCATATAACTCTTCCTCAAAGCAATTAGAACCTGTTCATTTCCTTTATATCATGAAGATAAAGAATATGTAAAGTAGGGGAAGGAGTGAAAAGAATAGTAACCTTTATTGAACTCTAATGTGTTGAGTACAATACAACTGATTAAAATATTTCTCATATTTATTCATCAAAGAATTCTCATCATTACATTTCATTGCTGTTAAGGCAATCATGTAAGTCTATGAGCCCCATTTTTGCACACTGGATGAATAAGTCATATACTTAGAAGAGGTTCCCCAGTGGAGCCTGGACTCACATCCAGACTCTAAATCTACACTCTTTTTGGAACATTTAATCATGTTTTAAGGGGGCCACTAATTCTTTCAAGGAATCAATTGACACTCCTGGTATTGTTGTGACTTCATTTCTTGTCACTCTATTTACTTCATCTAAGCCACCACATCTTCCTTCCCACTAGCTCTTAGATTGAGATCCTTAATGAAAAATGGGCTGTGGAAGCAATTAACAAACTTGTAAGTATTATTGCAAAATTATATTTATATGCATAAGTAAAAGTACATGCTTTTGAAGAAATATAGCGTGGTAAGAATATTATTTAAAATTATTAACTATACATATATTTGAGAAATATAATTAAAATTTATGAAGAAATAATTACTATTTAAAATTATTTTAAAACAAATAAATTTGCAAGAAAAGTATAAACAAAGCCTAATTTAAAATATGCTAAAAACTGTGCCCAGTTTGTACACACTGTTTCTTTTAAACAGTTATGAAATTAGTAAATTAACTTGGAGCTTATTAGCAATGGGTTCAAATTTTCTGTGTAACACATTTACTGGCAGAATCACTTACCTAATATAGGGATATTGGGAAAGAACAGTGTGTGTGTGTGTGTTTGTGTGTGTGTGTGTGTGTGTGCATGTGTGTGTGTGTGCATGTGTGTGTGTGCATGTGTGTGTGCGTGTTTGTGTGTGTGTGTGCATGTGTGTGTGTGTGTGTGCATGTGTGTGTGTGTGTGTGTGTGTTTATGAGAGAAAGGGGAGAGAGACAGAAAGAATCCTGACCTGTCCATTAGTATAACTGAGAAGGCATACACATAAGGAAGAATGTATTAGATGTGAGCAGACTGATTGTTCTATACTTTGTGTCTGCTACAATAATGATAAATCTCTCTGCTGATTTTCTTGTTGGCTGACAGCCATGATCAGACATGTCTTCTCCCTTCTATTCCAGCCAGCTACTCTGCTGAAGTTGGAGATGAGTTCAAAAGGCTGCCAGGTGAGCCAGAACTGTGCTAAGATTTATATCATGTAATAAGATGGAAAGAGGGTTACATAAGTACCCACACACTCATCACCAAGAATCAATAATCCTCTTCTGTTTCTTCTCCAGATGTAATTAGCATACTGAAGTAGCTGAATATACTTCCCTATCAATATTTGACCACATGTATATCTATTCACAAATAATGTACCATATTTTCACGTTTGCAGCTATTATACTTTCAAAATACATCTAATATTGTTACATGATGACCTAGTTCATTTACTTTAATTCATATTAAATCCACAATACATTTACCCTTTCCACCATAATATCTATTTGCATTATATCCAGGTTTCCAATACTAAATGTAGCAACAAAAATTCATGATGCAGACAACAAATATCCCTATAGTGTATGCTAACAGTGCATTACTAGACTTAAATGTAAATTTTCAACATGTCTGGATATTGTTAAAAGTGACCTGTGATGTGGCTTGACTATTTTCCCAGAAACAAAATTTTTCCCTAGTTTCCTACAAACTCTCATGTATTTGGTAGTACTATCCAATGTTTTTCAGTCATTCCAAAAGTGAAAAGTATAAAATGATATATCCTTGAATTCTTAATAATTTGTTGTTGTTGATAATTGTAGGTTGACTATCGGTGGCCCTCATTATAGATGGTCTGTTCCTACTGATGACGTTTGATGCTACTCAGTGAGTTGTTTCTCGTTTCCCACCATTTGTTGACGCTATTTATATAGCCTAAAATGTAATCAGTTGATTTAGCTTATTGTATACAACTTCTAGAAAGGATGTAATACTGATTTTTTTGTCTTAGCTAACTTTTAAAAAGATTTTTCTTTAATATAATGACATGTTAAGTAGTTTTGGTGCAATCAAATGGAGAAACCATCTCTATGTTCCTTCTGGCATGTTTCTTGTTTATGTATTTGTTTGTTTTCCAAGATTGGGAATCAAACCTTTTTATATGCTAGTGACTTCTCTGCCACTGAACTATATTCCCATTCTTTTGATATTTGTTTAAAGAAATAACTTACTGTTATAAGGTAGAATATATATGCACATGCTCCTCATATATTTATACAATTAAAATGCTTTTCTTACTTTATTTTGCATTTATTATAAAACTCAAACTTTATTTTTCTGCATTTTTTGTTTTAAATGTATGATGAGACCTAATTTTTATACTTAATAAATTAATTAAATACCATTATAATTTCTATTCTTGCTGACTTTATAACACCCATTAATTTGACTTCCCAGATGTCCTGATTCTGAGTTATATCAGGTATATGAGATATAGAGTAAATCAAAAATTTGATACCTCATATGCATCTTGTTACTATTACTGTTCTTTTTTTACTTTTTAAAGGATAATAATTTATCTGTTTTGATTATAATTAATATATAATATTATTAAATAATGCTTATATACAGCAAAACTATGGCATACACAAACCTGTCAGTATATGCTTCTGAGTTTTCCATTTATACACTTATCTTTTACAATCAGAAAATGTATTACATGTTTTCTTAATTCATGGCTCTAGGTCCCAGATACATTAGATACAAATTCAGAGCATATATTTGAGAAACAAGGCAGCATTGTCTCTATCAATTCAATGTTTAAAATTAGTATATTAATTTTTTCTTATTCACCATGTTCATATTAGAAATTTATATTTAGAAAATCACACAGATAATTTAAGATTCCAGATTATCCTGCACATCATATCCAATTTATTCTCTTAAGATTTAAAAGTCCCAAAATTCCATACACTTTATTCCTAATATACATTAATATGCACTTTTTTAAACTGATAAATCTTGCTGTAGATTTGTTTTCCTCAACTTTCCTTCCTCAAAATCCACTTTTAATATATTGGGAGTTTCATACATGCACACAATATATTGTGATCAAATCACTCCCACCTTCTCTCCCGCAACTTTTCCCAAATACTTCACTATCAATTTTCTCTCTCAACTTCATGTACTCTCTTTTTCAACCTCCCAGGTCCACTTAATACTGCTGGTGTGCACTTGAGTGCAGGGCAAGCCACTGCAGTGTGGGCAGCGTGCTTTGTATTTCCTTAATACCATTTTCTGCTCTTTCTATTGTTGTTATTTCTACTTTATTCATTTTCAAGTTTGCCCCCTCTCACCTTCCCGATGTGGGATTTCCCTCTGTATTCTGTGATTACCATTGATAAATAAAGGAACTGCTTTGGGTGTATAGCAGAGCTATAGGGGAACAGAGCTAGGTGTGGAAAACTGAGCTGAATGCTGGGAGAAAGGAGGTGGAGTCAGAGAGAAGCCATGGAGCTGCCGCTGGAGACAGACACATTGAAACTTTGCTGGTAGGCCATGACCTTGTGTTGATGCACAGATTAATGGAAGTGGATTAAATTAAGATGTAACAGTTAGCTAATAAGAAGCTAGAGCTAATGAGCAAAGCAGTGATTTAAATAATACAGTTTTGTGTGGTTATTTTGGTTCTGAGCAGCTATGTTCATGGGTATAGGACCATCTACTAGAGCTTGGATAGCCTCACATTCCTGTAGAAAACTGATTATTTTGCTACCAGAAGCATGTCAACTAGGAGTGAGACTTCTTGAACCCTTCCGGAATCTATACTGGGACTTTGGCAGGACTGAGCTTGAACAGGTCTTCAAAATCACACCTGCTATGAGTTCATGAGTATGACAGCTCTATTATGTCCAACAAACATTTTTGCTGCAGATGTCTACCACTCTGGCTCTTGCAGTCCTTTCATTCCCTCTTCCATGATAACCCATGAGCTTTACAAGGAGAAAATAGGATGTAAATGACCCATTTTGATATGATAGAGCACACCAAAGTCTCTCATGCTCTACAATTGACCAGTTATGGGTCTATGTGTTAATAGTCATTTACTACAAAAATAAAATGAGTTAAGAGATTTACTATTCTATGGCTATAATGTTAAGATGGCAGTTTAATATTATATCCTTTTACTGGAATAATAAACAGTATTAGTCCCCCCATCCCCATGGCTTACGATCTTTGGAAGGTAAGTTCCCAGTTACCCTGACCCGGTGTTCCCCACCCAGACAGGTACAGCTGTGACTACTTAGTTATGATAGAACTAACTGCATTTTTATTTCTGTAACTTGCTTATGCAGATACAAAAAGATTGTTTGACTTTCTTTAAAGACCCAGTCATGGGTCTTTGGCCAAATTAATGGTATCAGGTATAAGTTCTCTCTTATGAAGTACACCTTAAACCTAATCAGAATATGGGTTGTTATTTCCATAATATTCATGCCACTATTGTAGCAAGAGTCTTACCAAGATAGTCACTCCCAGCTGGGTAAGAATTTAATAGCTTCTTCACCTGCATCCTAAATAGAGATTTTTCAGCACTACGAAAGCTTCCAAGTCACTTCCTGCTTTATTTCTCCACCTCTCAGGATTAAACTCTGTGGTGTCTTCAACAATAAATTCTTAACATCAATTCTGGTGCTGGACTTTTTATTTGATAGCCTATAACATCTGGGGAGGCATCCTCCTTGTAGAGTAGCTCCACACAAAATCCTTCCACATATGTATATATTTTAGGAAGCTTCCACCGAAGGAGATCCCATCTGACTTTTTCAAAGTTCTTTGGCTTTAGTTATCCCTCCCCAGATTCCATCCTCTATCTACCCCGACCTCAAATTTGCAGGTAATCAGATGGAGCTGTTAATAATCTTTCTGCATGATGTCAGAATGACAAACACCACGCTTTCTCTTTGATATGTGAATACTGACTGAATCCTAAGTTAAATGTGTTTAAATCTAAGTACCCAAAGAAGTAAAGAAATTAGTCAAGGTCCATGCAGGGAGCTTTCAAGGCAGGAAGAAGAAAATAGAAGTTGTGGGAAGGAGGAAAGGGTAATAATAGAATGGGAAGGGTTAATAGACTTATTTTCTAATAAATAAATCCATAATTATAAACTTCTATTTTAAGTGATTAGGATACTCTGTGTGTGAGGTTTTATATGTACTATGCTTGCTGATTCAGTTATAAATATTGTATGATATCTATTTTACTTTCTTCATTAACTTATGAATTATTGAGAAGTCTATTTCTCAATTTCCAGCTACATAGAAGAGTGGTGTATTTTCTAGATTTGGCATCTGATTTCATTGAATTTACTTCACAGAACTTTGTGTGACTTACTTTATATACTTGTATGTTAATTATGTCAGCTTCTATTTGTCAAACATTTACTGGCATTACGCACTATTCTAAGTGGTTTACATATTTTAATTTGCTAGGAATCACAAAACCCCTTTGTAATATTACTACCTGTAATTTACAAATAACTATCTATAATTTACAATTATGAGATTAATAAGGTAAGATAACACAACTAGTAAGTTGCAGTCCAGGGTATTGGAGTTGGTCGACCTCAAAATTATAACCAGAAGTATACATTTGTTGATTTAAATGAGCCATTGAAATCTTACTTTTCATTTCAAACTATTTTTTCTCATTAACTTTTTAATTTCTGACTAAAATACTGGAATTTCCTATTTGGATTATGATTATTTTAATTTCATAAAATCATTGTTAAAGTTTCATAGCACAAGTTAATTTCAGTTCACAAATATATTTTGATCAGTGGGTATTATCGTGGTGTTACTACCTCTGCTGCATTATAATAAATTCCATTTTGTCTGATATGCATTTGCGATACTCCCTGCTTTTAAATATTTGTTCAGATTTGTCAGAAATATCATTTTCCTTTTAAATTAATACAAATATATATTGCAGTTTATACAGATGTTCACATTTATGTGCTGTAAACAACTTTTAAATTGGATTTTGGGTTTTACCCACTTGGAGAAATTCTGCATTTTAATACTTGGATTTAATGCTAGAGACATTGCTGAGAGGTACGGTAATTAATTACCCTGAGCATGCACAGTCCTCGTGCTTAATCCGCTACACTGAAAATAAGTAAAATAAAATAAAATTAGGTATGTTACTCGGAATTTTCTCACTCTAACAGCTACATGAGATAAAATACTTTAAAGGATGGTGCCCTTAGTTGGGTTCAGGGTTTGAATGCTTCAGTCCCCAGTCAGCTAATTCCAATGCTGGCAGGCAGTGGTGAGGCAGAGCACTGTGGGAAAAGAAGTGGAGTGGAATGAAAATACCGAGTTCACGGTAGCCAAGGGACAGAGAAACAGAGACATGACGAGTCCAAAAGCAAGACGCCATACAAAGCCACTGAGTTGGTGACTTGTTGCCCCAATCAAACTCTACCTCCTAAATCTCCACCATTTACCCAATAATTCCATCAACAGATGGATCACCTAGCACATTAATCCTATGACGAAGGCAGATTTCTTGCTGGCCATTCGCTTCTCAGTGTTATTACAAGCTGAGAATGCCTTTAATGCATGCTCTGTACCTAAGGCTCCATACCTAACTCTGTTAAGTGTTAGCATTGTATTTACTTGGGTTATATGAGGCAGTTACCATCCTTAACTGCTCTTCTTATCCTCTTCTCCCGCCTGATTGGTTAATCTTACAAGATGGCGCATTCTTTTTGTTTTTAGTAACACAGCTGCCTTTTTATTAGTGGATGTTAATTGTACAAAATAATGCGTTTCATTGTGACATTTCCATACTTGCATATGTAGGATGCTTTGATCATTCATAGTAATAATTCTCCCGAGCTATGAATAGCTTTATTAACCCCAGAACCACAGAACATCAATGTGACCATTACTTTGTCTCTACCTTACAAAAAAACAAAACTAGCTCCTTTTTTTACTCTTCACTTAAAAAAATTAAAACTTTTCATACAATATATTTTGATTATTTAACCACATTTTCTTCTTCCAACTCATCCCAGATCATCCTCTACCCAAATATATGTTCTCTCTCTGTCTCTCTCTATGAATATCTGTCTCTCTCTGTCTCTCTCTCTCTCTGTCTGCTTATGTCTGTCAGTCTGTCTCCATCATAAATAAAAGATTAAAATAAAAGCAATAAGACAAAAATACTAAAGCAAAAAACTCACATAAAAACCATCACTGAGCGCGAGCACGCACGAACACACACACACACACACACACACACACACACACACACACACACACACACAAACTGGAGTCTGTTTTCTGTTAATCAACTACTACTAGTCATGGGTCCTGTCCTAGAGTGCAGTAGATATATCCTGTTAGAGAAAGCAGATTTCCCCTTTTCCAGCAGTTATCAATTGTAAATAGCACCTCCATTAGGGTGGGACTTTCTGTCTACTCCCCCTCCTCATTGATGATTTGTCTGGTTTGTACCTGCACAGGTCTTATTTTGTGACCAAGGTCTGTATGAATTTATGTGTCCTTCATTCTTGTTGGATCTGAGAAACAAGGTTTCCTTTGAATAGCCTCTGGCTTACAGCCTTTCTGCCTCTTCTATCCCATAGATCCCCGAGTCTTGAGGAAAGGAGTTTGACGAAGGAATCCCATTTAAGGCTAAGAACTTAAAAGGTGTTCCTTCTCTGTACATTGTCTGCTTGTGGATCTCTATTAGTGAGTATCTACTGCAAGAAGAAACTTCTCTGATGAGGACTGAGTAGTGCCCTGATCTATGGGTATAGCAGTGTGTCATTAGGACTCATTTCATTGCTATGTTCCTTTGTCAGTGTAATAGTACATTTTTGCCAGTGCTTCTTAAGTTGTATTGCATATTTCAATCTCATTGCTCTATTGTATAAAGTCAGCAGTTCCTTCACCAAGAGTCGATGAAAGGGAGACGTTCTCATTCTTTCTGAAAACAAATGTCTCCAGCTTCCCTCCATTCCTAAATTACACACAATTATAGCTATTGTTAATTTTCTTTCAATAATTAAAAACTGTAGTGTCTTCTGCTATCCATTTAAATTATTAATATTCTGCTGTATCAGTCTTGTATTATCACGGATAATGTGTCTTTCTCCTTTAGTATATTTTAATTTATTAATTACTTTTTCAAGAAGGAGTACATTAGCTACTAGTCTTGTTGCTGTGCCAAAATACTTGGCAAATATAGCTTAAAGAGGGAGAGGGTTTATTTGGGCTCACAGCTCATGGACTTTTAATCCACCATCGTAGGGAGGTCCAGGGGCAAGTGCAGAAGACACATGGTTACATTGCATCAACAGTTGGAAGCTACAAAGCTAATATAACGGTGCCTCCTAACTTAGGGTGGTCCTTCCCACCTCAGTTAACCCAGTCTGGACAATTCCTCTCAGACAAGCTCAGAAATGTGTTTCCACACTAATTCTAAATCCTGTCTAGCTGACAGCGTTCACCATCACGCAGGTTCTAGCTACCCTGTCCAGGAAAATTTCCAGTTCCTGTCTTCAAGTAATCCTCTCACTTCAGCCTAATCAAGTAGCTGAAACATGTATGAATCACCAGGTGTGGATTCCTCTGTTTTGGTGATAGTTCTCTGAATGAGCCTTATGTTCCCTTCTTGTCTGGGGACTGACTGCTCTCTATAAATCTAGAATATTTTCTGCTGATACCTATTTGGCTAGTCTTTCATGTTCTTTTTGTATACACTGTATGTACTGTAAGTTTTCTGATTCTGTTCTCTACAATACCATAACATGTTTGTGTCTCTACATCAATGTATTACACAGTGGGTGGATCCTTCTATTTTCCTTTAAACTGGGAGTCTTCTTAGACACCTCTAATCCATTGTTCATCAGATCTACTGATCCTGTTGTTTCTAGAAACTCTATTTTAGTGGGTTTTCATTACGTCTTTCAGTTTTGACTCATTAACTTATACCTTGTAATATATTCAATTTAACTTTTTTTCGTTTTTTCGAGACAGGGTTTTGCTGTAGCTATCAGGCCTGTTCTGGGCTTAGCTCTTAGAGACCAGGCTGGCCTCACACTCACAGAAATCTGCCTGACTCTGCCTCCCGAGTGCTAGGATTTTGAAGGTGTGTGCCACCACCACCCGGTTTTCAGTTTAACTTTTAAAACACATTTATTGATGGGGCATTTTGTTATGTTTAGTTGTTGTTATTGATATATATGTATATATATATATATATACATATATATATATATGTATACACACACACACACACACACACACAGATACATACCACTTTGGGGATCAAACCCAAGGGCTCTAGGATACAACGAGCACTCTACAATGGAGTCACATCTCCATATATTTACTTTTTAAATGTTATACAATTCTACATTTCTAGACTTTACTGGTTCTACATTAGGGTGATTTATTATTTGATTTGCTTTTTTCTACTACTAATTGACTTTTTAACTTTTAGAGCAGTCGTTTTACATGAAGATCTTTCTTCAAGAAAATTGCCTTGTAGCATAGCTAGTTTTATTCTGTGGTGTCCCTTACTATGTTTTAAATCATAAACAAAGTTTTGAATTTATTTTTCTCATTTCAGGACTTCTCTAAGAACACTGTTACTCCAGACCATAACACACACGTAGCACAGATGGGGTCCTTCCAGCCCAGAGCCCCAAACAAGTAGGCATTTTTTTTCTGCTTCCTAGAACTTGTGCAGACTGGTGCTCTATTGCTGTTTATGGCTAAGCAGACTCCTGGCTCCAGGATTTTGTTCACGAGCTTGGTTCCAGTCCCAATGCCTATGTCAGCATCCAGTATTGATTTCCTCTATCCAGTTTTGACACTCCCGCAGCTCTGCTTTACTGATTTCTTCTTTGTTTGTGTTACCTGAAAACTTAGCTTTAGAAACTTCCACGGTGGTTTTCTTATACTTTTTCCAGTGCTTAAGTGGTTTCGACATAAAGCGAAGAGCTTTCTGTGAGCTTCGTCTCCTTCTAGGTGTTTGCAAAGTTACTTCGTGACCCTCTTTTCTGTCGAGGGTCCTCCTTAGATCATTAAATCTCTCAGTGACAAAGAACTATCTAAAGACATTTGTTTTTGTTGTTTCATTGAAAAACATTCACAAGTTGTACAGTTTGCCATAATTCAATTCCTTTTACTCAGTTCACGGTGTCGTTAATCAGTTTTGTAACACTTCAGTATTCTAACGACATATCTGCTGCTCGTGTCCTTCACGCTCCAGTCATATTATCCCCCATCTCAATCCACAGCCCATTCAACTACTGCTTTACTTTCTATGTCTATACACTTTCCAATTCTGAGCTACTCATATATCCAGGGACTTATCAAAGCATCTGGTGGGTTTTGACTGGGCTTCTGTCATTTAGAAGAATGCGTTAGAGATTAATGGGAATTGTAGAATCTACCACTATTTTTTCATACTGTTAAATAATATTTCTTTGTGCAGATACAACACGACACATTTAATTACTCTTTCATTGGCCAGGCAGTGGTGTCACAGACCTTTAATCCCAATACTCGGGAAGCAGAGGCATGCAGATCTCCGTGACTTCGAGGCCATCCTGGTCTATAGAGTGAGTTCCAGGACAGGCTCCAAAGCTACACAGAGAAACCCTGTCTCAAAAAAACAAAACCCCCAAAATAACTACCCTTTCATTGATTAATTGATACTCAGTTTCTTTTAGCTGTAATAAAATAGGCTATCATAAACAAGTTTTTGTCTGGAACTGTGTCTTAACATCTACTGGATGTATGGTTAAAATAGAACTAGTGGAATATATGGTTACTTTGCTTAATTGCTTCAATGATTGTCAGACAGTTTTCCAAAGTAGCCATGCCTTCTTCAAGTTGCATCAGCAGAGTGTACAGGTTTTTAATATTGCTACATCCTTTCCCGTGCTTACAACTTGTCTTCTTAAGGCCATCTTACTGTGTATAAAGTGGCATCTAATTACATTTTGACTTCCTGTATTTCCCTGGTGCTAAGCACAGTGAGTACTTTTGCTTGGTCACTTCTATATCTGCAGAGAAATATCTAGTTGCAGATTATGTTTACTTTTAATTGTGTTGTCTTTTCATATTAAATTGCAATAGTTCTTTACTTAGGTGCTGTGGGAGCTCCTTCAGCTCCTTTAGCCAATAGCCTTTAAAATACCAGCCCACTTGGGCGCAGTCTCTTATGCTATAAATGCAGCTGTAAAGCATGCACTTGCTCTCCTGCTTCCAGCTGCTAGACTGAGTTCCTGTTTCCCATTCATGTAGAGGACTGTGATATAGGAGAGTGATCTGTGAATGTCCCTGAAATAAATAACCTTTTATTATACGTAAATCTGAACTAGTGTGGGATTATTTTGTAACTTCTGTCACCACTTAGTCTAATCACAAATCCCTTATAATAAATATAACATTTAAATACATTTTCCATTTTTCTGAGTATTTTTTTTCTTGATGATACCCTTAGAAGCTCATAATTTTTAATTTTAACTATGGCCATTATCTATTTTCTCTTATCTTATGATTTCTCGTGCCATTGTTAAAAAATTGTGACTTAATCCAAGGTCACAAAGACTTGCACATATTTTTCTAAGGTCTCCATAGTTTTAAGGACCACATTTAATTCTTTGATTCATTTGACTTAACCTTTTCTATGATATGAGCATAGTGGTAAATTGTAAAGTGGTTATCATCTTCAAAGGTCTTTAGGCACTAAAGATCTGACAAGAAAATGACATGATTAGGGATATAGTATGCATAATTGCTATCACAGCAATGACAGAGGGCATGAGGAATCAGCCTTCTATACTTTAATTTCTCGAAGAAGCATGGAGTTGCAAATTGCTAGTTCGGGAACATGAATACTTTCACATTTCCAGGTATGTCTGTTTTAACAAAGCTAAAAGGAGACACTATTGTTGCACTCTGCTGTTAAATGAAGGGGCAGTACTGAAGCTCCAACAACTAAATAGTTCAGGGAACCTAACCAAAAACTGTCCCAGGATGATGGGCATAAGAAAACAAAAATAATTGTACACTGAGGCTGATTTGTTTTGGTGTCCTAGAATAACCTTGGTCCCAGCATTCACAGTGGTGATTTATAAGAAATAAAGAGAAATAATAAATTGGGCACTTTCTTAGCCAAATCACTGGAGGTTTATTTGAAATTTAGATGTATTGACTAGAGACTTTTATATGTGTCTGGAAATCGATGCCAATATTGAATCACTGGTAAAGAAGAAAGAATAGAAATTCTTTATAATATGGTAAATCCTAGTAAGTAATTCTTGTCTGCATTTCTCTTTGTATTGCAATATCAGAAAAAAAATGAAAAATTAAATAGGAAGTGGGGAACAGATTCTATCAAAAGGGCCAGAGGAAACAAAGGCTCATAAGAATGTGAACAGGAATGAGAGGAGCAAATAAAAGAGAGGAGAACCAGAGGGCAGAGATGGGAATGTAAGGAAGGGACCCCAGAAAGGGAAGAAATAAACAAGAGTTGCTGTGGAAGACCAGGTCTTAACAACAATCACAACTGTGCTGTGTGGAGTGTTCAGTCATAGGAAAATCCTAAATGGAATTCAAGAGAAACAGCAAACAACTTTATTTCCAAAGTTATTTATAAAGCTTCTTAATATTGTAAAATTTATAGCAAAAGGATCAGGTGGATAGCTTACATAGTACTGGAAGGTGCTATGCAGGCTGCTGCTGCTAAATAGATCAGCAGGATTACCCAGCTGTAAACCCTGTAACCTGCAGTAATGACAAACATAGCAAGATATGTCCACGTGTTCACTAGTGACGTGAATGTTAGGGGTAACCAGGCCACTTTCTGGTTGGATTTAAGGTCCATTCCACAGCAGAAAACATATGGTTGTTTCTGTAAATCTGATCAAGAACCTGAGGTCAGAGATCTCACAGGCCCCAGGAATGAAACATTCATGACCTCACCCCAAACAGAGGAGCTATGGACAGTTGATCACTTCTAGGAAGTGTTAGTCTGTGTTCTTTATGTATATGGTTTCTCATAGTTCAACCACTCTCTGGGAAATGGCCACACATCCAAAAGTATAACAACACAGATTAGAGCCAGTTTACTAGTAAATAATAAAAGAGTACATAAAATTGGGGTGGAAGGAAGGTGGCATGGATCTAGAAAGAATAAGAGGAGAAGTTGGGGTAAATATGATAAAAATATTTTGCATTAATAAAATATTTATACGTATACAAATAAAACAGTGAAACCCTGTCTCAGAAAACCAAAATAAATGAATTAATTAGTTTATTAAATAAAAATAAAATTCATAAGAAATTTACTTGGGCAGAACAGGGTGACCAAACTATATCTTTAAGAAGAACACAGTATGTACTATTTGAGAACCAAGAACGGAGGCTGCACAATAGAATCCATGCAGTTTTATAATGAAGGATGAGTAACCCTCTTATTCTATCTGTATATGGATTTCATTTTATTTTGCTGGATGTCTAGTGTATATAATGGGAAAGCTAGTCCTAATTTTATCGTGTCAGGTCTTTCTGGATACCAAAGAAGATACCAATGTTTATGAAAGTAAAATTCATAACTATTTTTTATACTTCATTTTATAGGAAAGATTTTCATCTGAAAATGACTCATGAAAGCAACATTAACAACACCTCTCTAAGCATCATGTGTACTTAACCTTGTGCACAGAGTAAACAAGAGAAAGGCTGAAGAAAGAAATACCAAATCCAACTGATCATTCTAAATTGCTCAATATTAACTAGAGCTTAGGATTCCATAAGTATCATATGGCCAGTGTTTTAATTCATCCATTAGGAATGTTACTCTCCACAGGAAGCAAACTGCAACATTGCTGTTACAGAGCAAACTTATGCATATCTATGCTGCAGCATGAAAGTCTGCTTCTGCCCCGACCTTTGTACTGCATGGAGCAGAGGGAAGGATGCAGCTGTGCTCTTCTGGAGGAACTCAGCACCAGCTCTTGCTTCTGGGAGGGAAACTCTTCTAAGGGATGTTTGACTCCATCTTTTCTTTCCTGTTTCCATTTCATTCTGAAATGCCAAAGATGTTGAGGAACAAAACACACTACTCCCACCCAGTTGTTCCTGTGGTCTACGCCTTCATCTCGGATGGAGCCATTCCGCAGAACCAAAAGCACCAACTCTAGCTTCTAAGATGCCTTTAGAGGACTCTGGTTGCAGTGAAGCAAGTCAGCAGCTATCTCTGATTTAAAGTCGTCATGATACTTCTTAAGTTGTTCAGGACACCGTGATTACAGAAGTCATGGAAGATGAGGAAACAACGCCCATATTTGGGGAGTGGGGAATCATGCTAGCATTCTTGACTCTGTATTATTTTTTTCCAATGGATAAAACATTTAGGATTTAGGGTCAGAACGGTACTAGAACTTCCAGATTCACTGCACTTGGTTTTCCGCTACTGAAGCCTCAAAACCCAGACATCCTCAGCGGTGTACTGCATCTATTACACAGGTGCATCAAAGATTTATCACTCCTCTCAGTCCACCTCCGGGGAGCATTTCATCACCGAAGAAAATAACTAAACTCATTTGAGCCCCTCTTTAATTTTTAAAGTGAAAATCGATATCCAGCAGGCATATGCCATGGTTTCCGAAGGAGAAAACAAAGACCCATCTTGTAAATTTCCCTTTCCCATTTGAATATGACTGCCAGATACCCAGAATACAAAGAATTTAAAATTAACTTTACAATAAAAAGCATTTTTCTAATTGTTGATTTCTCAGTATTTTAGTAGATATTTAGACCCTATACTATAGTTTGAAATGTGTGCCAGGCACGTTTATACACACACACACACACACACACACACACACACACACGCACGTACACACTTCTACACTTCTTCCTCCTCTGGCAAGTATCTCTATTGCTTCACTTTTGATACATTTCATTGAGAAGCAGTGTTCAGCCCAAATTGTATCTGTACAGTATACTCAATTTCCTTTTCTGAAGAAATTGACAAATCAATTCCGAAACAACCACATCTTCTGAACTTCTCTTTTTATTCTGTTCATGGACAAATTCACTGAGCAAATTTATTTTCTTTAAATGAAAGAACCTTTCTAGTTTTTCCTGATACACATAAACTTATTTTAATAACTGAGGACGTAAACAGTTGATTCTCAGCACCTGTCTGTCTCAGGCTAGCACCCTTCATAAGGTTAACACTATTGCTCATTTACTACCTGGAGAAAGCAACATTCACAAACGAAAAAATTTTACTCAGAGTTATAGAGCACTTAAGGTACTTTTATATAAGAAGATGGGCTTGAAAGTTAGATGCCCAATCACCATGCTCCACAACTTCCCTAAGGGTGAGATATGCAAAGGAGGACAGAGACGCACAAGTCAGTCTAATAAATGACATGGAATTACAGAAGTCAAAACCTTGCAGTCCCCAGCCCCATCTCCTCCCAGAAGCTTTTGTCGTGAACAGTAATCTATATTTGGACCTCCAATATAGTCACTTGGAGACTTTCTTACTTTAGCACATGTATCCTTAAGGTTTTATGGGTATTTTAGCTGTGTACATCGCTGTGTGGTAGATGCCCATAACCCCAGCACTTGGGATGCTGATGCAGGAGAATGAGTTCCAAGCCTGCCTGAATTAAGCAATGAGACCTCCTGTGATAACTCCTTCAGCCAAAAGCCTTTAAGATACCAGCAAACTTGGGCGTGGTCCTTTATACTATAAAGGCAGCCATAAAGTTTGCATGTTCTCTCTCCTGGCTGCTGGATCCAGTTCCTGTTCCCCATTTTGCAGAGGACTGTGATCTGTGAGTCTGCCCTACAAATAACCCTTTATTATACTTAGTTATGAGCAAGTGTGGAATTACTTTTTAGTGTCCATCTTCAGAGACCCTGTGTCTCAAAATCAAAAAATAAATAAATAAAATAAAAATCGATAGTCTAATTTCGTAATTTCTTACCCCTTACTGAATTTCATTTCTAACTGCTTGATGGAATTCTTTAACTAGATACCCACCAAGCTTCTGAAATCATTTCCAAACCCTCTGGCTCTGCTCATATTCAATGTATTTTCTGTTCTCAGAAGGAATGCATGACTGGGAGTAAAATAAAACTTGTCAAAAATGACAAAATTCAGATATGACTCATATGCATCACTGAATCCTAATCCCAGCCATCACATTTGGAGCTCACCTAATCCTCTTGCTTCTCTCTGCAGATAAGAAAGCTCCAGCCCTGAAACAGTGACTTTCTATAGATTATCATGAATTCATGTCTGAGATTCCAACAGGACCTTGAATCACGGAGACTCTTTTTTGTAATTTGTATTAGTTTTATACTGGCTATGCTGTGAGTCACTGACCATACTGAGAATCAGGTTTGCATTATTTCATCCTACCCCTCGTGCATATCATAAAGTAAGCATTATCACCAACCCCACAAAGCGAGGTTCTGCTAGATGAGCCCGTTCATCCATGCTAGTGCATTGGAGGAATTAAAACCAGTCGCTGTCACCCTCACTCCAAATCCTTGGCTTCATCTCGCCACTCTAGGCTGATGTTCCTTCTGCACCACCTGCTTCCTTCCTCCCCATAAATACAAACTGTATAAATAATAGAAATATTCTTGACCATTTTAACTGTAGGACACCTAACGACAAAGGTATTTCCACAAAAGAACCCGTTAATTAAAATAGGTTGACAGCAAACCACATATTTTACCAAGGGCTAAGAACTCTCTAGTTGTTCCAACTTGTAAAACATGTCTGCGCATTATGCGGTAGACAAACAGTTTATAATGCTTTGTGTTCTACTTGTTTGTAATTAGAGATCATGTATTCAGTCTATTAAACTTCAGGGAAATTTGCTGTGTCCCTTTTCCTACATAACTTCCATCATGGTTGCTGCAAGTCACTATCTTCACAGTTAGTTTCAAGACATCTTAAAACTTTTAGAAAATGTCAACAAATCCCCAAATTAATTCATTTGTGCACTTATATTTTGAATATATGCATATCCTATGTATTTGTGACAACTGTAATGGGTCAAGGAAGGGGTATAAGTTTAAAATAATAACAAAGCTATAAGTAACCAGAATAAGGGAGCAGGGAAGTAGGGGCAATTACTATATTAGAACAACAGAAGATTTGAAGAGAGCCATGCACATTCAGTGTAAAGAATATATCACAAAACATTTGGAATTCACGCAGAAGCAACTCTGGAACTTCTAGCGTCCTCCACTTTTCTGTCTCTATGAATCAACCAGAAATACTGGAAACTACGTTCAACAGCAATCCAGTTTAGACAGTGCCTGTAGCTATGCATAAGTGAACAATTATATGCACCACTTGTGGTCAAACTATACAGTATGTGCACTCAGTACAATCAATTACTCAGCAATTCAATTCATCTCATTTTAACAACCTTAATAAAGAACCAAAAGAAGCATCATCTGATTATATCATGCATCATAAATCATCAACTATTTTTCGAAAATGTCCATTCCATTCTACTTTTAACGCTATTATCTTGAGTCAAACACCAACACCTCTCACCTCGATTATCAAATTATGCTTCAAAAGGTCTACCTGTCTCCAAACTCACTAACCCCATATTACCCTAATGACTTCAATTATATTATAAATAAATATAAATTTGTTTTTATGACCAGTGTCTTCCTCAACCACATCAAACATTCTCTCGGGAAACATGTTTTCCAACTGTGTGGAATTAGATTTTATTTTCAGGCTTAATATAATTTATCTTCCATTTCCATACTTTTGTCTGGAAGAGGATGTTTTGTTTGTCATTAGTATCTGGTTGGGTTATCCATGAACACCTTGCTCAAGCCTGTGTGCACCCAATAAAACGTCCCATGATCTCCCCAAGGACTCCTCTGGGGTTCCTTTACAACATCACCCAAATCATGTATCTCACAATTGTGTTAACTGTTTTCTACAACCAGAGCAATGGCTAGAAAACAGAGACAATATTAGTCATTATTTTTTCCAGCATCTAGTTGAGAGCCAGAAACACCAGAAAATGCATAAATGTTATTTACTGAAAGTATGAATAGGCCAGACTATGGTGGCACATGCCTTTAATCCCAGCACTCAGGAGGCAGAGACAGGCAGATCTCTATGAGTTCGAGGTCAGCCTGGTCTACAGAGTGAGTTCCAGGACAGATCCAAAGCTACAGAGAAACCTTTTCTCAAAGGAAAAAAAAAATTAAAAAACAACAAAATATATTAATCAATACTTTTCCCTAAGTGAAAAATTTTAAGTCACTGCTCTTTGATGAGGGGTGATAGTTATCTGTGGGTATAAGTTTAAATTTTAAAATTTATAGTTAGGAATTATGGTGTTTTAACAAAGTAACAGTAGCAGTTCCTCTTCTAAGGCCCATGACCTCACTAGCCCAGTTAACTAGGTTTCTAGTACCAGACATGATTTCCCTCCTGTTGCGTGGATCTTAAACCAAATTAGACAATGGTTGGTTACCACCAGCATGTGATTGCCACTATTGAGCCTTTAGGGATGTCTTGCCATGCTGGTCATTATTGTGGTGCATAGGTGTCACAGTTGGGTATGACTATTAATTGGTTTCCTCCCTTGGGAATTTTCACAGTATTTTCTGCTACTATGGAAGCTGGAGGAAGGAAGGAGGCTTTCAGGTTAGATCAGCTCAAATCACGCAACTCCTGTATCCTAAGTCAGTGGTGTCTTCAGCAATAGGGCTGATTTCCACTTCTGAGAGGCATCGAAGGTGCCTCTATAGGCAAAATTCTATACAGTATGGGATTTACTTGGACTATCCTTACCAACCATTCAAAATGAGATTTTTTCATGCCTAGTACTGGGATGTGGTTTAGTCTATGGCTCTTGTGGAGAGCACTGTTACCCCAAGTGTTATACATCCCTTTAAGATACAAGATTAAATATAAAATAACATGATTCCTTAAGTGTTTCAAACAATCTTAATGTTATTTGTTTTTCCCCCTCCTTCAACATTGAACTTTTTTCCTGCTCCCCAGTTGGAGTCCCTTCTCCATTTGACTATTTCGCGCTTCATATCACCTGCATCCTGCTATTCCTCTCTCAAGTACTCTCTCAATGTGGTTCCTTCAACTTTCCTGGTTTTGGTAGTGACTCTATATTATATAACCACATCTGAAAATTTAGACCTAGGAACCACAGATGACAGAGAACATGTATTATTTTTCTTTCTGTGTTCAGGTTAACGCACTCAATATAATACTTTCTACTTCCATCCATTTATCTATAAATTCCATGATTTTACAGATGAATAGTATTCATTGTGTATATGTACCACGCTTCCATTATCCATTAATATATTCAAGGATATGTGAACTGTTTCCATTTCCTGGATGTTGTGAATAGGGTGGCAGTGACCATGCCTGAGGAAGTACCTGTGGAGTAGGATGTTGACTCCTTTGGGCACATGCCATGAAGGGGTACAGCTGGGTCATGTGGTGTATTTATGTTTAGATTTTTTAAAAGGTTTTCTGTACTGATTTATAGAGTGATTAGACCAATTTGCATCTCCTCAACAGTGAATGTGGGTTCCTCTTTCTCCATAACCTCACCAGCATTTGCTGTCAATTGTTTTGCTAATCTTAGCCATGTGGACTAAGGTAAGACAAGACCTCAGATTTCTTTTAACTTCTATTTCCCCAATTGTTAAGAATGATGAATATTTTTGAGGTATTTTAAAGCCATTTTTATTTATTTGTTGTTGTTGTTTTGCTGCTGCTGAGAACCCTCTGTTTAGATCCCTAGCCTCTATCTCTCCTAATCAGAAGATTCTCTCAAATGGGGATCAACATGACAAAAAATGTCAACTGGACACAATCAAGAGATCAATGAATGCTGGAGAGCTCAGTCCAATGGACAGAACTATATCACAGCTTCTGCATCTGTGGCTCAGACAACATTGCAGAAGAGCAGGTTTAAAGATTTTAGGAGCCAGAATATCAGGAAGTCTGCTGTGAAATTGTTTTTCCTAGAAGTGGCTGTACAAACAAGACCTAAACAATGGCATTATCAATAGACATGCTAAATCTGAAGGGGGGACCCAACTCAAAAGAGAGCCATAGACAACTAGTGTATGCCAAGAGAGGTAGAATCAGCCTATCTGAAGGATGAAATCCCTTACTGATTATTCAGTACAAATTGGTTACCCTTAAAGCCATATACATACAAACAATAAAAGCAGACTACATAGGTTCTACTTATATATTTGTGTATACATATGTTTATATATATGTACATATGTAACAATAATAATCAAAGAAAATAAGATTATCACTTTTAGGATGAGTGCATAAAGGGTCCTTGAAAGAAGGGATATGGGAAGAGCTGGAGCAACACTAAATGTATTATCACAATGAAAATATGCTAAAATTTTCATTATCACCTGGGCTGGACACAAATATTTTATGTCTGTATCAAGTATCAATACTGATTTTTGTAGAAACACTGAAACAATTACTGTAGCCATTTCACCATGAAAGATAGACAAATCTTTGTATAAAGTAGCCCTGTCTGTGGAGTACCACCCTTTGACACATCTGTAGGGATAGTATTCTTTACCTGCTCTACCAGCTACCTACTGTGTGCAAGTAAAATCAGTCTTTCACCACATAAAAGTAAAGCCATGAGAATTCTCTATCCCGAGCGGCGAAGAATATAAGCTCAGCAAGGAGCTTGGTGATCGTTTGACATTGTTTGTATTCTTCCTGATAGTATTTTTAATGTGGCCTGGAAATGTCATGACTCAGGGTGCTTATTTGCAGAATTGCTTCAATTCTTATCTAAACCACTATAATTTCACACCTGGCATCGAAACTACCTAGTTTGCCTGCAAGAACACCACTCACTCGGTGATTATATAGTACTTCCTGAAACTAACTTAGTGTGTAATGTTTATTCTCTAGCCCCCGGAAGAGAAACATGTTCAGGAAGAGGACTGTGCTCCACACTGCTCCTCCTTAACCCACCTTGACTTTTAATCCATTCAGCATCTTTTTTTTCCCACCATAGCTCAAGTAAACTTTGCTATTGAAGATCTCTAATAATCTCTTGGCTACCAAATGTCACAAACTCTTTCTTCATGCCTATTGATCCTTGTAACTAACATACTAAAGCAAATCTTTCTTTGAAGCTCTTCCTTCTCCTGTTCCTGGGTTTTGGTCTTCATTGAAAATTGGTTTCCTCCTTCTAAATATGTTTGTTTCTGTTTTGGAATCTAAACTCGCAGGTCGTGCCATTAATTATTTTATTTCTCTTGGGGCAAATGTTTTAATCTCTTCACATTAAATGTTCCATGTATCCTATTCACCAGATCACTACCAGTCATATGTAGACTGAAAAATTTTCTGTTAAAATTAGGCTAAATTAAAAATTCAATTGCCACCTCTCCCTGTCCATGTGCCAAGGCTTAATAGAGGCATTAAAGATAGTCAAGGCATTTGTAGGTTGCTATCACATGAAAAGTTACTGGTGTGAAGAACTATTCTGAACAGCTGGATCACTCGGGTTGCACACTTCCACTTTTAGCTCATTATATTTTATTTTTCATGGAATTATATCCATCAAATACCTCATCTCCTATTGAAATCTGATTCTTTCTGCAAGATTTATCCAAACTATGTACATCTCTAATGATTATTCCTAACCATTCTAACTAGAAGAGTCACAGTTCTGCCAGAAAGCTTTACAGCTCTCTGTACTACTCTCGCCCATGTTGCTTTGCCCTGTCCTTGTTGGTGTGAATGCCTACAAAAGGGTGCGAAGAGCTCCTAGTTGACAACCATCACTGAGTGCTCTAGAAGCGGGAGGTCAAACACCTAATGACAGTTTCCATAACTCCTTGTCCAAAGCATGCTGTTTTATCGCCTTGATTTTAAAGACTCTGGGATTTAAGATGAACAATCGGCTTAGAGGCCTGAGCCACTCTGGGAGGGAGAAGCTCTGAAGCCCACGCCCTTCACCATACTTATGCCCCGCTTCTGTATCAGCCATTGGCACTTACGGCTCATGCCTCATAGCACCAGGCAGCCTTCTGTTGGTGAATGAGTGAGCAAGGAGCAGTGTCTTTTAAGTGAGGATAATTTCCAGGACATAAAGGCTTCTTGTTGACAGCACAATTTATTTCCACTGCAACTTGGAGACAGCTCCATGAGAAATGTTATCTCTGCTTCCCAGATGCTGAGAAGTTCACATTGGTATTTAGTGACATGGAGAGGGTTTCACCTCCATCTTCTCTCTTCAAGCTTCATCTGCTTTCTTCTAAAGCCCTTGAGCATTTGCAACTCATCAACAACCAACCAAGATGTACCTAAATAACTGGCTTCTATGGTCCACTGTTCTGCTTTAAAAATGTGACAATGAAGTTTCATTGCTTACATCCTTGGGAGGGGAAAGAGAAAGAAGCCCCAAGTTTTCTGGTGAAATAGACATATGTGTAGATATTCATAATATTGTATTGCCCTGTAGCTACTAAGGTGACTTGTTAACACTAAAGCAATACTGACAATGTTATCTGGCAATTTATCTTTGAGTGTGCCTGGTTATTTTTTTTTAAGTCCATGCAGTATTTACAAATTATTATTTGTAAAATAAATTTTTTGTTTCATTTTTTTTCCTTCACTCATTCAGAAAAGCTGTCAAAAATTATTTGGGATATGTTTGAAAAATTAATTTTAGTAATCTTATTTCCCAGATATTATCAAATGTGCTATGGCTATAATTATTTTTCTTACTCAAGTTCAAATTATATATTACCATATATGTTACCGCAATTGACAAATTTTGATACTCAAGAAGTTGATTAGAGCAGCTAAGAAATAGAAGAAATGGTTATACTCTATGTTTCCTTTGTTACATACATCTTCATGTATTAAAAAGTATTCCATTTTGTCTTAGCTTCACAGCAATCCCTTTCAAGTGAAACATTCCTTCCTTGAAACAACAACTATATAACATGAGCGCTATGAGGGAAACCAGTCTCTGATGGCCAGCTCATAGAAACCGTTAAGGACACTTGGCCATCACCAGCTGAAGTTACTGTAACATCATGCAGAATAGAGGACGGACAGGCATTACTGAGAGGACTGAGCATGAGAGCAGCCGGGATTGACTTCCAGTTCACCTCTAATGCAATAAAACTCTGTTACTGGAGAGTTAAGAAGGAGGTTCATGCACCAGAGTACCCCAAGATTAGTGTGGGGCTTTGGTGGGTTTGCTGAGATCATGGTATGGCAAGAGCTCTCGGAGTTAAAATGGTCTGGTCAGTGGATCTGGATTATTCACACCAGTGCATAGCTGTGTTTCTATATACATCAAGCAAGACTGGATGAAAAACCAAAGCAGACAAGGGATTTCTATCCTGGTTGCTCAGAAGTGACTATGAAAAGATTTGTGATAAGTTGGAGTTCCTAGAGAAAAAAAACTACTCAAAAGTCAAATGTTGACTAGGAGCTTCTGGGAGGTTTCAAAGCCAGAGCAACAGTCCACAAAAGACATAAATGATAAAACAGTGTGGATAAAATAAAATCAAGCCTGACTAAGGTGTGGACAGTTATTTACTCCAGAATATTCAATATTTATTTCTCCCCTGTAAGAAAGTATGCTGGGGTAAACATTGTTCACCTATCCTGAGGCCCTACTAATAGCCAGGTCTGGCAGACTGAAAGGTAAGACCTTCCCATGCTGGAGTTGTTAGCTTGGAGACTATCTGAACCAGAAGCTTACTCCAGAGGCAGAAAGGGCAGATAACAGTGTGTCCCTACATCCCCTGGGAGTCAGGCTAAGCAGCATTCCATGTCTGAACATAGCAATCCGGGATGGAGGAGATGCACATAGCTCAAGGAAAATGACCGTGAATTAGGAAAGGTTAAATTGGAATTACAGCTTCTGTTCCTACCCCTGTACCTAAGACTGACCAAAGGCAAGAGAGCCCAGTGGTGACCATTACTTGTGACAACAGCAGGGTGCTTGACAAAGGATTATGAGTATTCCAGCAGCGGCCTGGGCTCAGGAGCTCTGGGTTCAAAGGCAGTCACACCTTCACAGCAGAACTGCAAAATTCCCAGCTTCCCGTGCCAAAAGCCCTCTGCCATTTGATGACCCGATGCCACGAACAACCGCGTGGTCCCCAGTGACAAATGGAGGTACCACTCTTCTGAGAACCAGGTGCCTACTTCTCCAAAGCTGCCATGACAGAAAGGGGAACTGAAAAACATTAAACCACAGCTGGTGAGGAGCCCCGACAAGATCTTCCCTCCCTGGAACACATAGGCTGCATTTTGCAACTCACAGCGAGGATTGGGTGGCTCCACATGAAGACTGGCACTTCAGTCAAGGCTAGTAAATGACTTGGGAGCCAAAGGTGAACTCAAAACCCTGGTTTACAAGAAAACCCTATCTAGGCTGAGCAGGGTATCCCTCCACAGGGAATGGCCTCCAAAAAGCCAGTTAATGCACTAGGGATAAATCCTGATCCCACTGCCAGTGGCCCCACAAGTCCTGCCTCTGCTTGATGTGCCAGACTTTGTTGACTTGCCATGGGAGGTCTTACCCTCTCTGAGAAGTGCATGAGGAGTGTGTGTGGGGAAACAGGAAGATGGGAGGAACTGGGATTGGTATGTAAAATAAAAACGGATTATTTTTAATTAAAAAGTAAATAAATTTAAAAAAGAAAAGTATAGTGAAAAGCCACAGAGAAAATTTCCTCCTCTCCCTGCTTCCCCTGTAGCCCAGAGGGAAGGGGAGAGGGAAGAGTATAGCTAGTAACCCTAATTGAGAACACTTTCCATTTATGTGAAAGTTCTTTCTCTGCTCTATTCTCATTGGTCCTATTTTATACCTCATTTGGATACCTATATTCAGCCAAATACTGCCTACTGGACTGTATCTAACCGAGGGCACAACTCCTCGTTTTGGACAGCCCAACTCAGCCTGTTCCAGGCTCTGTCTGGGTCTGGCTTCTAGCAGGCCCCGCTTTCTCCAGAGAACGAAGCCTGAAATTTTCAGGCTCCTGGCCAGACTCTGGTTATCTGCCAGCTCCCAGTGCTAGCTAGACTTGGCTGTTCCATGTTCTCTGGAGAAAGAAGATTGTCTCCGAGGAGTACTCTGGAGACAGACACACCAGCCAGACGCTTGCCATCAGAAGGTTATCTTGTTCTGCCTCCCATTGCTCCTCCAATGACAGACACTGTTCCTGCTTCAAGGTACACCATTCAGGCCTCAGCCTTCAAACCCTGCTGCTTTTCCTATAAGGGGGAAGACTCGGACTTAGAGACTTGCCACGTCCACTTCTCTCATCTGTGACCCATTGTCTGCAGAATGGCACTGCCAGGGACTGCTCTTAGCTGCACCCCAAAGCTCTCTAAGACCTTTCTCGCTATCGCTATAAAAGTTGCAGACAATCTTTCCGTTGGCATCCTAAAGCCTGCAGGGAGCACAGGGCTATAGTATTTGTAAGCTCTCAGCTAGTTGCACTGAAATTTGAAGAAGACTTAGCACTGTAGCACGACAAACCTCTCCAGTCTGGCAAACAGAAGTCCTTCCTGACTTGTTCACCCTTAGCTGTCTGCCGGCTCCATTCTTAAAGAAGAGGCAAGACAAGAGCCCAGTTGGAGGCAGAAGAATAGACTGTTTCAAAACAATTGGTACGATTAATTAGATGGTTTCATGCTGTGTTGGATTTTTCGAATGTATCTTTATTAGTAGTCCCTTGTTACTCAAGATCAATTGTCACTTCCTTGATATGCATGACAATAGACCTCTACAGGTTCTGCCTGCCTTCTAGAAAAGGTTTGAGCATATAGTGCTAACCCTTGAGTGCTTTATGGATTTGGAAAAACGTTTGGATGAACAGGAAAGAAAACCATTAAGGAGTGTAGTTTAAGGTACACACACCTGTATTAGTACAAAAGAACATTCCCAGGAGCCAAACAGCTGCTGAATGAGTAGCAGGAATAGGCTACGTCCTGAAAATTGTTGACAAGGGAGGCCTCAGGGGCCCCACGAATCATGACTATTGCCACTGCAGTTAAATGACAAGACAAGATCATGAAGCCCAGGGTTGGAGACACTGTGCATTCTAAATAGAATGCATGAAGAAATAAGTTTGAGATGAAGTTGGAAGTTCTTTCCCAAGCCATCTAAGTTTTCATAGCACTTGAAGGTGCTTGGAGAGTCCTACGCATGTTTCTGGGAGAAAATTATCAACAGCAGCCCTTGGCAGCTGTGGAGCCTACATGCTACACTACCAGCTTACCAGACAAGACATGCACCTGGTGTAACAGTGGCACAGCTCATAGAGACACAACCAACTGACCCCTGGATGGTTTAAAGCCTGCTCTACTAGAGGGAAGATACTTCTGGTACACCGAGACAACAAATCCAGTGGCAGAAAGTTTCAGGGAAGGCAAAACGATTGTATATATATATACACATATACATACACACATATGTATATATATATGTATATGTATATATATACATATATATATATATATATATAAATGGGTGTGATATGCCAGTCAAATTGATCCCCAAACACTTGTATTCATGCCCATAACTTAGAGGTACTATCAGCCTTGGACATGTAAAATGAGTTAATTTTTTCAACAACTGTTTTATACTACAGACTCACAACCGCATCAAGCCCCAGAGACAAGTTACTCTGGCTGTGCCATAGTGAATAGCGGCCTACTACCTAGCAATAAATGAAGAAAAATGATCAGTCACCTATATCACTCCCGCCCCAAGTCTCAGGGAACAACACAGAAAAGAAAGTAGAAAGAATGGAAGCATCAGAGGGAAACGTAGAATTTTGTAAAAGCCGTTTACTCCAAATTAAGCTGATCTGTCCTGGAAGGAAGAGAGAAACTCATGCATCTCAAAAGGTTCAGGGATCCCAGAAAGTTTCACGAAGACCTCACCAAGGTAACAGAAGCAGTAACTATTTCTGGTGAAAGGGAACTCTCCATGGGCCTGACTGAAAACTGTGCAGGAGCTCCAGCATTGCGGCTTTGAGTCACCACCTACACGGGCTTTCTGCAAACATAGCTACCTGGGAGTACTGCCCCTGCCGTACAGCTGTATGTGTTCCCAGTACTTGCATTGACTTATCAACCTAGGCTGGGTGGAAATGTTTCTTTGGTGTCAGTGATGCCCCTTCTGAGAACAGACATTTATTCACACGCACCCTAAAGTTACACAACAGTCTTGTATCCGTGGTTGATTTAAGGTTGGGTGTCACAGGTTCTTTCCCCTTAGACTTGGAACCTGGTATGATTTTGCTCATGCATAATACCAGTTAGTCATGTATGAGGATTAAACTCATCTATTTTGAGTGTCTTATCACAGCCATAATGTACATTTTTGAAGCAATGAGTTTTCCATCTTACCTGGAAAGGTGTCTGTAAAAGAACTTGCCTAATGCAATTGCATCACATAGCAAAGTTCTGTTTCAAATGCAGGCTTGTTTCATTGCAAAGCTTGTGACCTTTTCACTATGAATAAACAAATGGGAGAACAACAGAATAGCAAGTAAAATGCCTTGTGAGTAAAACAGAAATGTGGCCAGTTCCTGTTCTCTAAAATGCTTATCAGATGAATAAACAGATAAGCAAATTGGTAGATGAAACTCAACATAGCTTAGTTCATTTCCCTTCTCACGGAAAGGAGAGCATTTTCAAACAAACATTCAGGAGGCATAAATGATTAGGAAAAATATTTCAGCAGTGATGGGGATTTTATGGGATTATTCCACCCAAGTTCAATAGTCTTAATGTCAAAACAATTTGGTATAATGCCCTTGGATTTCAAGCTAGGGAGTTTGATCATCTGGAAAGAGAAATTTAAGGATCTAAAATATTGTTAAATAAATAGGTTGAACTGAAATGAGCCTCTTAGGACTTTAAGAGCTACCACATCAAGTCCAAGAGCTAGAAAGAAGAATGTTGTTCCCTACAGTCCAAGCTTGCCTTAATTCCTAATTGAACTTCTGCCATTTGGTCTAATGTTGCTACATCAAGGCATATGGGCCCTCCACATGTGAGGAGCTTATACTAATTTAAAGCAAACACATCACATGGGGAAGAATGTAAACTCAAAAGCAGCAACGTTGGTTGCATTCCTGTTTTCTACTGTTTGACTTTGTCTCCAGTTCTTGATAACCACCTTATTTTGAAAGTCGTTCACCTGTTCTCTCTACATCAACCCTCCCCCTACTCTCGCTCCTCCTACAAATGCTAGAATAATATTTCTGAATGACAGCTTTTATCACAAGATCAAAAACCTACCACAGTTCTCTAAAGCCTGATGCACAACAGACTCAGAAACTCTTTCCCCTCTCACCTTCACAGCCACTTCCTGAGGCAGATTTTCTATAAGAAGAAACAATCTTCTCCTGGGCCCTATATTTTCTTTTATTTCTCTATCCCTTTTATTGTTTTTGCCTTTGTGTCATCTGTCATGCAAGGGATCCTAATTTAGAACTTTAAAGCAAGATGTACAAATTATCCCTGACACACTTTCTTACAGACGTATCGTCCGTCCTGTGTCAGTTAGGGTCCCAGAAAGACCAGAATTAGCTGTAGACGGTTGAAACAGAGAGATAGCAAATTAGACACTGAGATGTTTAAAGACAAACAGGGATGAGAATATAACACTAGTCTTAGGGATCAAGAAATAGCGGGAATATGGGGTGTCTTGGGAGCCTAGTATCTGTGCAGGCATCAAGGACAGTGCTTTCAGAAAGTCAAAAACTAAGAAGAGACTGCCAAGGCCAGGGCTTGGGCTCAAAGCAGGAAGAGAGGAAAATATCCCTCCCTTTTCCTCTTGTCTTCAGTGTGATATCCTTATAGATAACTCTCAACTATACCAAATTGAGATAAAACCCAAGAGGAAGAACTCGTGTTTGGGGAGCTCACAGGTTACTCCCTCAGGATGCACATATTACAATTATTTTGATAAACAGACAGGCATCAAACTACCGTCTAAGTTCATTACCTCCACCTGTAGATCAGAGCAGCTCTCAGACCAAAGCCGAGAAGTTTCTTTAATGCAGACACTCACACAAGTCAATGTGCGGAGAATAAGTGACTGTAGAGTGCTCAGCAACCTGTGGGGCGTCTCTATGATACCCCCGGAGCAACAGAAAGATTGTAAGAGTCAGATGTCGCGGAGGAGGACCAGAGCGAAATAGTGCCTTCCGGATGTCAGGACCACTGAATTCCTGATCTCCTGGCAGCTGTAGCTGCCCACACAAGATCACGCCAGGAAACACTCTAGCAAGGAGTGTTCCTGACTGAGGAACCTTGATGACTTCTTGGGGAGTGAGAGTCTGTGATTCCCTAAGGTATAGCTGCTGTTAGGTCAAGCTCTCCCCACTGGAAGGCCCGGTACTGAGAAGTAGACAAAAAACACAAACTGGAGTTGATGGGTTGCTAAATTAATTTTTTTAAAAAAGGAGGACATGAAGCATAGGTAGATCTGTGAGTTTAGAGGAATAGTTGGGGTGGGTATGATTGAAATGTATCCTGTGAAACTCTCAAAACATTAATAAAAATTATTGTTTAATATATGTATAAAATGTCTAGTCCTATTAGCACTGAATGCTCATGACTGCTCTTTCATACTAGGTGAAGACTGTATACTATGTGTATGTCTCTGTATACACAGCCTCTTATGCAACATAATAAAGAATGAGCCATCAAAGCAAAGAATCAGTGAGCATTTGTGGTCACCTTTGTCAGTCACCTCTAGCCCCTACTCCCTGGCCTCAAGACATGTGGCAGGACAGCTCGAGAATTTGGCAGGCAGACTATTTTATTTACACTGGGGACTTGGATGCCATTGCTCTTCCTTCTAGTCAGTAACAGATGCTGCCCTGGACAGCACTGACATCTGCAGCCCCAAGGGAGAAGGGTCAGCACAAATTTTAATTTTGCTTTTGGTTTGGGGCTGTAAATACACAAAGAGATTTTTTTTCTTCCTGTCAGTTTGTATCCAGCTTCATCACGGACAGTTTTTAATGCTTTCTGTATTTGGATTGACCCAGAAATATACAGCCTTAGGTTTTTGAATATTTTACTATGTCTATAATTCAACCTCTTAGATAAAGAAAGAACGAAGGAAAAAAATACCTTAAAATATTTTGATTGTCCTTTCTATGTCAGTAAAGAAGTAGGAGGTCATTCTGTGAGGTCCCTAATATTCCAATATATTAACATTTAAATGTTTTAAATGCCAGGAAACAAGAACTCTAGTGATCTAAAAATTTCTGTGAATAGTTTGATTCAAGAAGGAAAAGTAACTTAAAAGATGGAGAATTCTTATAAAGACTGTTATCACTGTCCGGGAATGAGATTCTAGACTGATCTCTGATTTGCAAGTAAGAATTAGTGCATGCTTACATGGATATACACAGTATGAACACAAATTTGTTCTTTGAACATCCCAGGTTTACACTAGAGACAATTTCATCCTCTAGGGTTCAGTATCAGAGGAATTTCTATAGCAGAAGACACTGCTGATGTTTGTTGAGTCCACACTTGAGGCCATCAAAATGTCCTGCTCAGGCATCCCACAGCGAAAAAGCATCTACGCCTTAAGCATACAAAATAGCATCCTCGTTACAGAAACACTATCAGCCTCCATAGTATTTGTAATTTCCCTATGCCTTGGAGCAGTCTTCAAAGGTCAAAGAAAACACTAAAGGCTGTTTCTGTAAGATAATTAGATCAAAATAGAACCAAAGGCTGGCCTCAGGTAGCTATTTCCAATGTGAGTCAGTCACAGGACAATGAAAACTACAATTCATGCCTAAATGTTCTCCTTGGTCAAGGGGAGGCTGATGAGACTGAGTCAGACCTCCTGGGTCATTTCTGATTGGCCTCCAGCCAGAGAACCACAACAAAACACCAGAGGCTTCACAGGCAAGTAAGCAAGCAACCATTTAGATATTTAGATCAACCATCCACAGTCTCCTTCATCTGCTTTGGCCCAATTTTTCTAAACTAGATAAACATTTAGAATTTGCAAGCAAATGTTGAACATCCCTTGAACTGTGCAATTAGCAAAAGATAAAACAAATTCGGTCTTCTTTTATTTTGATGCCAGAGAGACCAGCAGGATGGCGTACACAAATCACTAAGACTAGTAGGTTCAATCAACCTCAAGTACCTGGGAGATAGGGAGACAGAGGGATGTCTAGACCTAGCCCTTTCCCAAGCTCCTGAACAAGTTACTCTAATTGCTTCCAGTCTAATAGAGTAAATAATCTCTAAAATTTATTTCAACTCTACAATGAAAGCTATATATAGTCCCAAAAGTATCAAAATACAATTTTGTGGATGGTACGCCTATGTTTTCATGAGGCTTTGTTTTGGATGAATTGGAAGAGCCCAGTGTGTGTTCCAAAACTCTCTAAAGAAAATGGAATACGTAAGCACAATGGAATTTTTCTCATCAACAAGGAAGTATGAGGGTTTGCAGCCAAATCAGTGCAATTGGAATAAGTATATTTTGTCTTTGAGACAGGGTTTTGCTAGCTAGCCTGTAACTTGCTATGTAGACCATGTTGGCCTTGAACTCACAAACGTCTGCCTGTCTCTATCTCCCCAGTGCTTTAATTAAAGGCATGTACCACCATGCTGTGCCAATGGATAAGTGCATCAAGCAAATTAGGCCAACAGCAGGAAAATATCATTAGTTTTCTCTCCTTTGTGGTCCCTAGAATTTGTACTGATACATAAAATCGTTTATGTGAATATGAACCTCTTAAGAGAACAAAGGAGAGTAATGGAGGAGGAAAATAAAAAGAAGACAAGGATCTGGGGGAATATGCTCAAAGTAAAAATTTTACTTGACCAAAAATGTCCTTATGAGACATAGTACTATATATAATGGATATATACAATGAAAATATTAAAAATGATAAATTTCACAAAAACCTCTTTAACACCAGATTAAAAGAATTTAGCTAGAGTCAGGCAAGTCTAAAGAGGCCAATTCACAAAGACAGACCACAGTTTTCAACCAGGACCATCATGCCTGAGATTATATCACTATTATATTATATTGCATATCCATATGCTGACATGTATAATGTAAAAAATTGGATAAGATGACAAATTATATAAGTAGATAGAGAGGTTTGCACTTAGATAATCAATAGAGAAATCAATTACATTTTCCAAAATGTAAATAACTAGACTAAAAGTAATAATATCAGGCTAGAGAAAAAGAAGTTTAATAACAAAAGATCAAGGGAATAATAGTATGTCTATTATTTAAAACTCTACACAGTAAAGATAACCTTTTGTTGTTCTTTTTTGTTATCTAGAATTTATTTAGAATTAGCATTCCATGAACAGTCGTTAGCAATGTGAGGTATTATAAATTAAAAACAACAAAACAAAAACATACAAGAAATTACTAAGCCATGGAAACGTTTCCTTAAAGATGAAGACAGATGAGCAGTTCCCATGGCTAAGAACTGAATGCTGTTTTATCTAAGGGTAAAATAAAGTAAATTAAGGGATGAGATTGAGCAGATTCGGATCATATATACTCATGAAAGACAAAAATGTCTATGCGAAAAGTTCCATGGTTACACCAAAAATAAACAACCCAAAACATTGTAAATGAACGATGTATCCCTAGTTTTAAATATTTCTACTTTACACTTTATCATTTTACTTTTTCATCCTCATTTTTAATTTATTAATAAAGCCTATTATTTGTTGAAGGATTTATGTGCGCAATGAATCATGACCCAATTTCTCAACCTCATGGTCAACTTAGCAACTCTGAGTGACCGAAGAAATAAGAATATGTTCTATTTGGGAGAAGCATCTTTTACTGTAGATGAACCCAATGGATGCCTCATCTGCCTCGCAGTATTTTTACATTTATTTATTCATTCAGCAAATGCCTATATAGTGCCTCCTACATGTCAGGCACAGTGAACAAAGACGAAGGAGAATACTTGAATCTTGTCCTCACAGATCTTGCCATTTCATAGGGGATAAGCAGTCAAATAATCTGACGAATCATGAGAATAATGTTCAACAGGCAGACGGCAGAAAGATCCAGGCTTACCAGAGAAATCATGGGCTGGAGCCGTGATCTATTCCTGAAGTCCTGCTCATCAGTAAACAGGTAAACCTGGTGTCTTGAGTACCACAAAATCATGTTATGTGGACACCCATTGACCATATACATACTTCCATATCCAAATCTGGATCTTCTTTATACTGGTCAAAAAAAGGGGGGTACAAAACAGATCCAAGAGTATCCCTCAGTCCAGCCTTCTTTTCACCATCGTCTGTATCCTTTGAACAATCGGGAGAGTTCTTTCGTCAAATCTAACTCCCTTCGAGAAAGGAATGCATCAGCTTAGAAACGGAAAAAGAATTCTCATCTTCCATGGCAACAAGGAAATCTATTGTTGCTTCTTATAGTAAGAACCCATAGTGTTATGCCAGAGTAGAGAGACCTCCCTCCCTCCGCAGCAAAACCACCATGGAGCCGACTTCCGATGCAATTATATAAGGTTTCTTTTTGTATTGTTCTACAGGCTTGCTAGCAGGGTTCCTTGTCCCACGCACTGACACAGCAGATGAGAGAGAAAAGGCCCCAACCTTACAGTGCAGGGGGTCTTTAAAGGGAAAAATCGCAAAGGGGGAGTTATATGCCTTGGTGTTACTGGATTGGGTAGGGGGATAGTTGACTGTAAGTCAGTAAAGAAGAGATTTTTGTAACTTTCCACAAAACCACCAGGTAACTGTAAAAATAACTTGTTTGTCTAGCTTCTGATTGGCTGTCTTCAAGTCTCTGGGCAGCCAAGCATTTTTTGGGCCAGGCTTGGTTTTTCTCTGAATTCACAGGGTGGGGTACCTGATGTGGGGTGCCTGCTAGATTAGACTCTCACAAAGATGGGGGCCTGGACTTAAAATGGCTTTAGTCTTGTCTCTTCAAAGCATGGTTGGACCTGAAAAAACATAGTAAGCCTCAAGAAATTAAGCTTAAATACTGTCACCCAACAAATACGAATTAAATTTTAATATTTGAATACATTAACTAAATTATGAGTGCTTTCAGAATTTCAGAGCGTGAAAGAGAAGAAAATTCTAGGTACCTTCTCTCTTTATCCATAACTTTCCTAATAGAAGATTTGAATTTCCAGTAAAGAGTCTTATTTGAATCCAAAGGCAAGCCTGCTTGGTCCTTGGAGATATAAGCTCCTCACAGGGCAGGGGCAATATTTCCATATCCTTTGTCTATGCTCTTGCTATGTTATCATTTCTATTAAATGCCTTACAAGCAGCATGAGGGGTTTATAGTACTAGAATGTTCTTCCCATTCTTTGCAGCCCCAGGAAATCCTCATCACTCTGAAGAGGTACAATAATGTCTTATTTGGCTCAAGTGGGCTTCTTGCAAATGGTATTTTATTGTGATGCCCAAGCAGGTATTATAACAAAGAGACTTTGATGAGAGGATCATTTTTTTCATATTAAAATGCACTGCAAAATTGTCTGAGTTTCCCACAATTACATAAGCTTAGTGTCATATCCATTCACATACATTGAGATCAACCGCTCAAGTACATAAACTCACAAATGAATAAAATGAGTCAGGAAAATTATGGGCATATATAATACATCTTGCTGTATTTGGATAACGTGCTTTATAGAGGAAACTACCTAATTCTGTACATTTTTGTTGACTTCTGTGAACTTTGTAGTGAAATTTCAAAATAATTTCATGAGCGATCTAGTACAATCCAGATCCGTGAAAGTGAAATCACCACCCAAGTACTTGCAAAGGCTCTGAAGGGGATTCACATGGGCTTTTACGCTGTCAACATGATGCCAAGAAGGCAAGAAGAAAGGAAGGACGCTAATGACAAAATCCATTGGATAAAAAGGCTTCATTAGTTTCTGTGTAAATTGAACAAATTCATTAAAGCCTATAAATTAATTATATGCTAACACAAAAATAAAAAGTCAATAAACATATTTTCTAGTAAAATGATAGCTAATTCATCTCATATAATCAAAACTCCATTATCATAAATACATATGTTGAGACATTATTGAATAACAACTCTATGCCTAAGTACCATGGTTTGAATGTTGTGACTTTCTTATAGTAAGTATACCGTATAAAGTGTAAAGTTAAAACTTAGACTTTTGTCAAGTGTTTAACGTGACTGACAATGAATTAATGTATTAGAGCAAAGTAAATAGACAAAAAGGCAGAAACATATTGTCCTAGAAATGTATCTACACTGGGAAGGCTCACTCAAGAGGAATGGATAGTAAGATCCAGGCATGGTCTCTTAAGCTATTTCAGTAAAGAGGCTGTGCTGGATGATTTTGTGTCAACTTGACACAGACCAAAGTCATCTGAGAGAAAGGAATCTCAATCAAGAAAATGCTTCCATTAGATTTGGGCTGCAGGCAAGCCTGTAGGAAATTTTCTTAGGCAAGGTCCCAGCCCATTGGGGGTGTGCCAACCTGGGCTGGTATTCCTGGGCTCTATAAGAAGTTGGGCTTATTGTAGGGTTAGCAAGAAAGTAGGCAGTAGGGAAACTCCTAGGAAACCACAAGGATGACCCCAGCTAAGAATCTAAGCAATAGTGGAGAGGGTACCTAAACTGCCCTTCCCTGTAATTAATTGATGACTACCATAGAGCCTTCATCTAGTAACTGATGGAAGCAGATGCCAAGATCCACAGCCAAGCACTGGGCCAAACTTCTGGAGTCCAGTCATAGAGAGGGAGGAGCGATTTTATGAGCAAAAAGGTCGAGACCATGATGGGGATAACCACAAAAACAGCTGGCTCAAGCTAGTGAGAGCTCACTGATCCCAGACTGACTGCTGAGGAACCAGCATGAGACCAAAGTAGGCCCACTGAATGAAGATGACAGTTGTGTGGCATGGGCACTTGGTCGGACCACTAGCAGTGGAACCAGTATTTATCCCTGGTGCAAGAACAGGCTCTTTGGAGCCCATTCCCTATGGAGGAACACCTTGCTCAGCTTAAATACAGGGGGGAGGGCATTGATCCTGCCTCAAGTGATATGACAGACTTTGTTGACTCCCATGGGAGGCTTCATTGTCTCTGAGGAGTAGATGGGGGGGGGGGGGGTGGGATGTGGAGAAGGTACGGAGAGTGGGAAGACAGGAGGGAGAGGAAACTGGGATTGGTATGTAAAATAATATTTTTTAAAAATTTTTTTTTAAAAAAGAAACAAGGTTTCTTTTTTAAAGAAAGAAGCAAGCTATGAGGAGCAAGCCGGCAAGCAGCCCCCTGTCAATGGCCTCTCTGTCTCAGATCTGCTCTCCATGTTTCTGTCCTGTTTGAGTTCCTGTTATGTCTTCCTTCAATGATGGACTACAATGTAGAAATGTAAAGCAGGTAAACCTTTCCCTCCTTAGTTTGTTTTTTGGGCCATGGTGTTTCATTGCAGCAATGGAAGCCCTAAGACAGAAGCTATCAATAGGAAGTCTGAGAAGAGGGTTGATCTACCCTCACATAAGCCAAGAAAGCTAGCAAACGCAAGAGCTCAAGGTCGAAAGAAACAACTGGAAAGAGCTACATATGGCCTTGGAAGTCAAACCTGTAGTCAGCTTCTGAGATCTATAGGCTGAACGATGAACTTTACAAACGAATTCAAGATTTTCCTGGGAATTCCCTTTAAGGAAATCTGCTCTTGAGTTACAGTTGTCATACTGAAGTGGCTGCTAACCATCCCAGAGTGTGGTCAAATGTAAATACACCCAACCACAGGGTGTGGTCCTTGAGAAACACTGGGAGCCACAAGTGGCTAGAAAGTTTCTAGCAACACAGCCTGCTCTGTGTGGACCTGTGTATGAGAGGTCTAGTGACGGGATTAGGAACTGTCTTGAGTTCGTCTCTTCTTTGGGAAATTGTACTTTCTCTTTGTTTATATTAAAACCCATTATTCTTTTCCTTGTGCCGTTTATATTTAGGCAGTCATGTTGGCGAGATATTACTGGTGTAGCTTTTAATAGTGGAGAAAATGATGCACTTGTAATTTCAAAAAAAAGAAAGGTAACAAGAAACCTCACCTTTCTTCCTCCTTCCTTGCAACACCAGTGATTCCTTTATCCACACTCTTTCCAGATCTGTAGACACATGCCCCAAATACACACTGCAGTTATTACTAATGAGAACAAACTGTTTGCCCATTCTCATAATCATATCTCTTAAAAGGTCATTTAAACATTTAATCAAACCCTTGGCCCTTAGGGCAAGCGTGGGAGTCCTCCAGCTCATACAGAACACTGAAGCTGGGTTTTGTGTCAGGCTTCGGGAGGATGCAGACCAATTGCACACAGAAATCAACAATAGGAACATTTTCTGTCGCTAGGCAGGGAAGAAAAAGCTAAAGATTTCCTTGGACTCTACTAAATTAAACCTTTTGCCCCAATTAATGAAACCCCTATGGGAAACCAGTCATAATTTCAGGATGTCAGCCGGGTATTGAAATGTAAACTAACACTCAAGAAATATAGTTGGTAGGTGGGCATCCTAAATCAGTATGAATTGTTTGTTTTCTGGGACTTTGGATCCGTTGTGCTGCTGCTCCCTTTCACAGGTACAAATGCACAAAAGAGGGCTCTGTTTCATCAAAGTGGCTCAGACAAATGACACTCCTCAGGGTGTCAGCCCTGCGTTGGCAGCCAGCCCGCTCTCTGCCCTCCATCTCTGGGTACTTTTCGCTTCCACAGCTATCAGCCCGTTTCAGACCTATGCCTTCCCTCTGAGGAGGGACAAAGGAAAGATCACAGTGGAAATCCTCTGTGTGCTGCTAATAAGCCTATTTAGAGTCAACGAGAAAGCCTCATTTTGTACCAATAGGAGCCTTCAAGAGTTCTACTGAATCAGTAAAACCAAAATGTTTCTGTGTACTCTCTGTCCTCACTTCACACCAGCCTGGGAGGCAAAGCTGAGTCAAAAAAAAAAAAAAAAACTCTCCAGACACTATGACCTCTACATTTCCTTCCGTGTCTGATGTCCTCTGGCTCTGCTGGCTGGGGGGGATTTGAATTTTATTTAATTTATCTCATAGTCTGATGGAATCCTGAGCCATTCATCGGTTTTAGGTAATCTCCCTGTGGTCTGCTGAATCAGCATATTTGAAGATCTGAGACTCATTCTTGGCAAAGCAGTGAGTGTTGCTCCCATCCCATAGCTCTGCTAACACAACCAGCTCTTTCTAAAAGATGTCTGACCAGCAATGCAAACAAAGCCTGCTTCTACCTGTGTCTCCTAGCAAGGAGAAAGCTGTGCTGTTTATGGGCCACAAATAGAGAGAGAGTTCAAGCCAGCATTAGTGTCCTTACATGAAAAATATTAACCATTTTTCCAAATAAAAATCTGCAGTTCTAACCATGTGAGCATGGGAAGGTAAACAAATACACCTGCGGCTGGACGGTCAGGGCGGGCTAATGGCTTTAATGGGAAGTAACACACAGATGTCCCCAGATGTCAGAGTACTATCCTCTTCCAGAACTGCTAGACACATCCCATATCTGCTAACTGTCGGATACAAGGTAGAGATGTAAAAACAAGTTAGACAGCCTTTCTGAAAACAAAGGGAACTATATACCTAAACTTAAATTGTAGTTAGTAATACAATGTTGGTACCACAAAGAGGAAACATACATTTGAATGACGTCTGTGAGCACCAAGCACCATCATCACAACTAAACTCTAGAGAACAGAAGAAATGAGGTATGCAGAGAATTTAACAAGATCATGAGCATGCAGGTAGGATATAGGTGCCAATGGCACTGAGAACTTTACTAGACACAGAAAACCTAATAGGATTATCATGGTCCTCTTCTATCTTATGTTATAACTGATGAATTTGCCAACATTTTGAACAGGTTTTCACTTACACTACAAAGAAAAGTATTGAGCTGGAGTCCTGTTCATCTGGGCATAAGTAAAATATTAGTGTCATCTGCCAAATATCCTGGTAGATGAGAGGACCTAATGTTTAAAAGGGGAATTAATTTGATAAATAAAAAAACATTATATATATATATGTGTGTGTGTGTGTGTGTGTGTGTGTGTGTGTGTGTGTGTCACAATTTTTAAACATGTTAAAATATCTCAAAATAAAATATTGCTGGCAAGCTGTATATCATTTTTATTTTACTATGCCACATCTTATCTTCACTAACTGGGGGATTATGTTTAGAAGTCAGTGATGCAGAGCTGGTCAACTCAAAGTTGTAGTAACTGAATTCTCTCCACCTGTCTATTGTGATGTGTTCAGCATGATTTCTCAAATGTACGTCCAGACACAGATAAAGCTATAACAGTAATGAAAAGAATAAAGATAGCCCCTTCCTAGGGTCCCTGGAAGACTTTCCCATCTATATTGCTGGCTAGAACTGCTTTACCAACCGTTCTTTCACCGCACGCTGGCCAGAGGGGAGTACTATAATTGCAAGAAAGAAACTAGGATTAAATGAGTTGCATTGGGGGTATACTGAAACAAAGTTGTTCTTTGTCTACTAGGAGACACACAAACCATAGGAGGCCACTTAAGCTACATATATTATAATAACTAAGTCAATAAAATGTAATGGCATTAGCCACATTTTAAGTGCTCGATAGCCACACATAGTTGGTGGCTCCTCTATAGGACAAAAGAAATATAAAACAATTTTATTCACCAAAGAAAGTTTTATTGGGCAGTTCTGGCCTAAGGCAAGGGGAAAATTTGTCCATCAGCAAGCATCAACGTCTACTGTATTTTCTATGTAACAGACAATAGGCTTTTTGCACAGTATCTCTTTTAATTTCACCCAGAGCCTTGTAAGGTAAATAGTGTTAGCATGCATTCTTCTAGACTTGAGGTTACTAGCCATAGACGCAAAGGTATGCTAAAATGGGTCTTGAATTATCTCTCCTACACACAAAGAAAGGCATAGTTAAAGTCTTGATCATACTTAGATTTATTTCCATCCAGCATCTCCATTCTTTCTGCATGTCAATTATTTTCTTCCATGAAAGTTGTCTGGAAACATACACCTCTTTATTTTATCTGAATTCTGCTCATATTTTAATTTCAGTTTAAAGTTTATAATTCTTTCCCATTCCCTGCATTACTTCTCTCCACTGTGTGGTCCTATTGTCATTACATAATACATCTCAGTGAGGATGTGGCTTAATAATTCATCTTTCCAAATAGCCTCTAAACTCAATGAGAACAAGAACTGTTGCTTTCTTGCCCAATGCCACATCCTTGGTATCTAATAGAAAGCGTCTGACAAAGTAAGTGTAGATGGTAAATAAAATATGACATGGATTCATTCATTTATGTTTTAACGAAACTTTTCTGTGCCAAGTGCCATGGAAGGAACTAGAAAGGTACAGAAGGAGATGAGATAAAGTCCCTGCCCTCATGAAACTTTTGTTTTTGTAAGGCTGGGGAATGTCAAACAAAACAAAATAGTAAGTAGATAAGCATATGTAGTCTGAATTAAGTATACACAGTTAACTCATCTTTTCCATTGTTTTCCAAGTTGTCTCCTCATTTCTGTTACCATGGCAGCAATAGTGATGTCACTTTAAATAGAATAAGTGTGATTATTTTAAATGAAACTATAGAGCAAGCCATTTGTCCAAAAATTAGAGGATAGTAAGTATATTACAAGCCCTGCCTAATAGCAACCTCTATACCAGTGATTCTTAACCTTCCTAATAGTTGTAACCCTTCAATACAGTTCCTTATGTTGTGGCAACTCCCAACCATACAATTATTTTTGTTACTATTTCATAACTGATATGCAGAATACCTAGTCGGCACTATGAAAGGATCATTCAACCCTCAAAGGGTTGTGACCCACAGGTTGAGAACCACTGCACTAGACTGATGCCTTTATCTTCCCCACTATCTTCATGCAGCATTTTTTTTTTTTTTGGTGAATGGGGAGGTTTAGCAGAATCTAGAACTCAACAAATGTCCTAAGCAATTAAAACATTACCCAGACTTTCCAGTTTCTTCAGCTACCTCCAGGAAGCTCGGGTGACTTTGTTTTAGCTCTTCTTTGCCTTTAAATATCGAATTTGTTAGTGGTGGTGGTTGATATTGTTGCCCAGCTAGACAGGTCTTCTCTTCAGATATGTTCCTAAACATTTGGGTTAATGCTCTTGTGGTTCATCAAGTGGTAATATCTATGCTGTTTCCTTAAACCACACCAGTTTAAAAGAATCCCAAGGATGACCTGAAATTGTTTAAGGAACACTCAGTTGCTTAGATTCTTCTCCACATCTGAGTGTCTCAGTGAAATATCCAAGAGATCATCTGGATGTGTTCAGCTCTTACTTGACCCCACTAACTCTAGAGGCTTGTGGTCTTTACAGAAAGAGTGCCACCAAGGCTTATGTTGCATTAAATAGCATTAGAAATGGGCATTGTTCTGCTTCATTCTTGTCTGGAAAGTGTTAGTATTTGCAGACCATTCAGGCGTACTTACTCGGTAGCAGAATTAGTATTCTCAGGCTGAGATTTTCAATGCGACCCTTCACTGTCAAGGAGAGTAACAGAGATGGAATAAATAGCATTCGATAGCCACAGAGAGACCTGGCCACTAAACCAAAATAATCAGTGGAGCAGGTCAAAGCAACTCAGCCCGATTCTTGGAAAGGCCTTCAGAGTTAAGACAGGAACAGAGAAAGAATGAAGCATCAATCAGACTCCAGGCTTTCAGGCAGTTAAAGGGCTTTAGAAAGTTCACCTAGGCCACATGGACCCCAGTTTGTTTTTCTCCAACATGAAAGAACTGAGCTGGCTGCTGACGCCTCTAACTCCTGTACTCATGGGCACTTATGATGGGGAGTGTGTTTTCTGACATCTTCGGAGTATCTTTTGTCCTTGACATGGCAAACTTTATAATCTTCTTTACAGATTTTGAAAATACAGGTGCATCTATGTTCATTTTGTTAATTAAAGCTTTCTACCTTCAAATTTCCTTATGAGAAAACACACACACATACTCACACACACTTGCATATTTTACTGATCTACATATTTACTGAGAATAATGTATAAAGCATAGGCTACTGGTTGCATAATTTTGAATTTGCTGATGAATAAATTTTTATTTATATGATCCTGTGCAGGCAACATCTTGCATTTACCTGTAATTATTTAGTACAGTTGAATATTTATTCTGCTCAGTAAGTTTCAGGTGGCATTGGTATCAACGAAAGTTCTCATGCTCCCAGAGCTCACTGCATTCAAACCACCTGGAAACTGCTCAGAAATATAGAATAATCTATCCGAGGCCCACAAAATTAAATCATGTGGGCAATTTTTGGACGAACAGCCTTCTTATTGGTACTGTTATATATTATTTTTCTTCCAACAATGATCTTTAAAGAAAGTGATTTGGGGTTTTGTTTTGGTTTCATTTTGCTCAAAAGTAGTGACTAAGAAGGCAAGCTAACTATAATTTAGCAAGTAGCCTGCCTTTGTTCAATGTCAGTGCAGTTGGAGCTACAAAATCTTAGTCTTAGTTCTATTTTTATAAATGACTGGTGCTGTGGGACAATGGTCTTGTACCCTGTTGTTTGTACTGTTTTAATAAAATGCTGATTGGCCAGTAGCTAGGCAGGAAGTATAAGCAGAGTGACCAGAATAGGTGAATTCTGGGAAGAGGAAAGGTTCCGTCTGCAGTCATCACCCAGATGAAGCAAGATGAGACTGCCTTGCTGATAAAAGGTACCAAGCCATGTGACTGACACAGACAAGAATTATGGGTTAATGTCGGATATAAGAGTTAATAAGAAGCCTGAGCTAATAGGCCAACCAGTTTATGATTAATATAGACCTCTGTGTGTTTCTTTGGGACAGAATGGCTTTGGGACCAGGCAGGACAGAAACTTCAGCCAACAGACTAGGAAACAAACAAACAAACAAAAAACATATATATATATATATATATATATATATATATATATATATATATATATATATATCTTTGAGGTATTCTAGACTCACTTGCAAAAGCCACATATATAATTGAAAGGCCATATGAAAAAGAGTAAAATATTTACCATTTCTGTGTGATTGGATAACCACCAACTGCATTCTTTTACTTAATTTTTTTTTCACTTTCTAGCTAGTGATTTTAAAATCCAGCAATGAGTTATTGTTATATGGGCTGTCCCCTGCAGGCTCATGTGTTTGAATACTGTGTTCCCAGCTGGAGATTCTGCTTTGGAAAATCATGAAACCTTTTAGAAGCAAGGCCTGGCTAAAGAATGTGGGTGGCTGAGGTCCGGTGGGGGCAAACTTGGAGAAATATAGTCCAGCACCATTTCAGACATAACTCTTCTGATTTCAGCCTGTGAGATCTAACAAGCCACATTGTCAAAGCTCCAGCTGCCACACACAGAGCTATCCCAGACTCTCTAGCCATCCTGCCCTGAAAGACTGCACCCTTTGAACAGTGAGTCAAAGTAAATTTCTCCTTTCTAAAATTTTCTCTCTTGGGCACAGCTATGAGAAAAGTCACTAAAACATGCATAAAGCATGACAGAAGAACAAACAAAAATATTTTTGACTGTGTGGTGAAAATTATGAAGTAAGGAAGTCATAAAACCATTTGAGGGTAAAATGACAAGGACAAATTCAAATTAGACTCCAGGATTTCAGTTACAGCTCTGAGACTTAACACTTTGACTGTTTTTAATAATTCACTTCCCTGGTTTCCAGTTTCTTTATCTAAAAGATTGGAGAATGAATGATCTGATTTTGCATTCTCTCTCCGAGTTCGGAAATCTAGTGTGTCTGAAATCAATGCCTGTTTTGCCATCTGATGCACCTATTGGAATTCAATACAGAATTTGAGAAATGGAATAAATAAGTCATTCTGGGATTTTTGCCTTTTGACTTGCCAAGAGCAGAAGCAAATCGGCCAATGGCCACCTCAGAGTACTAATCTGCAGACACTCTTCCTGATAGAATCTTAGCCCGGGCAAGGGGACAAATGAGACTACCAGAGCACACTCGAATCCAGATTTTATTATTATTTGGCTATCTTTTCATTCTGAAACACCAAATCAAACTGCGGAAATCTAACTCCCCTGCTAACTACCGAATTCATTTACAGAGCGGCGGAGCCCTGAGTGAACGGAGGAGAACATCCTCATTTCAGAGTCGTCCATAGAAAATAAATGACTGCTGGAGGTAGCTATCCTGGAAAACTTACCTAGTCACTCTGGCATGAGAAAACAAACTGACAGGCCTTTCCAGAAGCTAATTATTGTGCCTGCTATTTGGTTCACTGACAAAATTGCTTGTTTGTAGGAAGAAACATATTTGTGCATTGCTTTTTCCATTACCACTATTTCCATCATCATAAATAAGAATCAATAGGCCATTTCATGTAGCATATGCTCAGCACCATTTATAACCTCAGTGTCAGCTGTATGCAGGCTAAGCTGTGTGCCCCAGTGGGCTGGCTGAGGATCAAAAGAGAGCAGACACTGGAAGAACTTCAGATTTAAAATGCATCCATGAGCACCTAGAGGAAAATGGGGGAGCACTGTTTGTCTATAAAGATGGAGCACACAGTAGTCTATTCAAACTCATCATCAGGTGAATGAATGATGGATGGATGAGTAAATGAATCACCAGAAGGTTCTATGGAAGTAAATGGAACTCATTGGCCTTCTAGGGATGATGTTTTGACAACAGCAAGGTCATTTGTAACTCCCGGTGCAGAAATAAAATGAGAGACACAGTGTGAGCTGAAAAACAGCCTACCTGTGAGATGTGGGTTCAAACATATATACAGTTTCCTATGATACTCACTACATGAAAAATACTACATGGAAAAGATAGTCATTCAATGAGGCAGGTGATATCTCTAAAGAAAACCTCTTTTCTGACAGTAGCAATGTTGCTGAACAAAATATAGTCACAGAAAAGACAGATCAGAGGAAAGATAGAATAACATACAAAACAATGGGGAAGAAGTCAAAGCAAGGGCCAGAGTGAGAAATGCATATGTGGAAACAGGGAGACAGTGAAGACACTCATCCAAGAAGGTCTGGATATCTAGGTTCGGGGGAGTGGGAAGAAACCAATACTGAGAGGTGAGTGGGGGAAGGAGGGAGGGAAAGGCCAGATAAATGTCTGCCAAATAACAGCTATCACCACTGATAACAAGTATAGGAGAGTTCTTTTTCTCTTCTTGAGAAAGACAAAGGGAATTTTAAGTAGGATTAAGTAGTGGTAGCTTTCAGAACTCAGCAGCTCTCGGAAGCAATAATAACTACATAAATAGCTAAGTGGATGCTAGGAATTACCTCACTTGGAGTTTGGCCAGCGTATCAAAAGTTAGAACGCTAACACATTTCTCTGAAAGCTTTCCTGAGACACTAGGGGGTGGGGAATCATCTCAAACTGTCTGAACCACGCTAATGTTAGGAAGAGGATGCACCTCACTGCTGGAAGATACTCTGTCTCCTGAAAATTAATAAGGCAGCCGCCAACGCTGCTGGGAAGCACATTCTTACCCATGTAAATATATTGCCAGCATCACCGCCAATGGAAGCAAATTGCTACAGTCACCAATTATCACAGTCTAATATAAAATGTTACTCAACACATACAATCCACAAGATGGTCTAAGTGGGAAGGAAATCCATGGGAATATTCAATTCTTAGAGTTCTTTTTTCTCATTGTGAGTAGTTAAACAATCACTTAAAAATAAATTTATAGGGGGCTGTGCGGCATTCGGGGGATAACTGGCAGGTGTCAATTCTCTCTTTTTACCTTGTGGACCTCAGGGATCCAGTTCAGGTCAACACACTTGATGCCAGGGGCCTTTTCCCACTGTTTCAATTCTGTATCCCTAAACATGAACTTTGTAAAAGCCAATTTTAAAAATTAATTTCCAGACCCTGGAAACCTTCACTCATGTAAATACAGTCATTTTTCTCTCAAGTACTTAACCACTAACATGTTTTATCATTTTCCCTTCTTCCCCAAAATAGAGAACAATATGGCAATAATCTAAGGCACAAATATCTGTTCTTATAATGTGCAAACTTTTAAAAAATTTATTAATTTATTTTTTAAAAACCTGTCTTTTCTCATTTTACATACCAATCTTTGGTTCTCACTCCCTCCACTCCTCCTGCTCCCTCCAACTTTCCCCAAATCCCACCCCAAGATCCACTCCTCAGAGAAGGTAAGGTTTCCCTTGGGAAGTCAATAAAGTCTAGCACATTGCTTTGAGTCAGGACCAAGTCCCTCCTCATTAGGCTGAGCAAGGCATACCTCCAAAGATAATGGGTTCCAATAAGTCAGTACAAGCAGTAGGGATAAATCCTGGTCTCACTGCCAGTGGCCCTATAGTCTGTCCCAGCCATACATCTCTCACCCATATTCAGAGGGCCTAGCTTGGTCCTATGCTGGCTCCCTTGCTCTCAGACCAGGGTTGGAGAGCTGCCATTAGCTCAGGTAACTGTTTCAGTGGGTATCCCCATCATGGTCTTTACCCCGTTGCTCCTCCCTCTTTTTGCTCCTCCCTCTCTTTGGCTAGACTTTATGAGTTCAGGCCAATGTTCCACTGTAGGTCTCTGCACATGCTTCCATCAGTTGCTGGATGAAGGTTCTATGATAACATTTAAGATAGTCATTTAAGATAACATTTATGATAGTTCAGATACTCTCACCACAATTGCTTAGGGTCTTAGCTAGGGTCATCCTTATGGATTTCTGGAAATTTCTCTAGTATCAAGTTTTTTGTTAGCCCCATAATGGCTCCTTCAATCAACAAATCTCTTTCCTTACTTTCTGTCTCTGTCCTCCACCCTCATGATCACCCTGTTCCCTCAGGTTCTCCTCTCCCCTCCCCTTCTCACCTGCTCCTCCTCTTCTGGCCTCCCTTTTCCCCCCACCCCCACCGGTTTATTTTCCCTTCCCAGGGGGATTCATATATGTTTCTCTTAGAGTTCTCCTTGTTACTTAGTTTCTCTGGGTTCATTGACTAACGGCTCCTTATCCTTTACTTTACATTTAAAATCCACTAAAGAGTGAGTCATGTCATGCTTGTCTTTCTGGGTCTGGGTAACCTCACTCAGGATGTTTTCTTCTAGTTATATCCGCTTGTATGCAAATTTCAAGATCTCCTTGATTTTTTACAACTGAGTAGTACTCCATTTTGTTAATGTGCCACATTTTCTTTATCCATTCTTTGGCTGAGGTTGTTTCCAGGTTCTAGCTATTATGAATGATGCTGCTATGAACATAGTTGAGCAAAAGTCCTTATAGTATGATTGAGCATCCTTTGGGTATATGCTCAAGAGAGAGTTTTGGGGTAGATTGATTTACAGTTTTCTGAAAAACCACCACAGCAATGAAGAAGTACTTTCCTTACTCCATGTCCTCTCCAGCATAAGCTATCATTGGCGTTTTTTTTTCTTAGCCCTTTTGACTGGTGTAAGATGGTATCATAGAGTCATTTTGATTTGCATTTCCTTGATGTAAGGATGTTCAACATTTCCTTAAGTGTCTCTTGGCCATTTGGGAGGCTTCTTTTGAGAATTCTCTGTTTAGATCTGTATTCTATTTTTTAAAATTGTATTATTTGGTATTTTAGTGACTAGTTTCTTGAATTCTTTATATATTTTGGAGATCAGTCCTCTGTCTGATATGGGGTTGGTGAAGATCATTTCCCATCAAGTAGGTTCCCTTTCTGTGTTATTGATTGTGTCTTTTTCCTTTACAAAAGCTTCTCCATTTCAGGAGTACCCATTTATTTATTGTTGCTCTTAGTGTCTATGCTATTGGTATTATATTTAGGAAGTGGTTTCCTGAGTCCATGTGTTGAAGGCTACTTCCCACTTTCTCCTCTATGAGACTCAGTTTGGCAGGATTTATATTGAGGTCTTTGATCCATTTAGACTTGAGTTTTGTGCATGGGTATAGATATGAATTTATTTGAATTCTTTTACATGTTGGCATCCAGTTATGTTAGCACCATTTGTCAAAGATGCTTTCTTTTTCCACTGTATAATTTTAGCTTTTTTGTCAAAAATCAGGTGTTCATAGGTGTGTAGATTAATATCTGGGTCTTGATTTAATTCCATTGGTCCAAGTGTCTGTCTTTATGTCAATATCAAGCTATTTTCATTACTGTAGCTCTATAATAGAGCTTGATGTCAGGGCTCATGATGCCTCCAGAAGTTCCTTTCTTATACATGATTGTTTTGACTATCCTGGGTTTTTTTTTGTTTGTTTGTTTTTTTCATATGAAGTTGAGTATTGTTCTTTCAAGGTTTGTGAAGAATTGTGTTAGAATTTTTTGATTGCATTTAATCTGTAGATTGCTTTTGTTAGGATTGCCATTTTTATTATGTTGATCCTACCTGTCCAAGAGCATGGGAGATCTTTCCATTTTCTGATATCTTTTGCAATATCTTTCTTCAAAAACTTAAGGTTCTTGTCATACAGGTCTTTCACTTCTTTGGTTAGTGTTACCCCAAGGTATTTTACATTATTTGTGGCTGTTGTGAATGGCGATGTTTCTCTCATTTCTTTCTCAGACCCTTTATCATTGATATATAAGAAGGCTACTGATTTTTTTTTTTTTCGAGACAGGGTTTCTCTGCAGCTTTTTAGAGCCTGTCCTGGAGCTAGCCCTTGTAGACCAGGCTGGTCTCGAACTCACAGAGATCCGCCTGCCTCTGCCTCCCGAGTGCTGGGATTAAAGGCGTGCGCCACCACCGCCCGGCAGGCTACTGATTTTTTTTTTATTGTATTCTGCCACAATACTGAAGGTGTTTATCAGTTGTAGGAGTTCCCTCATTGAATTTTTGGGGTCATTTATGTATACTATCATATCATCGGCAAATAGTGAAAGTTTGGCTTCTTCCTTCACAATTTGGATCCCTTTGATTTACTTTCATTATCTTATTGCTCTAACTAGAACTTTGAGTACTGAGTTGAATAGTTATATAGAGAGTGGACAGCCTTATCTTGTTTGTGATTTCAATTTAATTTGATGTTGGCCGTTGGCTTGCTGTATATTGCTTTATTATGTTTAGATACATCCCTTGTATCCCTGCTCTCTCCAAGACTTTTATGATGAAAGAGTGTTGGAATTTGTCAAATGCTCTTTCAGCATCTAATGAGATGATCATATTTTTTTCTTTCAGTTTATTTATATGGTGGATTACATGGATAGATTTTCATATGTTGAACCATCCCTGCATTTCTGGAATGAAGCCAACTTGATCATGGTAGATGATTTATTTGATGTTTTCTTGGATTTGGTTTGCCAGTGTTTTAATGAGTAATTTTGCATCAGTGTTCATGAGGGAGATGGGTCTGTAATTCTCTTTATTTGTTAAGTCTTTGTGTGGTTTTGGTACCAGGGTAACTGTAGTCTTATAAAAAGAGTCTGACAATGTTCCTTCTGTTTTATTGTGTAGAACAATTTGAGGAGTATAGGCATTAGCTCTTCTTTGAAGTTCTGGTAGAATTCTGCACTGAAATCATCTGGCCTTGGACTTTTTTTTTCATTTATTTCTTCCTTGACCCAGGGGTAATTCAATTGAGTACTATTTAATTTCCATGAGTTTATAGGCTTTCTGCAATTAGTGGTTTTTTTTTAATTCTAACTTTAAACCATGGTGATCCAGAGAGATACAGGAGGTTATTCCATTTCTTTTCACATTTGCTTTGTTACCTAGTATGTGGTCAATTCTTGGGAAGGTTCCTTGAGGTGCTGAAAAGAATGTATATTCTTTTGTGTTTGGATGAAATGTTCTATGATGTTTGTTAAGTCTATTTGAGTTGTGACATCTGTTGGTTCTCTTATTTCTCTGTTAAGTTTCTGTCTGGTTGACCTGTCCATTGGTGATAGCAGGGTGTTGAAGTCTACCATTAATGTGTTGGGTTTGATATGCAATTTAAGCTTGAGTAATGTTTCTTTTACATATGTGAGTGCTCTTGTATCTAGGGCATAGATGTTCAGGATTGAGACGTCATCTTTACAGATTTTTCCTGTGATGGGTATAAGTGTCCTTTTCACATGCTACTTTTCTAAAGTAAGTTATATCATTCATTGCTTGCTAAAAAACAGACTAGCTACTTGAGTGTCCCTCAAATGGGATTTGAATGAAAATCTTATTGACCCAGTTTCCGAAGATACATTTTCCCCCAGCACTTAAACACCACTTTCATTGCACTAAAATAGTTGTCATTGAACAAATTATTACATTTAAAACAGTAATCAAATAATTCAAGGAATTATAAAGCAGACCTTCCACCAATGCTTCATTCAATAACAAGAGTTCCGTATTTATATCTGAAGTACTAAGTATATGTTGTCTAAAGAAGTACTAAGTATATGTTGTCTAAAGATGCCAATAGTAAAACTGCATGCCTCAATTTACTTAGAAAACAGGAGTTAGGAAAACCTGGTAATTCCAGTAATAATGTGTGTGATAAGTTAGCAATCAATTTCCTAACACACACACACACACACACACACACACACGTGCACACACACACATACACACACACACACACACCCCACAGGAAAACAAAAACAAGTTTTTCTATATCATGAACTGGTATAGTTTCGTGGCCCTAGTCTAACCAATCGAATTTGAATTTGAACAGGACTAAATAGCAATGTTCCAAATGCAGTAGGATGGGGTGAGAACACGCATCGGTTGGAAACACGGGTCACTCTACATGCAAGTCTTCTGTTGTGGTGTGAATCTTAATTGTCCCATAGACTCAATTTTTTTTTGAAAAGTTGCTTCTCAGCTGGCACTGCTAGTGTGGAAGGTCCAGAAAACTTGGAAGGTAGGGGACAGTCGGAAGAATTAAATCAGTACAGGTGTGTCCTTGAAGGCCACAAAGTCCCTGGTCCCCTCCTCACTCTCTGCTTCCTGTGTGTCCGCTATGAGGTTAACAACCTCCTTATCCTCATGCTCTTTCCATGTGGTCGGCCTCACAGTGAAGCAGAATTAATGCAGCCACGGACTCCATCGGAATGACGTCTCTGAAACTGTGAGCCAACGCACATCCTACCTGGCTTGTGTTGTGTTTATTGGGCATCTGTTGTTGCTGTTGTTTTTCACTGAGTTGAAAAAAGTAATGGATACCTTCTCTTTATAAAGCTTTGTTAAGTGGCCCCTTGTCTCCAACTGTTCCTTATGAATCCTCCTCTCTGAGAAGCTGACCTTCTCTGGTCAGACAGCAGCCTGCCACACTCTACGCAACGTCTTTCACCTGAACACTCACTTTTGCCGTCATCTCTGATGCACTCTCCCAAATTCTTCTGGTGACCAAATGTGCATTGTACTTGGAGCCATGTGCTTTTCTGAACTTTATTCCTATCTAAGTTAAAAATTATCATTTATTAATCACATATGCTTATATATGTATACCTAACACATGAATATACATAAACACATACTTAATACATATGTAGGTATATATACATGTATGTGTATACTTTATATGTATATTTAATATATGCAAATATGTGTATGTACACATATATACCTTTATATACGCACATATAATCGTATATATCATATAACCAAATATACTATATAATATAATATTTCTCCCAAATAAATGCCATCACTTAGGAGTAACACCAGCCTCTTACTGCCTTACCCGGAGTTCCTCTAGGAAGTTTCTCTCCAACTTTACTTGAAAACATGCAAATGTGCTGGAGCCTTTTCAAACCTTCACCTCTAAGATTTTCTCAGGTTTTCTTAGCATATTTTATTTATTTATTTATTTATTTATTTATTTATTTATTTGCCAAAGTTTCTCTTTCAAGCATCCTTTCTTCCTCTATTCTGTTCTGTGCTTCTTCCACCCCAGGGTTTCTGAGTCTCTCACCTTCTCCCTGGCCCACACCTCTCTGCAGCTGACTGCTGTGTCTTCCCCTCCACAAACTAAGGATAATCTCGACACTCTGTTCATTTCTCTTCCTCAAGCCCACTATTCTGTTCCTTTTTCTGAGCAGCCCCTCCCCTGTGTACTGGTTATGGTTGTTGTTCTTGTTTGCCAACTTCACACAATCTAGAGTCAGTAGAGAGTCACAATTAAGAAAGTGCTTCAATCAGATGGTCTTGTATAAGCTCTGTGCAGTATTTTCCTAATTAATGACTGATGAGGGAGGACCCAGAATGACTGATCTGGGAGGACTCAGAATGACTGATGTGGGAGGATTCAGAATAACTGATGTGGGAGGACCCAGAATGACTGGTGTAGGAGGACCTAGAATGGCTCATGTAGGAGGACCCAGAATGACTGGTGTGGGAGGACCCAGAATGATTGATGTGGGAGGACCCGGAATGACTGATGTGGGAGGACCCAGAATGACTGATGTGGGAGGACCCAGAATGACTGATGTGGGAGGACCCAGAATGACTGATGTGGGAGGACCCAGAATGACTGATGTGGGAGGACACAGAATGACTGGTGTAGGAGGACTCAGAATGACTGATGCGGGAGGACCTGGAATGGCTGATGTGGGAGGACCCAGAATGACTGGTGTGGGAGGACCCAGAATGACTGGTGTGGGAGGACTCGGAATGGCTCATGTAGGAGGACTCAGAATGACTGATGCGGGAGGACTCAGAATGGCTGATGTGGGAGGACCCAGAATGACTGGTGTGGGAGGACCTGGAATGACTGATGTGGGAGGACTTGGTATGGCTCATGTAGGAGGACTCAGAATGATTGATGCGGGAGGACTCAGAATGACTGGTGTGGGAGGACCTGGAATGGCTGATGTGGGAGGACCCAGAATAACTGATGTGGGAGGACCTGGAATGACTGATGTGGGAGGACCTGGAATGACTGATGTGGGAGGACTCAGAATGACTGATGTGGGAGGAACCAGCATGCTATGAGCACTGCTACCCCAGGGCAGGTGGTTTTGGGTTGTTATGAGAGCAAACGTGGCAAGAAGAGAGAGAAGTCAATAAGCTGGAATAGTTCATGATATCTTCCTCAGTTCTTGCTGCCATGTTGCTATTGGAGTTATCTTCCCTGACTTCCTTCAGTGGTGTGCTATGATACAGAAGTGTAAGCTGAAACAAACCCTTTCCTCTAAGTTGATTTTGGTCATGGTGTTTAATGGCAGTGACTCAGATACTACCCTTGAGTCCTTTCATTCTTCATCCTTTTTCCTAAGATAAGTGCATTTGTCCTTGTGTCTAATTTTAAAATTCTCTATTTATGACTTCATTTGAACTTTCAGTGACTCCATATAGGGTCTCAAATCTTAGGTTGACACCCACTGGGAAATTGCACAGGCTGTATTAGAATTAAATCCAACTTGGTTCCCAAACATCTATTTTTTTTCCTGTTATTTGTTTTCTTAGCGAATTACATCAACATTTCCCCAGACCTCCCCATCAGAGATTCATCATGCAGAACCTCCATCTCTTTTCTGCCTCAGTGCTAATTACTTACCATGTACTAAGAATACCTCCTACTAGAGTGATTGTTCTCAACCTGTGGGACATGACCCCTTTGAGGTCACATATGAGATATTTAAATCACGATTTGTAACTGTAGCATACATACATTATGAAGCAGCAACAAAATAACTATGGTTGGGGTCATCACAACATGAGGAACTGTATCAATTGGTCACAGGATTAGGGAGCTTGAGGACCAATGAACTAGAGTATCCACTCTATATATACACTGTACTGCCCTTGGTGGTGACTATGGCTGAGTTCACTGGCATCCCCCCCTTTCTCCTCTGAACTCTTGACCTTCTTACCTTTCTCCTAAAAGAATTTTCATGAAACTGCCATCTTAGAAATTCTTCTGAGTGACAAACCACGTCACTCTGCTGCCTGAGCAGGATGAAGCCCAAACCCCTCAACTCTGAAAACCTTGAAGACCATTCCTTATTCTTTGACACACACAGTGCCATTTACCTCTTTAATCCTAACACTCTCACACTCTAGCTTCCAAGAGCTGTTTTTTTCCTCCAGTCAAAAGAAGTCATTCTAGCTTTAGCCCCTGCTGTTTTCCTGTCTTCACACAGCTGACATCTTCACATGATAGCAAGGTCTCTTCTCTCAGGGGTCACCCCTGTGTGAATCACCCTTAGACCACACAAACTAACTGTATCCTCTCTCCCAATTCCACCCTGCCTCTCTTTCATGTTCATTTTTCTTTTATTTTTCCTAAATTTATCTCAGCATCTGAAAACACTGGTCCACTTTCATATTTACTTAATTTATTCCTGACACATCAGATGCGTGTGTAAACTTATGAACATGGATCCTGTCTCGCTTCCTTCCATGTATGGCACAGGAAGCATGAAGTAAGATATCCTTTCACCAATTTGTACATCTTCATATTCTCTCTGATTATATGCCTGTGATAACATTTAGCATATTACCACTTCATTGGAACAAGATATGAGATAGACAGAATGTAAGACATCTTGAAACATAAGTGAAGAAGGAAAACCATGTCTAACTGTAGTCTTCAGTATCATTTTCCCTAATGATTTCTCGTTTTTTTAATCATGCTATGAACAATACTCTTTAAATATTCAATATGTTAGTTTCTAATTATATCACAGATATATGTTTACGTTAACCTTGTATCATGAGCTTATTAAATTTACAACTTAGTAGTAAGTGCTAAAGGTCCTATTTCTATGCACACAATCATGTTGTTTGCAAATAAGAAAGTTTTATTCTTGCATTTAAAGAGGGACACTCAATGATTATTATTTTAAGTACAAGCTATAGGAACTAAAAGCATCAGAAACCATGGATGCTGGGGGGATAATTGTTACGCTAGATGGAGAATAATAGCATAATGGAGAAACACATTGCAATAGTTTAAAAAGACTTGTCTTACAGCAATGTATGATCAATTATCCTCACTGTGTTTAAATTCCTAGAAAATAATATCATCTCTTGACTGTCTGCCTACAACCTATAAAACACATTAAGGCAATTTCCTCAAAGAAGACACTTAAAATATGTTACTCAAATACAACTGAAATACCCCAATGCTGCCCACAAGGTATATTATTGATAAATGATTGTTGATAAAGTATAAGAACGAGTGAATGAGCTTTAGTTTACTGAATGATGAGCTCATGTTCATCCCTGCTAAGGAAATATGAGACACAAGAAAACAGAGGATTGCCAATCATGACACAGAACCACTTCCTCTATAGGTAATGTGAAAAAGGTATAATAAAGGAGGGTCTACCTGTGCATTTCTTTATGTGACTGTTTCTCTTCCCATGTGATCCCAATTTGCATCCAAAATTCTCCTCCCAAAATTCTGCAAACCACACATTTCTTCGATTATTGGCAAGAGTTCGGCTTCTAAAGTATCGATCAAAGCCTATTTTAGAGGAAAAAGATATGATTTCAGTATTCATTCAAAACCAAAACAAAATACAACCAAAACTTTGAAGAAATGTTTCATTAACAATATTTGTAACATATCATATATGTACACATTATATATAATAAATATAGTATATGTGAATAAAACACACACACATACACACACACACACACACACACACACATATATCCACACACAAATGAATAATTCTTTTCTCTCTCTCCCAACATAAATTGACTTAACACTCCAGGCTTTTTTGTATCTAATCCTACTTCAACCTCTATGTCTCCTGAATATTTTATTTTCAGCTAATTCAATAGGCAATCAGAAATGAAACAATATTATAGAGACATGGCTAAGTAGTCGGAATGCTTAGTTTTCTCAGGTAACTACCTCGTTTAAGGGAAGACATAGAAACAATGCCTTACCCCAGAAGATAAAATTAAAGATAGGAATTTAGGTTATTGTCAAGATTGTTATGAGGATATTTTGGGAACAGACCACCCAACTTTAAGGTTTCCTCCAAGTTTTCTGTTTCCCTTATTTTTCCAGAGTGTCAATTAATACAATGTATCCAGTGGTTTAATCAAATCTTTCCCTGTAATAACTCTCATAAACGTCCATAAAAGTAAACTACAGTAACTAGCATCATGAAATTGTCTAATTATAATATAGTGCTCTTTCACAAGGAAAAAAAATCCTTAAACTACACTTTTAACACTTATTGGTTGCATAGTGGAAATGAATACTGTGCCAATAGAGGTGTATATTCCATCTGGAGTCAACAATGATGATGATAACTCAGAGTTAAATTATAACTTTGAATATTTCATTTCTTTATTTTTCTCCAATGTTGTAGATTAAACCCAGAGCTATATGTACCCTAATCAAGTGGCTGATTACTGAGCTATGTCCCCAGCATGCATCTGAACTTTGATTTTACTGAAATAAAATAAATTATCCTTATTTCATCCTTACCATCAATTGATGCCCTTTTGGGCAAAATTGTCACGGCCCCTTCTGCGATCGCCTCCTGTTGATAGACAGGTGCAATTTTGGATCCCCAACTATCTGAGCCAATCCATAGGAAATGCCCGCTTTGGTTTAATTTTTTAGCTGCTTCCAATATCCTCCTATAGGAATAAAATGAAATAAATACGTATCATTTATTGTGAAGTACTACAGTTATGAAGCTCATAACACCAGTGCTGAAGCCTGAGTGTGTCCTCCAAATTCCATGTATCATGGCAACTTAATTTTCCAATTGATATGTTAATGGTTTAGTGGTGGGATTTTGGGGGGCGTAATCAGGTTTGACTAAGTAGAGAGTGTGGGTCACAGGATGACATGAATGTCCTTCTAAGGAGAGAAGCAAAGCCCAGAGTGAGACCCTTCTCTGACTTGCCATATGATGTCCTCCCTTTAAAAGCTTCCTCGAAGCAGCTAGAACTTGAGTGTACTCTTGGGTCTCCAGAGCCAAGAGCCAAACAAGCTTTTCTCATTATAAAATTTCACCATAGAACCTTCATCCGGCGATGGATGGAGATAGAGACAGAGACCCACATTGGAGCACTGGACTGAGCTCCCAAGGTCCAAATGAGGAGCAGAAGGAGGGAGAACATGAGCAAGGAAGTCAGGACCGCGAGGGGTGCGTCCACCCACGGAGACGGTGGGGCTGATCTACTGGGAGCTCACCAAGGCCAGATGGACTGCGACTGATGGAGCACATGATCAAACTGGACTCTCTGAACGTGGCTGACAGTGAGGGCTGACTGAGAAGCCAAGGACAATGGCACTGGGTTTTGGTTCTACTGCATGGATTGGCTTTTTGGGAGCCTAGTCTGTTTGGATGCACATCTTCCTAGACTTGGATGGAGCGGGGAGGGCCTTGGACTTCCCAGGGGGCAGGGCACCCTGACTTCTCTTAGGACTGGAAAGAGAGGGAGAGGGAGAGTGGGGGGAGGAGGAGGGAAATGGGATGAGGGGAAGAGGCGGAAATTTTTAATAAATAAATAAATAAATAAATAAATAATTTCCAGGTCCATAGTATTCATTGATAGCAACAAAAAAGTGAAACCAGCACAGTTTTATAAAGTTAAAACCATTCAGCGGGTCACTGTTAAACAATTAGTCAATCATGCTAATTGCCTGAGCCTTATCATCTCCTAAAGGAAATGCTGCTGAAACTCCAGCATGTGTTAATTGGGCTAATCCTCAACCTGTTCTCAGTCACTGTCTCTCATTCTGACTTAGCTTGTCTCACTCAGTTCCAGGTTTTACTCTACAGGCATTGCTGATGTAGAAATGAGAAGGCTGTTGCGTCAGAAGCAGAAAGTCGTTTGGGTGCAAAGGAATCTAGCAATTCTTGTGAATCTCACCAGACTTTTCACTGTTCATAAAATATGTTTAGAAAGGTTGTGGGGCACAAATCTGATCTTATATCATGCAAGAAAGTAATCAGCACCTGATGTCGTCCTCGTTGGCAAACATAATCACTGCACGCGCATTAGGTGTTTCCAGAAGGCGTTTGATAATTTTTTCAAATTCTCCAGGTCTTGGTTCACGTGGGATTTTCTGTGATTGAGCAATGCAAACACCACCTGTTTGAGGGGGAAAAGTTTATTTCAGAAAAAGCACTTGTTTAATTAAATCTTTTTAAATTAAATTTTAATGAGGTTAATTGCATTGTAAAAGCACATGATTTAATACAAAATATTGTTTTCCTAAACATGTGTCATTCTAGTGCATTGAAAGTAATTATACCTGTTTTATTATAATATATGCACAAAGTAAATAACACCAAAGAGAGCTTGGTTTCCTTCCACAAATTTAAACATTTTGTTGTTTTTCGTGGTGGTGGTCATGAAGGTTTAGAGAAGTGCTGGAACCTATCTAAGATCTGTGAGGAGGTTCTAGGGATGGAAGGGAAAAGGGAACACTTTACAATTATTTATTATAAGACTAAATGCTCATGATAAAATTATCTCTGACTATATATTGCACGTGAGGCTACTACTGAATAGCAAGGTCTGTTTTTTTCTTTTTATTACTAGTAGATAACATTTAAAGTTAATTTTGGTTTTTGCTCATAGCATTGCTTCCCACATCAACAGACTATGTTGTGAGCTACCCACCAAGTCCCAGAGATTCAAGCACTGGCTTGACATAAGCTTCCATCATACAAATCAAAAGAGCTATTTGAGCCCAAACAAAGAATAGGAGAATTGGAATGGAAAGGAAAGAAAGAGGGGAAGAAGGAGGGATCCAAGACTCTTTCAGTCTTTTCTAAAACAATGAGAAGCCAAAGAGAAGTTTTGAAAAGCTCTGCCTCCAAGACTCCAACATAGGTGAAGAAGAAAACGTTTTGTTTTCCTAATTACAGTGGAACAGAGGCAAAACATATCCTAACACTGGTAGAGAAAATAGAATTAGCTATAGGTTTTTTTGTATTATAGCTCAAATGGGCTTTTTTGAGCCAGTTGAGAATGAAGTTGTCATTTGTGACACTGCTTTAGTAGGCAAAAATATTTTTACTCCCAACACCTCAACAATTATTGGCTAATGCATAGTTATATATTATGCATTACATCCTGCAATATCTATCTAATCTAGAAGATACCATCTAATCTGGAGACAGACACTGTAACAAATTACCATGGAATATGTAATAAACTAGAGAATTACAAAAATGCATCATGTAATGGGAGCAAAGAGGAAAGATAATGAGAACTTGGAAGAGCCAGATTTCAAGGAACACATGCAAACACACACACACACACACACACACACACACACACACACACATGCACACACACAACACCCCTGTGTGAGGAAAAGAGAAAGGTTCATAACAGACTACAAGATATGAAAGAGCCTAGCTTAATATCAGTCTAGAGTACAAATGGATTAAGGTTGTTCTGAATGGCCATTTCAGGGCAAGAATACATTTGTCAGGATTGCCAAGGACTTCATGTGAAATATCCAAGCACTTAAGTTAATCCCCAGGTGATGGTATTAAGACAAGGTTGTTGGGAGGAGACTGAGTAACAAGGATTGAGCCCTCATGAACCAAATTAGTATCCTTTCATAAAGAAGAAAGAAATAAGGGCTGGGGGGAATAGAGAAGGGAGAAGAGAAAGAGGAGGGAGAAGAGAGACCAGAGAACTCTCTTACACTACAGGCCATCTGAGAACACAATAAAACAGTCAATTATCTTTGAACCAAGAGCTGAGCCATCAGAAGACTCCATTCACACTAGCACTCTGTCTCAGACTTCTTGCCTCTAGAATCGTGAGGAATAAACTCATTGTTTATAAGCCACCAGCATACTGCAATCTATTACAATAGCTTGCCGGAACTAAGACATTACATAATTTAGACTTCATCCTAAAACAAAACAAGAATTCATTTAAAGCTAACCATCCAGAAAGAGATAATCTTTCTTTTAGGAAGAAAACTGAGACTAGCAACAGACAAGTAGTTGAATGTGTGTGATCAGACCTATTGTGTACAGCAGAAACGGAAGAGTAAATACTGATTAGTCTTCTAATATGTTCGAAAATATCAAAAATCTACCCTGTAGTAGAAATGTTTGCACTAACCTTGTGCTATAGTCCTCAGGAATAGAGCTGTTCATAGTGGGGCTGTTTCCTATACTTACCAACTAGTATACCAATAAGAGTATAGTGATCAATTCATTACACAGTAAAGTTGATTCAGTATTTACAAAATATGTGTAGGGAATGAAGATATAAGGGTCAATAAAATGGACATGCCCTCTGCTTCAGAAAATTTAGAAATAGAAGAATTTAGGGCTTTGCGAATTATTGCTAGCCCTGTGAAGAAGAAGAGGATTTACGCTGGCTGGCGCAATAGGTGGTCAGGAAAGGGTACTCTGAAGTTGCATAATTTAGTTGGCCTCAAAAGAATGAAGTACTTGTAGAGGATAGTATAGGAATTGTAAGGATAAAAGCTGGAAAAACCAAGCAATGAGTACAGAAGTCAGTCCTCAGTGGCCCATAGAAAACACTGGCTGCCTGAACATGGCACTTCACGGATGAAAATGCATGAGGACTCCTGTGTCAAGGGAGACCCAGAGTGTAAACAATAGAAGCAGAAATCCCACTGAGAAGCTTATCGACATCGGTGGTGGGGGACAATGAGTAAGACAATACCACCAAAGGTAGGAAGGACAAACAGAGCTCTATTAGAGGTTCTGAGCTGGAAACAATGATGCTTCTTATTGATTTGATATAAATAGTGAAGTAACAGGAAGTCACTACATGTACTTCCATGGATTCGGTCATGGTGACCAGTTTTGTGAAGACATGATTAAACAAGCAGATAATACAAGGGGCCCAGCAAGCTCATGGGAGAGATGATTGATTCAAGGCAGGTGTCTTTAGAATACCTGTGGAGCTTCCATCAGGCTAAAGGGTGTTTCCGAAGCTAAGGAGAGAGGAAATGCAGCCATCACTCTGTCTGGTGTTATGATTGAGGACTGGTATTTAGATCAGCAGAGAGAAGGAAGCTGAGGGAGATCTGAAGAAATCACATGCTCTGGATAGGGAGCCAGTGACAGGCTGGGAACAAAGATCGCATCTTTTGAGAAATATTTTCTAACCCAAACTGGAGGAACGCTGAGAACTATACTTGCTTTAAAACTCAACAATGGCTGAATGACAACGTAAGGTGGCTTCCAAAGGGCGACATGAAACTGCAACAATTCTTCCAGGAACAATGGGTGTTTCAGAATATGACTGCCTTTTTAATTAAAGTGCCACAATTACCTAAGTACTACTTAAAGACCTGTTATAGCCTTGGCATCATTCTGAGACCGCTTCCAACTCCAGAGTCAGAAAAAAAAACGGAAGTTGAAATTTTTTTCATTATACTTATTTCACGTGAATCATTCTTCACATATGGCTTAGTCTGAAGCCAGTGGCAAGCTGTCTCACTGAGGACCTGGTAGAGAATTTTTGTTTATAAAATTCTGATCTATGTAGGGTAAATTTTAACAAAGGCTATATCCACTTTTTTTTTTTTTTGCAAAATTTGCCCTTCCTCTTATACTTCTCAATCTGGCCAATTTGTTCTGTAAAGGCTACATCTTTAATCTATTTCAGCTGAACCAATACCTTTGGAGAAAATCCACTGGACATGGCATGTTGATGTTTGGTACCTTATGGATATTTTATTAAGTTACATGGGGACTGCTTCTCCAGTGATTTGCATGAGAAGATTAGATCATCTTCCTTAGCCCTGAAACTCATTCACACTTTCTATTTCTACATCATTCAAAAGAGACAGCCAGTTAATCCATTCATAAGCACTCATAGTCCGCTGTCTTTCAGGAGCTATATAGGCATTCAAAAATTGCCTTACTCAGCAGTTCGCTGAGAGACAAGATGTGCATGTGAGAGTCAGACAAGAGAGTAACACCGGATGACAAAGAAAGGTAGCACACAAGAGATCTATCACAACACAGACATAAAGAGCAAAGAAGCCATAGTCCCAGATGGGCCACTGATTTTTGTATTAAAATCGATCATTTCAAATGTTAGAATTTATTTTAAAAAAATATTTTTTTATTATTAAAAAATAAAAAAAATTAAATAAGTATTCACTCCTAATGAAAGATGCATTGCCCACATAACATTCCACATTATTTTTTTACCCCCCCCCCCCAAAAAAAAACTGCCTACAATTTAAACACCTACAAGGAAGAGATGGTGCCTCTCCTTAAGGCCTTTGCATCTGTGCTCTGATAGCTCACTCTGAGAAGTTCCGGGCCGAGTATGATTCCAGGAGCACTACCTTTCCTTTCCCCCAGCATCTAGTGCTACCGTGCCACAAGAAACAATTTTAAGGTTTGACATCCATCTACTGCCCCAAAGCATTATAGGCGAATTTGTAACCATTTGTCCAGCGTTTTTGGACTGGTCCTTTCCACTTGTATAATGGCCCCTGTTTCGTTACTTAACAGTCATTCGAGACCATCTGCTATGTAAGCACGTCGCTAGCTCTCCGCTCTCATCCACTCTGGGATCCCACCGCCACACCTAACGGTAGCTCCCTGAGGTTGTTTTTATCACTACCCTCCTGAGAGGGTAACAGAAACAGGGGCGTCAATCGGCTGCTGGGAGGCTGAAGTGCCAGCTCACAGCCAGAACAACTGCAGCGTAGACTTTCCCCCCACCATGCCCATTCGTGATTAACTATACATGTAGCAGAATGGCTTGATAGCTGCGGATCGCTGATGAATAAGATAAAGCAAGTTTAAAGACTCATTTAAAAAACCCAGCAGGCTATTCCTGGTAAATCTGATTGACAGCTGCACAAATGCAGCACTTCTATTGAGTATTAAGAACTTAATTAAGATAGTTAGTACTTTGGAAGGTTATAGAACTGACTTAAACTTCGGCAGATAGTCATTCTATACTCAGGGCTTCCCAATCGTTTCTGTAAATGTGTATCCTCAGAAGACTTTCCTTCGGTACCTTGGCTCCTATTTCATCTTTGTACTACAGCAACCACAGTGACTGCAATATTTATGTTTTTTCCTTCTCCCTGATTCCACTAGAACACTACATCCACTGAATTCTTCCCTTTCCACTCATGACAGTAACCCCAATACCCATTAGGCTTTGCTTAGCACACAGACATTTTAATGGACATGTATTGGAGGAATAAATGTAAGGTCTGTGATTGGCAGTTTTGAGATACAGAAATAGATAGAGACAGTTCTGCTTTCAGAGGCCCATCACCCAGGCAGAGAAAAGACTGGATACATGTAAACATGTGGTCAGAAACGTGTCTTAACAAATGACTGAGCCCCACATTGGAGCACCGGACTGAGCTCCCAAGGTCCTAATGAGGAGCAGAAGGAGGGAGAACATGAGAAAGAAAGTCAGGACCGTGAGGGGTACGTTCACCCATGGAGACGGTGGGACAGAACTAACGGGAGATCACCAACTCCAATTGGAATGGGACTGATGGAACATGCAACCAAACCGGACTCTCTGAATGTGGCCTACGGTGGAGGTTAACTGAGAAGCCAAGGACAATGGCGCTGGGCTTTGATTCTTCTGCATGGACGGGCTCTGTGGGAGCCTTCTCAGCTTGGTTGATCACCTTCCTGGACCTGGGGGGAGTTGGGAGGACCTAGTTCTTAACATAGAGTAGGGAACCCTGATGGTTCCTTGGCCTGGAGGGGAAGGGAGGGGGGTATGGATGGAGGGGAGGGGAGGGAAGGAGGAGGAGGAAGGGAGAAGATGGAAATTTTTAAATATAAAAAACCATGGGAAAAAAAAACAATAGAAATGAAAATAAAATAGGGGCTGTGGTAATGTAGAAGACCTTACCACTGAATAGACTCTGCCTCTCTAAGTTCTTTTTACCAGGATATCATGGGTTAGGAACCTCCCTAGGCCATGGTACAGTCATCTGTAGGGTGGCACTCTAGTTTGTTGCATAGATACGAGAATAAATTTGTAAGCAATGTCAGGGCTATCACCTCTTGAGGAAGGTGAGACCTGTGGGTGATAGGGCTGCCGTCTCAGGCCTGGGAGATGAGAGACTTGTGTGCATTGGTTGGTAGTAAGGAGACAAAGTGATATGTGAAAGAAAATGAACCTGCTTCTCTGGAGACCTGAGAGCAGATCTCATCACCCAAGGACATTACAGGAACCCAGTAGGAAGGTTGGAGTTCTCGAAAATGCAGCACATGATCATGTCAATACTCATCCTCAAGCAGGCAACCACTCTCACCCACGTTGAGAGGACGTTTGATGTCCAGATCTAAAGCACAGAGTTTTCAACAGATCTGACTTTCTTAGCATACATCATTCTTCGCATAGCATCATCAAATATCCCAAGTTCTGGGGGGTGGCTTTTGCTCACTTGCCTATACCAAGGAACAGAATGAATATATTTCAGGAAAAGGGGATGTGGGAGGGGAGAAAAGGGGAGGAGAGATACAGTAGCACTTTTCCTGGCCCCAATAATATAGATTTCCTTTCAAGGACAGTCAATAAAGAACATCTCAAAGATTTGGATTTAAAATTAGGGGTTGACTAGATGGCTCAGTAGGTAAAGGCTCCTGCTGCCAAGACTGACATTCTGAGGTCAGTTCCCAGAACTCGCAAGATATAAGGAGAGAGCTGAATCCAGCAAACTGTTCTCCTACCTCTGCTCACACGCACTCACACACAAACATACACACACACATGCATGCACACACGCATGCTCGCACACACGCGCGCGCGCACACACACTGAATAAATACATACATAAATGAATGCAATAAAATTGCATTAAATTTGAACTTTTTAAAATAATAAGAGAATTGCAACAAACATGCTCTTCAAGTATTAATGGTGCTTGCTATGATGGAGAAGTTATGAAAACAGTTACATGCTGCTTCATGTAAAAGTTTGCCAGGAATCATGGCAGTCTCTATTCTCGGCAGGCCTAGAGGTCACAGAACCTTAACTTCTCAGCCTGGCTCTGGTCAACCACTCAGAGAACCACTAAGACTCAGACGAAGGTTCCCAGGCTCCATGATTACCTGGTAGAATTTGGAGGCCACCAGTCACCTAGTACCCTGGGAACAGCTGTGGGAGGAAACCAGATTCTGAGAGGGATTTTTGTTCCCTACTGACCTCTGCAGACTCCTGAAGATTTGTGTGGAAAGCCCTTAGTGAATGTATGCTGTGACATGGGCAAGGCCATGTCAGGGGAATGGCTAAGCCTCCCTCCCACCCTGGGAAAAGGCTCAGAGAGAATGGCAGAGCCCTCCTCTTGGATCTGGGTGCAAATGTTGATAGTGTGTTCAGCAAATGTCCACCATAGCTTTCCTCCCTCAGATAGTGACAGTTTGCAGGTTGCTCCCCTAGAGAGACCGATCCATGAGCCAAGTATATATCATAAACATGTTATCTGTATGTGTCTTCCTTAAAGTGACTGTTGCTATAATGAAACGTCGTGTCCAAAAGTAACTTGGGAAGGAAATGGTTTATTTCACTCACAGTTGTAAGAGTTAACCAGTTAGGGCAGGAACTTGAGCAGGGCAGGGACCTGGAGGTAGGAACTGATGCAGAAACCATAGAGGAGTGCTGCTTACTGGCTTGCTTCTCAAGGCTTTCTCAGCCTCTTTTCTTACAGAACCCAGGAACATCAGCCTAGGAATGGTATCACTCACTGCCCCACACCCTATCAATCACTGATTTAAAAAAAATGTTATACAGCCCAATCTTATAAAGGAATCATCTCAATTGAGGTTCCCTCCTTCCAGATGACTCTAGCTTGTGCCAATTGACCTAAAATTAGTTGATTAGTATATAAATCCACCTGCTTGTCCAGCTGTATGCAATCACCCCACCTCTCTGTATGTAATAAACATGCTGAGCTTCGGATATGTTTGTGGAGGCAGAGCTGCAACTTCTCCATCTGACAGCCCAGACAATGATTCCATTCAGCTCCATCACTGGAGACAGCTCCATTTGTGCACTGTGCCTCCAATGTACAACTGTCTCAGAAAAGGACTCAGATTCTGAGAAAACAATCCCCGACTGTGAAGGTAATGTGAAAATCCACCACATCAGCCAATGACCATTGAACTAAGAGGGAACTGAGTACCAGAGAGGACAGCTTCTTTTTTTGGTTCCTGTATTTACTCCACTGATCCAAAGCAAAGATGGAGAAAAAGGCTCCCTGAGACAGAACTAAAGTAAAAGTAAATGAGAACTTACTGTCACAGATTTAAAGTGGTTATTCCAAGTTATATACACTCATATAAAAATTCAGGGACATCTCAACTAGCCCCTAAGTTACTGGCCCCACCTTCACCAATTAAAGGAAGAGATGGGCAGAAGGCAGTGTAACAACACATCCAACAATATAAAAGACCAATATGATACCACCAGAACCTAGTGGTTCTACAGCGGGAATACCTGAATATTCTAACTCAGAAGAAGCAGAAGAAAGTGACCTTAAATATAACTTTATGAAGATTATAGAGACCCTTAAAGAGGAAATAAAAAATTTGTTTAAAGAAATGGAGGAAAAGACAAGCAAAAAATTGGAAGAAAACAATAAATCTCTTAAACAACCCAAGAAAGCCAAGAAAAAACTATCAAACAGGTGAAAAAAACATCGCAAACAGTTAAAGACTTGAAAATTAAAATAAAAGCAATAACAAAAAACACAAATTAAGGTAATTCTGAAAATAGAAAATGTTGGTAAATGAACAGGAACTACAGAAGCAAGCATTACCAACAGACTACAAACAAAATGGAAGAGAGAATCTCAGGAGTTAAAGACACAAAAGAAGAATTAGATCCATCAGCCAAAAAAAATCATTAAATCCAACAGATCCAACAAAACACCCAGGAAAACTGGGACACCATGAAAAGACCAAACCTAAGAATGATAAAGATAGAAGAAGGATAAGAACTCCAACTTAAAGACACAGAAAATATATTCAACAAAATAATAAAAGAAAACTTTCCCAACCTAAGGAAGCATATACTTCTGAAGGTACAAGAAACTTACAGAACATGAAATAGATTAGGCCAGAAAAGAAAGTTCCCTCACCATATAAGAATCAGAACACTAAACATACAGAATAAAGAACGAATAGTAAGAGCTATAAAGGAAAAGGGCCAAGTAACATATAAAGACAGGCCCATCAGAATTACACCTGACTTCTCAATAGAAACTCTGAAAGCCAGAAGGTCCTGGTCAGATATGCTGCAGCTACTAAGAGATCATGGACGCAAGCCCATGCTACTATACCAAGCAAAGCTTTCAATCACCATAGACAGAGAAAACAAGATATTCTATGGCAAAAGCCAAATTTAAACATTACCTATCCAAATATCCAGAAAATACTAGAAGGAAAACTCCAACTCCAGGAAGTTAATTTATGTGCACCCATAAGAAGACAGGCAACAAGTAACCTCAAACCTCACAATAGCAAACCTCAAAGAACTGAAACACACAAAAACTAGCACCAAAAAAATAACAGGATTAAACAATCACTGACTGTTAATAGCTCTTAATATCAATGTACTCAGATCACCTATTAAAGACACAGGTTAAAAGACTGGATATGAAAACAGAATCCATATTTCTTCTCTTTACAAGAAACACACCTCAACCTCAAAGACAAACATTATCTCAGAGTAAAGGGTTGAGAAAAGATTTTTCAATCAAATGGACCTAAGAAACAAACAGGGGTAGATATCCTAATATCTAACAAAATAGACTTAAAACTAAAGTCAATCAAAAGAGATGAAGTAGGACAGACAATATTCATTACAGGAAAAATCCATCAAGATAAAATCTCAGTCCTGTACCTCTATGCTCTAAATACAAGAGGACATGCATATCTAAATACAAGAGGACATGCATATCTAAATACAAGAGGACATGCATATCTAAATACAAGAGGACATGCATATCTAAATACAAGAGGACATGCATATCTAAATACAAGAGGACATGCATATCTAAATACAAGAGGACATGCATATCATCTAAAAGAAACATCACTAAAGCTTAAATCACACATCAAACCTCACACACTAATACTAGGAGACTTCAACACCCCATTCTCACTAATGGACGAGTCTGCCAGACAGGAACTTAGAGAGAAATAAGAGAACTAACAGATGTCATGACTCAAATGGACTTAACAGACATATACAGAACATTCCACCCAAACACAAAAGAATAAACCTTCTTCTCAGCACTTCATGGAACCTTCTCTAAAACTGACCACATACTCTGTAACAAAGCAAACCTCAACAGATACAACAGAATTTGGAATAATCCTTTGTATCTTATTGGTTCACCTGGTCTAAAGTTAGAAATTAACATCACTAATGGCAGAAAGCCAATGAACTCATGGAAATTGAACAATGCTCAACTAAATCACCCCTGAGTCAAGGAAGAAATAAAGAAAGAAATTAAAGACTTCATAAAATTCAATGAAAATGAATGTACAACATATCCAAACTTATGGGACACTTTGAAAACAGTGCTAAGAGGAAAGCTCATAGCACTAAGTACCCACTTAAGAAAGTGAAGAAATCTTAATAGCACATCTGAAACCTCTAGAACAAAAGAAAGCAAACTCATCCAAGAAGAATAGACACCAGGAAATAATCAAATTGAAGTCTGAAATCAATAAAATAGAAACAAAGAAAACCATACAGAGAATCAATGAAACAAAGAGCTGGTTCTTTGAGAAAGTCAACAAGATAGACATACCTTTACCCAAACTAACCAAAAGGCAGAAAGGGAATATGCAAATTAACAAAATCAGAAATAAAAAGGGGACATAACAACAGACACAGAAGAAATCCAGAGAACCATTAGGTCATACTTCAAAAACCTCTACTCCACAAAATTGGAAAATTTAAAGTAAATGGACCATTTTCTGGATAGGTACCACATATCAAAACAGATAAACAATTTCAATAGACATATACCCCCAAAGGAAATAAAAGTAGTCATGAAATGTCTTCCAACAATAAAAAAGAAAAGAAAGCCCAGGACCAGATGGTTTCAGCTCAGAATTCTAACAGAATTTCAAAGAAGAGTTAACAATAACAATACTGCTAAAAATTATTCCATACAATATAAAAAAAGAGGGACATTGCCAAACTCTTTTTATGAGGCAATAGTTACCCTGGTACCCAAACTATATAAAGATGCAATTAAGAAAGAGAATTACAGACCAGTCTCTCTTAAGAACATTGATGCAAAAGTATTCAATAAAATACTGGCAAACCAAATCTAAGAACATATAAAATAAATCATCCACTATGATCAAGTTGGCTTCATCTCAGAGGTGCAGGGATGGTTCAACATATGAAAATCTATCCATGTAATCCACCATATAAATAAACTGAAAGAAAAAAAATCATATGATCATCTAACTAGATGCTGAATGAGCATTTGACAAAACCCAGCACCCCATCATGATAAAGATCTTGGAGAGATCAGGGATTTGAGGAATGTGTCTAACATAATAAAGCAATATACAGCAAGGCGACAGCCAGCATCAAATTAAATGGAGAGAAACTCAAAATGATACCACTAAAATCAGGAACAAAACAAGGCTGTCCACTCTTTCCATATCTATTCAACATAGTACTCAAAGTTCTAGTTAGAGCAATAAGATAATGGAAGGAAAACAAGGGGATTCAAATTGGAAAGGAAGAAGTCAAACTATCACTATTTGCAGATGATATGAAAGTATACATAGTGACCCCAAAAATTCTATTAAAGAACATCTACAGCTAATAAACACCTTAAGTAATGTGGCAAGATACAAGACAAACTCATTAAAATAATAAGTAGTCCTCCTGTGTACAAATGGTAAATGACTGAAAAAGGAATCAGAGAAACATCACCATTTTTTAACTGATTTTTATTGAGCCCTACATTTTTCTCTGCTCCCCTCCCTGCCTCTCCCCTTCCCCTTTCAATTCACCCCCAAGGTCCCCATGCTCCGAATTTACTCAGATATCTTGTCTTTTTCTACTTTCCATGTAGATTAGATCTATGTAAGTCTCTCTGAGTGCCCTCATTGTTGTCTAACAATGTGGTTTGTAGGCTGGTTTTCTTTACTTTATGTTTAAAAACCATCTATGAGTGAGACATGTGATAATTGTCTTTCTGTGTCTGGGTTACCTCAATCAAAATATTCTCTTCTAGCTCCATCCATTTTCCTGCAAAATTCAAGATGTCGTTAATTTTTTTCTGCTATTTAGTACTCCATTGTGTAAATGTACTACATTTCCCTTATCCATTCTTCAGTCGAGGGACATTTAGATTGTTTCCAGGTTCTGTCTATGACAAACAATGCTGCTATGAACATAGTTGAGCACATGTCCTTGTGGCATGATTGAGCCTTCTTTGGATATAAACCCAAAAGTGTTATTACTGGGTCTTGAGGAAGATTGTTTCCTAACTTTCTGAGAAATCACCACACAGACATCAAAAGGGGCTGACCAGCCCCAGGAGCACAGACACTAATAGAAATAATTAATAAATGGAATCTCCTGAAACTGAAAAGCTTCTATAAAGCAATGGACCTGGTCAACAAGACAAACGACAGCCTACAGAATGGGAAAAAATCTTCACTAACCCCACATCAGACAGAGGTCTAATCTCCAAAATATAAAAAGAACTCAAGAAATTGGTCATTAAAAGAACACATAATGCAATAAAAAAATGGAGTACAGACCTAAACAGAGAACTCTCAACAGAGGAATCTAAAATGGCTGAAAAACACTTAAGGAAATGCTCAACATCCTTAGTCATCAGAGAAATGCAAATCAAAACAACTCTGAGATTCCATCTTACACCTGTAAGAATGGCCAAGATCAAAAGCACTGATGACAACTTATGATGGAGAGGCTGTGGGGAAAAGGGAACACTTCTGCATTGCTGGTGGGAACATTACCATTTTTAATAGCTACAATAACATAAAAATATCTTTGGGTAAAACTAAGCAAATAAAATAGTGAAAGACATGTATGACAAGAACTTTTAAGTCTTTGAAGAAAGTAATTGTGGAAGATATAAGAAAATGGAAAGATCTGACTTGCTCTGGGATAGGTAGGACCAACATAATAAAATTGGCAATCTTACTAAAAGCAATCTAGAGATTCAATGCACTACCCCTCAAAATCCCAGCACAATTCTTTACAGATCTTGAAAGAAAAATACTCAACTTCATTTTGAAAAATAAAAAACCAGAATAGCCAAAACAATTTTGTATAAGAAAAGAACTTACAAAGACATCACCATCCCTGAGATCAAGCTCTATTATAGCACTAATGAAAACAACTTGGTATTGGCATAAAAACAGACAGTTATAACAATGGAATTTAATTGAAGACCCTGATATTAATCCACACACCTGTGAACACCTGATTTTTGATAAAGAAGCTAAAATTAAACAATGTAAAAAAGAAAAAATCTTCAACAAATGGTGCAGGCATAACTGAATGTCAACATGTAGAAGAACACAAATAGATCTATATCTATTCTCATGCATAAGATTTAAGTCCAAATGGATCAAAGAGTTCAACAGAAATCCAGTCACACTGAAGCTCACTGAAGAAAATTTGGGAAGTAGCCTTGAAGCATAGGAGCCTTCTTTGTAAACATAACACCAGTAGCACAGGCATTCAGAGCAACAATTAATAAAAGGGACCTCCTGAAACTGAGATTCTGTAAGACAAAGGACACAGTCATTAAGACAAAATGGTAGCCTACAGAATGGAGAAAGATATTCACAAACCACATATAGAACAGAGGACTGATCTCAAAAATACATAAAGAAGTTCATGAAACTAGACATCAAATTTCCAAATAATCCAATTCAAAAAAAGTACCAGTCTAAACAGAGAATTCTCAACAGAAGAATTGCAAATGGCTGAAAGACACTTAAGAAATTGTTCAATATCCTTAGCATCAGGAAAATACAAATCAAAACAACTCTGAGGTACTATCTTACACCAATCAGAATGGCTAAAGCACCAGAGATAGCTTATGCTGGAGACAATGTGGAGTAAGGGGAACACTTCTCCATTGCTAGCGGGAGTGCAAACTTGTACAGCCACTTTGGAAATCATTGTGGTGGTTTCTCAGAAAATTGGGAATCAATCTACCGCAATATCCAGCAATATCACTCTTGGGCATATACCCAAAGTATGCACACTCATACCACAAGGACATTTGCTCAACTGTGCTCATAGTAGCATTATTTGTAATAGCCATAACCTGGAAACAACCTAGGTACCCTACAACCAAAGAATGGTTATAGACAATGTGGTACATTTACCCAATGGAGTTCTACTCAGTGGTAAAAAATACGATGACATCTTGAAATTTGCATGCAAATGGATGGAACTAGAAAAAAACATCCTGAGTAAAGTAACCCAGATAGACAAACATGGTATGTACTCAAAAGTGCAAATGATAACCAGTCTATAGTCCACAATCCCAGAGAAACAAGGTAACAAGGAGAACCCTAAGAGAGACATACATGGATCCCCCTAGAAAGAGAAAACAGAGAAGATTCTCTGAAAAAAAAATGGGAGTATGGGGGAGGAGAAATGAGCATCGTAGGGGAGGGGAAGGAGAGGAGAGGAGAGAAGAGGAGAACATGGGGGAATGATAATCGGATGCTCAAGAAGGGGGAAGGACAGAGAGGGAGAGAAAGGAAACAGATAATCTTGATTGAGGTATCCTTTAAAGGGTTAACAAGAAACACGGCACAAGGGAAATTCCCAGGAATCCACAAGGATGACCCCAGCTAAGACTCTAAGCAACAGTAGAGAGGATGCTTAAACCGCCTTGCCCTGTAATCACATTGATGACTATTAATTGTCATCATAGAACCTTCATCTAGTCACTGATGGAAGCAGATGCAGAGATCTATAGAAAAACACTGGACTGAGACACCAGAAACCAGTCCAACAGAGTGACAATATGAGCAAAGGATCAAGAACATGATGGTGACATAGAAATAGCTGACCAGAGCTAGTGAGAGCTCACTGACTCTGGGTTGATGGCAGGGGAACCTGCATATCACCAAACTATGCCCATTGAATGTGGAGGACTGTCGTGAGGCTTGGGCAGTTTGTGGGGCCACTGGCAAAGGGACCAAGATTTATCTGTAGTGTTTGAACTGGTGTCTTGGAGTACATTCTCTTTGGAGGGATACTTTGCTCAGCCTAGATAAAGGGGCAAGGACTTTGGTCTTGCCTGGAAGTAAAGTGTCAAACTTTGTTGATTCCCCATGGGAAGCCTTACCCTTTCTGAGGAGTGGATGGAGAATGGGGTGGGAGAAAGAGTGGGGTGGGAGGAGAGGAGAGAGTGGGAATGGGGAAAGCCGTATAAAATAAGAAAAGATTGTATTAAAAATTCTTAATAAAAAGATGGTTTATGAAATGTATCAATGAAAGAGAAAACGATTTGAATGAGAAAGCAAATCATAATTTCCAGGAACTTGGAATTTGGGCGAGGGCTCCTCATTTATTTATTTCATACCAGCAAGACTGGGTGTAAGATGTCATCAGACAGACATGCGCCAAGATGCATTAGCAAAGGCTTCCTCAGTTGTTTGCTAGCCAGGCCCTACAATGACAGCAGAACAAAGGGCTCCCTGATAAGGATCTCTGTGGCATGTGATTTTTCTCAAGATGACTTTCGAGGGATGAGTCAAGTGACAAACGAGGACATGCAAGCCCCAGTGTTGCCATGCAGCTACGCTTGCTCTCATGCTATGTCCTCCCACAATAACGTTCCTGTGGAATCGCTTCCCACTCCTCCCCACATGGTTTCTCTAGAGTACAAATTAAAGGCAACCCAGGAAGTGGATTGTGACACATTTTACCCATCTGTGAAGAGCATTAGAAAATACTATGCTTGTTCTTTCACAGTACTGAATGCGGTTGACAGTTGTATGGTTGGGGTAGACTGAGGGGCCACTAGCAGTGGCACCAGGATTTATCTCTACTGCTTGTATTGGCTTCTTGGGATCCTATTCTCTTTGGATATATACCTTGCTCTTGCTCAGCCTAGATGTAGTAGGGGAGGCCTTGGACCTCCCACAGAGCAAAGTGCCTTACCCTGTTTTAGGATTAGAGCCTGTGGGTTAGGAGGGGGTGTGGAGGGAATGGGAGGAGAGGAGGGAGTGGGAATTTAAATTGGTATGTTTTTTTTAAAAAATCTAATAAAAATATTTTTCTAAGAAAAAACAAATGAACAATACTATATTTTTTAATCTTCTTGCATGAAAGCAAGAATTGAAATAATTTCATGACATTGATAAAATTAAAGATTTGTTTGCTGTAGCTCAGTAAGACCTAGGATCTGGAGTGTTGAGATAATACTGCTTCAGATTACGAGCCCCGCATTCAAACCTTCAAAATGGGTTTGTAAACTGCCCCTGCCTTACAGAAGACTAAGGAAGGGTAGTGAAAGAGTCTAACTTGCTGCGGTCCAGTGACAAGTTCCTAATACCACAGGAAATTATGAGGTGAGAATGAACTTTGAAACAAGCTATAGAGGCCAGGCTATTACAACTCCATGTAAATTAAGGCAATTAATTTTATGGGTCAACTTGACCAAGCTATTGAATGCCTAGACAGCTAGTTAAATGTTATTTATGGTTATTCTTATGGGAATTCGTGTAAAGCAGGTGGCCCTCTCCAGTGTGAGTTGCCAGCATCCAATCCATTGAGGGCCAGGACGCAATAAACGGGTGGGACAAGGTGGAATTGATTTGGGTTGGCAGTATGAACTGGAACATTGGCCTTCTGCCCTGACGACTACTGGTTCTCAGTCCTTAGAGCTGCATCATAGGTTTTGCTGGATCTCTAGCTTGCAAATGGCAGATTGAGAGACTCCCCATTTTATATTACCTATATAAGCAGATGCCTGATAAGAAATCCATTCAAGTATATGTTCACGTGTAAGTTGTTCTATTCATCTAGAGGAGAGTGGTCAACGCAATTAATCATTGTATATGGACCATTCTGTAATGGCCTAAGGTGGCGTTACAGGAGACAATACTTGGCAGCCAAGGAAATCCCTCAAGGGACTGAAAGATGACAGCTCTTGGATTACAAGTCTCAGAAGTAGGAACAAGGGGTCCGTTGTATATTGGTTACCTTGAAGGGTGATTTGCCACATGTATAAATTAAAATATAAAGACAAATGAAGATACTACATGGTTTTAAATTGTAGTCTGTATCAAGTTAGTAAAAAATTTACTGTTTAATGTTAAAATCTTCTCCCAAAGGAGTTACTGTACAAAGAAAGGCAATCTCTACAAACAATACAAGCTGAAATTGTAACCAGATCATAAAACTTCCAAGTATTTTGATAGAAAAGTTTTGTTAGAAAAACCATCTGAAGGGATAAAGATTTGGTTTTTAGGTACTGCTTATTTTAAATAGAGACACAAATCTCTATTAGCAGTAAAATATGTAGGGAAAAAAACAATACCAGAGTACCAAGTTCCAACTGTGATGAGAATTGAGGATTAACTTATTAGGATGAAATTACTTACTAAGCCATATATAGAATACCAAATAAAATTTTTAATAAAGGAACACAAAAACCACTGTTTCATTGCAATATACCAAGTTAACTCATAATTTCTATCATATTAAATCTTATAATATGACCAAGTTTCTGATTGTACAACAGTTTAAGGCAGTGTCTCCTGTAGCCCAGGCTATTCTTAAACCCACCATATAACCAAGGATGATCTTCAGCTTCTGATCCTTCTGCATCTGCCTTATAAGTACTGGGATTACAGGCATTCACCACTATTACTACACCCAGCCTGATTGTATAACTTGATGAATCTATACTGCAGACTACTTGGAGTACACAAACAAACATGCAAAGAAAAGTATAACTTTATCCATTGTTAAAAAGACTTTCAGTTTAAATTATTAGTTGTATAACAATAAGAAGTTATTGGTAGTTATGAGTGTGTTCTAATAACCTAACAAAATATGATAGTTGTTCAACTTCTATTTTCTGTATGAGTGACCAAAACGTGGTACTCAGATAATTTTTTTTAATTTTTAAAGACAGTAGAAGCACATGATGTCCACCCTAAATACCCATAGAATCATTTCATTCTATCTTTTTAAAGAGGTAAATAAAATAACAAATTGGCATGCTATAATTGGTTCTTTAGTGGGAATTGTGTAAAATTCCTTCTAGGGTTCAAATAAGTGTAATCACACCTCTTGTAACAATATTTTCACCTCCTCATGTGATGTGCAACTGGGATTTGGCAGGAAAGTGCACAGCATGAAGAAACTGGAAGTTTGTCAGCTCAAAATGCACTTGGTGAGAGGGCAGATTTATCTGGCACATCACTGTGAAAGAAAAGTGCTATCTTTACTAACATGGATTCAAAAGGTAAAACTGCACCCAAACCTATTCTCCTTCTCCCTCTTCTCCTTCTACTCTCCATCCCACTACCTCTTTCTCCTTCCTCCATGAAATTCCATCCCAGACCCTTAAACAGACCCTGAGAAGCCAATGCTATCGGAGAAGAAACTCCCTGTATAGACAAGGCATGAATCAAGCATGTCCATTCGCAAAAGTGCCGTGCATTACAGCAGTGGGAAGAGTCCTTAAAGAAACAAACAAGCCACCAGGCAGTGGTGGCACACGCCTTTAATCCCAGCACTTGGGAGGCAGAGGCAGGTGGATCTCTGTGAGTTCAAGGCCAGCCTGGTCTAAAAGACCCAGTTCCAGGGCAGGAACCAAAAGCTATGGAGAAAATACAAAAAGAATAAACAAACAAACAAACAAAAAATAACCAAACAAGCCCAGGGGGCCCTTCTACTACCAGTTTCCATTGTCTACCCTCAGTAAGAGTCCAGGCAGGAAGCAGACTGGAATGAATCAGGCTCCCGAAGTCAGTGTTTATGCCAGGCCAACACAACCATGGCTCATCATGGAGCCAATGATCATCTTGAGGAATAGGGTGTACAGTGTCTACAAATCTCTTCTCCATGATCAAACTCTGTGATGCTGAGGAAGCTATGATATGGAGGAATAGAGGAGAAGATGAGACAGAGAGGGAGAAAGAGAAAACAAACATCCAGTCATGAAGTTCTCACAGAAGTAGGCAACAAGCAGATACTCGCGATGTCAAAATAGCCAAAAAACATTTACGTGGGTAAAATGAGTTTTATTCATGTGCTGTGTGCATTTGCTTTCACATTGAGTACTTTAAGAGAATATTTCAAACTTTTGGTTTTGCACAGTTGTTTTTGCCACTCCGAAGTGGGGCTCCAGACACTGAGGCCAACAACATGACAGGAAGGCCTCAAACTTCCTCCTGGCTCAAGTGCCCAATATGAAGAGATCCAGGGAAGAAAAAGTTCACATTTTCCAGCCCATTGCCCAGGAAAATCATTATGCCAAAGACAGTACTGAACCGAAATGAGCATTGCTTAAATTTCCCTCATCCATTCCGGATTTAGAGAAAGAAAGAAAAAAAAAATCATACTTTGCACTAAGTCCATTTCAGAATTAGTGACTTAGCTTAGAAAATCTTCCCATAATTCCATCGGGTGGGTTAGTAAAGGGGAAGGAAGACATTAATCATCTGTTTTTCCTCAGTGATTTGACCAATATTTTGTGAATGATATGCATCAGGTTATTCGTTGAAGACAAAGGATAACATTAATGAACAATACACAAAGGGTTTCTGACATCACAGTCCCCATACAAGACAGTTGTAGGGGCTAGTAGACATCAATTGTATGTGTGAGGCCTCTCCTTGTCGGCATTCATTTGATATGAGAGGTGCAAATCAGTAAGCAATGCATCCCACTCCATGATACCATGGACTGATCTATACAAAGATAAGCATGCTCATGCCTTATAGTTATCAGTCACAAAAAGGCAAAGCATATTCACACACACACACACACACACACACACACACACACACACACACACTACTGCAGCACTTCCCCAAATACCAAACAGGAGAATCGATAGCATCTCAGAAGAAGGATGAGAGATTACAAACCATGAGAACCTCCATTAAGTATTAGATTCCATTTTATTCTTGTTCTCAACACAGCTGTGTACCGGCTTTCAATCGGTTGTCTTTTTTCAAGGAAGTATTTCAACAGATACTCAAAGTAGGGGTGACATTCTCAATTTAAGGAAGAAGGGACTGAGAATAGAGAGGACATTATCATTTTAGCGAAGCAACTTCAAGAGCAGGGCTCATGCTGTGACCAGTGTACAGCAGGGACAAAGGAAGTGCGACAAATGTAAGCACAAAACATGCAAAAATTCCCTCTTTCAACCAAGTTTCAAGCCACTTGAAGCTTGATGCTTGGTAATGCCCAAATCATTTGCCACAGCAGGAGTTGGTCTATATTAACATGGTGCAATACGAAGGGGTTAAATATACAATTGTCTAGAAAATGTCTTGAGTTCCAACCACACTAAGAGAGAAGAGTTAATGGAATTTTTTTTTTTTTTAGATAATAAATGGCTGGTAATGTCATTTTTAAAGGATTCTTGTTAAAAATAAGTTATAGACCAGATTTTTATCTAAAATAGACAGTAATTAGTATCTTGAGATGTAAGACATCCCACCCTAAACATATTAACTCTATTATTTTCTCCTTAAAAGATTCGTTTCCAGAACAAATGGAAAATGAAGCATTTGAATAGAAAATATTAGTTCATCACATTTTAACATCTCACTTTTATAATTTCCCGGTGCCTCAGAGAAGTGGGTAGACACCACAACTTCTTTTATAAGAAACTACACAAGGCCCCACAGCTGGTTTTGTCAAATGCATGCTCACAAACTTCATCCAAATAACTAAGGATAGGCGCTGCACTCTGCTATTACCTCTCAGTGATAGCCTCTGTGGCCATTATTCTGTTCGCTACATATAATTAAACAGAGTATCGCTGGGTAAGGGAATACAGTCAAAATGTGAATGCCAACATTTTATAAGTTTAATGAAATATTTTAGGTCAGTTGAGTTTGAGAAGAATTCGCATTCACCAATATTCTCGGCAAAGAATATTCTGCTGGTCTTCTACCCACAGGCTCAAGCATATTTGTCTTCGCCCACAGAACATTAACTGACTTCTTTGTACACTCTGGCACTATTCTGGAATCTGATGTGAATAGGACTCATTCTCTGGTTTTAAGGAGCTCCTGATGAATAATACAAAGTAGAGTGTTGGACAACTTGGTGTGAGAAGTGCTCACTACAGCACATTACATCTCAGGGACACAGAATCAAGAGACTGGAACCTGGTGAATAAGATCTACTGGTTGCTGCTAGTGACCATTGAAATACATGGTCAGAATCGATGTAGATGATGCCTTGGCAGGAGCCAAAATCACATGTCAGAAAGCACTTCAAAAGAAAACCCTCTGGATTAATTTAGCATTCAGAAATATTTAAAAAAACAAGCTATTTCTAATACATGGCATCTCTCATTAAAATGTAATTGTTATTTATAATTTTAAAATACCATAATAAATACCCTGCATTTATGTATTGAAGGGTATTTATTGGCACTTTTCCATGATAAGTAATAGACAATTCACCTGGAGGCAGGAGGAATACTGAGCAAGTCATTAGCAATTAATATGGTTCCTTGAAGAGGAAATGGCAAAGTGTGAGTCCTAAGCACCAAGAACTCCAGCTGGTTTTAATAGATGTTAATCACAACTCACTATGCCACTATCTCTGGCTTGAATGGTCTTATTTTAATATTACCACATAGCAAAACCTTGAAGCTTTTTTTAAAAAAATCTATTCCTGTTATACATTTTATAATGGGCACGCCCATTCAAAATTGCATAATATTTGGAATGATTACCAAATATACTTTCATTGAAACAAAAATAGTGTACCCTTCATTGTTATAAAACTATAGCTAGCGTTCTATAATATTTTGCCTTATTATATTGATTTATATTAATTGTACTTTACTATATTAATTATATTGTTTATTCAGGGGGTTCTTAGAAATACGGAAAGCTTTAACACTTTCAGCATCCAAGTTCAAACATGAAAATTCCTCAGAACTATAAATACCAAAGGGATAATAATTATTGCCTCCTACATTTCTGTAATATAATCTGTACAATTTCCACTCATGAAGTGACTCCTGAATCAAATTCATTTTCCTTACAAATGTATTATGGCTTAGTCATATATATGGCATGTAAATATCTGTAAATGAAAAGCAGTTCATCTTTGAGAAAGAAAGCCGGAAACATAAATGTCATAACAGAAGCCTGAATTCTATCATTATAGCAAACCCATGAATGCATGGAATCATGTTCTTACTCCCACACTGGAGTATGGCCCTGCCCCCTTCCCTGACCTTGAGGAGGACACACAATCACTCAGCCCAGTGATCGGTTCTTGGGTAAAAAGAAAAGTCCTTGGTAAGATGAACTCTAAACTCTTGAATTTCGACATTTGTGTTTCTATGAATACCACATACTCTACCTCTCATGAGTACTGTGAATTATGTAAGTTCTAATATGGGAACAGAACATCATGTAAAATACAATAAGTTACTTTCTTAAAAGCCTACAGGAAAACAACTAAAGGAAACAGAAAATGTGTCCAACTCTACAGTCTAAACCGTGGCTTCTGTATTCAGAGTATGATTCGGTAATTTAAAAGACAAACTTTGTAAGAGTTTTAGAACCTCTTCCAGGTGACAGGTGTCAGTAACTATAGTCTTTTGGCAGTTCAATAAAAATGAGGTGAGCATGAGGGACAGGCTTGACGACATCTCCATGGAGGTCTATCCATTACTGGCTTCCATTTCCTGTTAAGAATAGCCTCCTCGCCAGGCGGTGGTGGCCCAGCACTCGGGAAGCAGAGGCAGGCGGATCTCTGTGAGTTCGAGGCCAGCCTGGTCTACAAGAGCTAGTTCCAGGACAGGCTCTAAAGCTACAGAGAAACCCTGTCTTGAAAAACCAAAAAAAAAAAAAAAAAAAAAGAATAGCCTCCTCATCCCATCTGTACACCTCTCTTTCACAGTTTTCTATCCTGTTTCATCTTCCCATACTTCTTGAGTTGAGAGGGATGGGAATATGAGGGATCAGGCTGGGTGGGCTGGGGGGGGCAGAGGGGAACAGTAACAGAAGAGATGTCTTGATAAGGGGAGACTATGTGGAAGAAACAGGAGGAATTGTACATGCCAGGGGTGTCAAGGTCATGATGTGAGAACCCACAGAGACAGATAACCTGGACTCATGGGAGCTCATGTGTAGTAGAAGGCAGCTTGTCTGTAGCAGGAGGCCACTTGTTTGTTCCTGGCTGCTCAGACCACAAAATAGCCACACAGAAACTGTATTAATCAAATAACTGCTTGGGCCTATTAGCTCTAGTTTCTTATCAACTAGCCCATCTCCATTAATCTGTGTATTGCCACATGGCTGTGGTTTACTGGTTAAAGTATCATCCCCAGCGTCTGTCTCTTTAACGCTGCTCTCTCTCTCTCTCTCTCTCTCTCCCTCTCTCCCCCCTCTCTCTCCCTGTCCCTCTAGATAGATAGATAGATAGATAGATAGATAGATAGATAGATAGATAATAGATGAATATCTTCCAGCCTAGCTATACTCTGTTAAGCCATTGGCCAAAAGCAGCTTCTTTATTCATTAACCAATAAAAGCAACACATACAGAAGGACTTCCCACACTACCCACGGACTCTGTGCCAGACTTTGGTCCAGTTGCTAGAGAGCCTGCATGGGACTGACCTAAGCCTTCCTCAAGTGTGTGACAGTTGTATAGCTTGGTATATTTGTCGGGCTTCTAGCAGTGGAATCAGGTCCTGTCTCTAGAGCTTGAGCTGGCTTCTGGGAACCTACCTCCCATGCTGGGGAGCCTTGCCCAGCCTTGATACAGGGGGAAGAGCTTGGTACTGCCTCAAGATGATAAGCCATGCTTTGTTGATCTGCCCCTTTCTGAATGCAGGAAGAGTAGATGAAAGATGGGGCAGAACAGGGAATGGAGGAGGAAGGAGGGGAAAATGTGGTCAAGATGTAAAGTAAAAAATAATAAATAAAAACCTAACAAGTAAAAAAAAACATTAAAATAGAGTCAGCAGATTCAGATTATTTTCTTTCTGTTAAGACTGAGACTCATTAATGGGACAATGAGAACAAAAAGGAATAATTAGAAGCTCCAAAGATGGCCCACCAGGTAGGACCACTGGCTGTTCTTCCAGTGGGCACCAGTTCTGGTTCCAACACCCACACTGGGCAGCTCACTACTTACAGCCTATAAATCCAGCTGCAGAATATCAAACACTCACTTCTGGCCTCTACCAATAACTATGTTAGCATATACAAACTCCAAATACAAACACATAATCATCTCATTGGATGCTGAAAAACCCTTTGACAAAAATCCAACACCACTTCATAATAAAAGTATTGGAGAGATCATGGATACAAGGACCTAAACATAATAAAAGCAATATAGAACAAGCTGATTGCCAACATCAAATTAAATGGCAAGAAACCCAAAGCAATTCCATTAAAATCAGGAACAAGACAAGGTTGTCCATTCTCTCCCTACCTATTCAATCTAGTTCTTGAAGTTCTAGCTCTAGCAATAAGACAACAACAACAAAACAACAACAACAACAAAAACCAAGGGGATACAGATCATAAAGGAGGAAGTCAAAGTATCATTATTTGCAGATGATATGTTAGCATATATAAGCGACCCCAAAAACTCTACTAGGGAACTCCTACAGTTGACAAACACCTTTAGTCAAGTGGCTGGATACAAGGTTAACTAAAAACAAATCAGTAGCCCTCCTATATACAAATGATAAATGCACTATGGAAGAAGTCGAAGAATCAATACCCTTTACAATAGCCTGAAGTAATATAAAATATCTTGGTGTAATTCTAATCAAGTCAAGCGAAAGACCTGTATGACAAGAACTTCAAGTCTTTGAAGAAAGAAATTGGAAAGGCTATCACAGGATGAGAAGACCTCCCATGCTCATGGATTAGTAGGGTTAACAGTAAAAATAAGCATCTTACCAAAGCAATCTACAGATTCAGTGCAATCCCCATTAAAATTCCAACACAATTCTTTATAGATCTTAAAGAACAACACTCAGAAAAAAAAAGAACAGCACTCAGCTTCATACGGAAAAACAAAAAGCCCAGGAGAGATGAAACAATTCTCTACCATAAGAGAACTTAAAAACCACATGGTTCTGCCATTAAAGCAAACATGTAGGTCAATGGAATTGAACTGAAGAGTCAGACAAAAAATCCACAAACTAAACTACCTGATTTTCAACAAAGAAGTCAAAATTATAGAATGAAAAAAAGAAAGCATCTTCAACAAATGGTACTGGCATAACAAGAAGTCAGCATCTAGAAGAAAACAAATGGATCCATGTCTATCACCCTGCACAAAACTTATATCCAAGTGACTCAAAAACCTCAACATCAGTCCAGGTACACTGAACTTCATAGAAGAGAAAATAGAAAATAGCCTTGAGTTTATTGGCACAGGAGACAATTTCATGAATATAGGACACCAATAGGGCAGACACTAAGAGCAATATAATAAATGGGATCTCATGAATCTGAAAAGCTTCTGTAAGGGAAAGGATACCATCAATAGGACAAAGCAGCAGACTACAGAAATGGAAGAAGATCTTCACCAACCCCACACCTGACAGAGAACTAATTTTCAAAATATATAAAGAGCTCTGGAAACTAGACATAGGAAAACTAAATAATCCAATTTTAAAAACTGGGCTACAGGTCTAAATGGAGAACTCTCAAAAGAAGGATCCCAAATGGAAAAAAAAATACTCACTTAAGGAGATGTTCAAAAACTTTAGCCATCAGATAAATGCAAATTAAAATGACTCTGGGATTCTATCTTACACCTGTCCGAATGGCTAAGATCATGAACACACATGACAACTCATCCTGCAGAGGATGTGGAGAAGGGGACCACTCCTCCAGCGCTAGTGGGAATGCAAACTTATACAGACACTTTGGAAGTCAGTGTTGCAGTTTTTCAGAAAACTGGGAATCAATCTATCACAAGATCCAGCTATACCACTCACTCTTGAGCACATACCCAAGGGATGCTCAATCATACAAGGATACTTGCTCAACTATGTTCATAGCAGCTTTATTTGTAATAGTCAGAACCTGGAAACAACATAGATGCACCTCAACTGAGAAATGGATAAAGAAAATGTAGTACATTTACACAATGGAGTATTATTCAGCTGTTAAAAACAAGGACACCAGGAAATTTGAAGGCAAATGGTTGGACCTAGAAAAAAATCACACTGAATGAAGTAATCCAGACAGAGAAAGGCAAAAATGGTACGTACTCACTCAAAGTGGAAATTAGCTGTAAAATAAAAGAATGACTATGAGATCCTAGACTCGGAGAGACTAGGTGACGAGGCGGGATCATTGGGGGACCAGCTCTTTCTGAGAAGGGGAAATAAAAGAGATTTTTGAGAGTGGACTGTGGCTGGGTGAAGTGGGAACATTAGCAATCAGGTTGTGGGGAGTGGAAGGAGAGAGTACTGAAAGAGACTACTGGAAAGAGAGGGCATTTCAGGGTCAGATAAAAACCTGGTACAAGGCAATCTCCCAGAAATCTTCAGGGATACCCCAGCTAAGAGTCTTAGAAATTGTGGATATGTAGCTTGAACTGGTCACCTCCTATGACCAGACAAGACTTTTAGTGAAAGGAGTGAGAAACCAACCCAGTCACATAAATATTTGACCCACAGGCTGTCTTGTCTATGGGATATATTGGAGTCAGAGTGGTCTAGAGATTGAGAAAGTAACCAACTAATGACCAGTCTAGCCTAAAACTCATGCCAGGAGAGTAAGTCCACCCCTGACACTGCTTAGAACACCAGGACCCACAGGCTGGATGACCCAGAAATCTAGGATAGACCCAAAAATGACTGGAAGAAAAAAGTCAATGTAATGATGCTTCATGATATTCTGCTATACTCATGTATTGGTACCTTCCCCAATTGTCAACAGGAAGGCTTCATCCAGCAACTGATAGAAACTGATACAGACTCACAGCCAAACATTAAGCAGAGCTCAGGAAATCCTTCAAAAGGGGGGGGGGGGAGAAAGAATTGTAAGAGCCAGAGGGGTCAAGAAAACCACAAGAAAATTCAGAATCAACTAATCAAGGCTCATAAGGGTTCACAGAGACAGACCAGGGAGCCTGCATGGGACTGACCTAGGCACTCTGTGTTATAGTTGTGTAGCTTGGTCCTCTTGTGGGACTCCTAACAGCAGGAACAGGGGCTGTCTCTGACTTATTTACTGTTTTTTGGGATCTTATTCCTCGTACTGGGTCACCTAGGCCTTACTCAGCCTTAATACATGGGGAAGTGCTCGGTCTTATTACAACTTGATATGCCATGTTTTGTTAACACTCATAGGAGACCTGACCCTTTCTTAACAGAAACTGAGGAAGAACAGATTGGGGGTGGGAACAGAGAGCAGTGTGTTTGTTTGGGGGGGGGGTGCTAGGAGATGAGGAAAGAGGGGAAATTGTGACTGGGACATAAAAAAAGTAAATCAATTTAACAATGCATGTAAATCTTTTTTTTAATGGCTAGAGAGGTGACTCAGCATCAAGAGAGCTTCCTACTCTTGCAGGTAGCCAGAGTTTGGTTTACAGAATCCATTTCAAGTGTCTCACAACTGCTGTTATTCCAGCTGTGATGGATCTGACATACTCACAGGCACACATCCACATGACAAACATAGACACACACAATTAAAACTGAAAAATGCCTAATCAAATTTACAGCATTCAAAGAAAGAGTGGTTTCATGGTGTGAGCTCCGGCTACGTGTAGGAAATAGATTTGCCAATCTCCAAGTTGCATGATACTTATTAGTGTCCTGTTAAAATCCGCATGCTAAGCCCTTCCCTCTGACATGATTGCCGGTATTCACAAGCAGAGAGTTTGGCAGGTTACTAACTTCAAATTAAGTCATGGTGGTGGGACTGCAAAGATGGGTATAGAGTTCTTATGAGAAAAAGCATCCCGATTTCTCTCTCTCATACACGTGAAGACACAGTGAAAACACACACACATCTGTAGTCTAGGAAGTGACAGTCACCAAAAACCTGACCCTCCTGGGACCCTGACCTTACAATTTTAGTTGTAAAAGCTGTGAGAAAGCAGTATTGTGATTTAAGCCACAGCATGTAGTCACTTTTGTTTCAGCGCTCCGAGCTAAGATGCTCTACTTACTTCAGAGAACACGTGGTTCAACACCTTTAGAATTAGGAAAGAATATGATCAACTCTAGACAAACTGTAAATCATGGTGTGCGGGTAGAATAAAGGCAAGTTTAGATGTGCAGGAATCTCGGGAGTATTTAATTCCTATACATTTTTAACGGAAAGCTTCTGGAGAACATATGTCATCCAAACGAAAAGGAAATAAAAAGAAAAAAGAAAACCCCAAAGTCTATATAGCAGGTAAAGGGGTTTCTCAAAGTGATGACAATAGAGGTCCATGTTAAATTAATCAACAAGCAAATCTTCCAATCCAGATCAAAATGGGGCAGTGGAAAACTCTAGAAGTCTCTCCAAGTAAAAAGTAAGCAGAGCTGATTTGGGGTTTTGTTTGTTTGTGTGTGTTTAGATGCACCAAAAGAATATGTCTAGTTCTGTCAGAGGCTGGGGATAAATGGATAATAGATATATAAAAAATCAATCATATGACTAAGAAAGATGATTAATTCCAAAACAACCTCAAATGTTGCATAAGATGAAAGTTATTTTTAGTATTATTTCTAGACTAACTATAGCATTATGTGCACAATTATAATAATATAACCACTGAAAACTAATTAAAGAAAAATTGCACAGAATATCACTAGAACTTTCAGAGGAGAAAGATCTATATGCTTGCTAGTACATGCATGGGTGTGCCTCTGTCTGTGTTTTTGTCTGTCTGTCTGTCTGTTTCCAATCTGTGTTTTATAGGGAATTAAGTCATCACATTATGAAAACAATAAGGATCAAGGCTTAAAAATTAAGAAATCCCAGACTTTTTTGACATTGCATCAAGCTTTACTGTCCCGAAGAAATAGATGGGGAGTACAGTGGGGGAAGATGGGGGGGAGCAGGAGGAGGGGAGAGAGTGCAAGCTGGGATTAGTACATAAAATGAGAAAAGATTGTTTTATAAGTAAATAAATCAAGATAAATCAGTATAAACATGCTATGTGGAAATATAGAGACAATGAAATAGTTAATGGTGTTGAAAACAATTTTTGTTTGAGATCAGATCAAATGAGCGAGTAAGGCAAATTCTTGATAAAGTAGAGTTGTACTGCATATGACATGATGTAGGTTAAGCAATCACGTTTGCTTTATAAAAAATCACCTTGCTTTATAAAGACATATGAGCTTCATGATTTGGATCCTATGTTTTAGGCAAGCATCTTCCCTTAGTGAGTTTCTCTTTAAAACCTCTCTGTCTATTGACACTTGTGCCTGTATTATCTTGTATTAATTTGTTAGCTTGTTTGTTTGGGTTCAATCTGCTTATGAACACAAGCCAGGCAATAGTATATATTTACTGAAATAATAACACATCACAATCATGTTTTCATGGTTAAAAAAAACAGCTTTTCTTGGTGCCAACTTCTAACCTATTTATAAGTTGTTTCACGTTTAAACGCCAAAGACACCTTTCAGATGCATCAGTAACTAGGTGGGTTTTTTGGTTTGTTTTTGTTTTTGCGTTTCCTGTTTAGTGGTACTGGAGATCAACGTCAGGACTATTATCATGAGAGACAAATGTAATAACTAGTTTTAATGACATAGAGTCATATCATTGAAATTAAATAACCAGTACGCTATCTGGTACTATTTGTCACTCAGTATTATATCTATTGTTAAAGCCAAAAATAAATAAATAAGAGTGCTTTTACATAAGGGCAATTACCACAAAGGTAATATTCTATAAACATTTCAAAGTGACACTCCATGGCAGAATGGGAGCATGGTAGAGGGGAGCACAGGAGGAGCAGGTATTAGTGGGCAGAGCATGAGTGTCGGTTCTCCAGTATTCCAGCTGTCAGTAAACAAAGCTCCAAGTCGGTGGGTGTTCACAGATCAGGAAATATGCCAGTGGCTGTCAACCACAGCCCCCAGGTAGAAGCCTGATCAAGGTTACCTCAAGAGGCCAGAGGAAGATCTGGAAAAGCTTTTTGGCAAATTTTAGCTAACTTATTCATCCTGAAACTTAATGAATCTGAGGTGAGAAATAAATCACAGATTTCATTAATCTGTGATTGGAATGTACCCACATGTAGTTTTAAATATATGGTATACATTGAGGAAATCTAGAATTAATTACCTCTCAGTGTTCCAGAAAGATATCACAATGACTTCTTTTCCAGCACCAAATGGCTTACCTAGTTCCAGTTCACAGGACGAATGTAGAGACTTCATAGTCCCTAGGCACTGACCCAGGAGAAAAGGGATTCAAACACAAGCCCAGCCAGAGAGAGTGATCTCATGCAGAGGGCTGTAAAGGCAGGGGACTCAAGGCCAGATCCTGATCCTAAGAAAATATGGCATCTAATTAATGGGGAAAATGAAGGAATTAGATTCATAAGGCATTCCTTCATTTTAATATCAAATAATAAATATTCATCCTAGGTCTCAGAGATTGGATAACACTACTTAGGCATAAAATTTGAGAAAATCACACAGCTCAAAGCACATTAAGTTCTTTCCCTGCTTCTTGTCATTCTACGGCAGGGCTAAAAGCATGTAATCTCTCTGAGTCTCCCCAGTATTCCTGATACAGAGACCGTAGGAAATCTAGTGCTCACAATGTCTATTAAAAACAATAGTTTGTCACCTTCCTCATGCGCACAATCCTCACAATGAGTGATGTATGTTTTTTTCTTTTCCTTTCTCTCTCCTTTCCTTCTCACACTTCCTCTGTCCCTCTGCCCTTTCTTCTTCCTTTTTTAGAAAATAAGGACTACAAATATTTGTGGCTATTAATGGTCTCAGCAAAAATCAAGTTCTTTTCCACCTCCCTAGACCTAAGGAATCTTAGTTTCCTAGGAAACTAAGGAATCCAGAGAGCCAGGAGTACAGTCTTCCCCAAGGAAGGGACTCATAAATAGTTGACCAATTTCAAGAGGTCAGCCCTGAAATCATGTACATACGAGCAACACTACATGGACTGAATGGGTTGTATTTATATATTTGAGCATATATTTAATATATTTATAATGTGTATACATTATAGTATGTTTATATGTGTATTTGCTCATACATATATATAATTGACACACATACATATATATAATATAATACATATTATATATATTAAAGAAAAAGAAACCATGAATTTAAAAGGGAGAAAGGAGTGGAAGTACATGGGAGGGAATGAGGGAGAATAGGAAATGGAAAATGATCCAATCATATGTTAATTAAAATTTAAATTTTTAAAGTAAGAGTAAAGTTCTTATCACATTTTAGTTGGTTATATAGCATTGTGTGAAGGAAATTAACGGACACAAGTTCCTGGAGTTTAAAATATATGTGGGACTTTAGTGAGGAACCAGAGGGGCAGAAAATCCATTTATGTGGACCAAACCCATAAGGAAATAAAGGCTACTTCCAGAAGAGATGGCTCTGGTGAATATTCGCTGGAATCCTGCTGGCAAGACCCTGATTTGCATGAGGGAAAGAGAAAATTCTGCAAACTGGGAGGGAATAGAAGGAAGATAAAAAAGGCTATAGCATCCAGACGTTAGGAAATGCTTTAGCAATTTAGGGTTAATGCCACCCAGAGACCAAGACTAAACAACAGGGGACTTTTCTCTCGTTCTCTGTTATCAAGCTGAAGAAGTTTTCTAAAATAACACTAGACTCATCCTTTCTAGAATATGTATTTCTTCTCTTTTTCTGCAGATTGGTTAGGATTCAATTTCTTTTCGCACAGCTGCCATAGCACAACACGAGCACAAAACTGTGAAAAATTAAATAGCTCAAAGAGTGTAGGTGGGCTTCTGTGAAATTGGTGCTGAATGAATTTTTAGAAAGCAGAATGTGATGCTAAAACCTCTGCACATGGGTTCTATTATTAAATATCTAACTCTTCTAAATTGGGAAGAATAATAACAAGCCGTCTTGTGGGGAAGCTGAAGGGCAAAACAATACAATCTTGAAACAAAAATAAGGCTTTGTTTTTATTTTCTTTTATAATTGTTAAAATATCACCATGGCATCACAGCATGAAAATATGAAGAATGAACGCTAAAGAAAAGAATGGGGAAAAGATGCCGCCTATACAGTCACCATCTTAGCATTAAAGGCATTATGGACTTACCCACAGAAACCTACCATCGTCTGTGATTCTGAGTGTAAATATACTTTCTTACATTGGGGGCACCACTGAGCATGAACGCCAATGAGCACTGGCATTCCTTGAGTCTATTTATAAGAGAAAGAAAAATAATAGTGGGTTCTGACAAAGCATGGTACACACACTGTTCTGTTCATGGAGCCATCATTTTCTCAGCTACCCTATCTTCTGTGGAATTAATAGAAGGAAACTCACCTACCCATCCTTGTTCTTGGACCTCTAGATCGTGACCAATATTTCACAGAACTAAATGCCACAGCAATATATACTTCACTAATGTAGTTATTTTCTTATATCCTGTTTTCTATATACTCTGTGTTACAAAGCTCATGGCTGGGTTGGTTCATTTACAGCTTTTAGTACATCAAATTAAATTATTTTTCAAAAAAATTTTAAGCAGGAGCTAGAGAGATCCCAGCTCCTCTGGCTAGCAAAATACACCCAAGCGACTGTAAAGACAGCTGAACACTATTTCCTTGCCCCATATATACAAATATTTACAGCTTTCCTCCCAATATTTGATCACTGCCTTTCAACATTTTATATTTATCTGAGTACTCAGCCTTTACTCTTATACCTGAGGTGCCTCATTTATGTGGTGTCCGTTTCATGCCTCCCTGTACCACTGGCTGCACATATAGGCACCATAATGAGCCACCTTTTGGGGGTGAATTCGGCCATGATCTTAGCCACAGCAGGTTCATACATTCCAGAGTAAGGGTGTGAGTATCTTGATGGTTGGGGCAGTGAACACACCCTAGACCAAATATCCTGTAGACAGCCACTCCCCTATGTCAAATCTCCTATTTTAAAAGAAAGAGCAAAAGTGGGCTCGAATTCTCTGACCTTTGGTCAGGGTAGAGCAGATCCATCTCTATGAGCCATCTTAATGTATAAAACACCAAGTAACCACACCCTAGATCAGGATATCTTGTTTTGTAGGCACACCTGTTGTCAACAACGTTGAAAGAGCAAAAATAAGCTCAGACTCTCTGATTTTCAGACAAAGTGGACGAGGCTCACATCTGTGTATGTTCTGATACAAGAGTACTGCTGCTTCCGGAGGACCCAAGATGGGTTTCCCGCCCACATGTGGAGCAACTCACAACTGTAACTCTAGTTCCAGGGGAACTTACAGGCACAGACAGGCATTTGTGTGTACATATTCACACAGGCATAGACAACTACACATTTTAAAATAATTTTTGGAAAGGTCTATACCAAATGATACTTTTACCAACAATATATTGTTGCCCATGAGCCTTGCCGATAGGGAACAGCACTGACCTAATGTTTTCCTGGTGTGATTATTGAGAACTGTGTCTCATCACACTGTGTAGATGCTAAAGTTTAGATTTATTGCATTTTATGATAATTAGTTGACCTGAAAGTTAGTAAAATTTTAAGTTATGACTCATAGACCTGTAAAAGGACTATATCATTTAACCTAGTCTTTCACCCATAGAGAGATTTCTGCAACAATAATTTTAACAGACTCCTATCCAATTATCCTAGCCTGTTCACTGTGCTTCATTACCCTTGTTTAGTGCGTCACAGGGCACTGGTGATTCAAACCCCAAATCTTTGCAAACATATCTCCCCTTCCCTCTGCTATGCTCTTACCCCTCACATGGATTACCACAGGAAACTTTTCTGCCACATATTTGCCTCCGTTTTAGTAGTTGGTATCACATGTGGTCTAAAATATTAGTCTGAAAGAGAAGGTTATTTCTCTGCTCAAATATTGATGGAATGTCTTTTATTTATTTCAAAACAAAAACTTAGTGCAATGGTGTAACATATAATCCAGCTCAGACTTGTGTCTACTTTAGCCCCTTAACTTCACACCAGCTCAGCAACCCAAAGACATGTATATATGAGCCTTCATCTGAACATACCCTCCCTGACTAGTCCCATCATAGACTACTCTGAATCTACACCATCCCAGTCTCAAATGTGGGTCTGATACAACACCATCAAAGACCAAAATTTCTTCTTCAGAGCATTTATCTCATTGCCTTTTGACAGCCCTTTTGATTGTTGATTTTCCTACCCAGACTTTTGTCTCTATAAAGATGTGCCTCTAACTCTGGGTCTCCAAGGACCTGTAAAGCCGAACTCTTAGTGATGTAAATCCAGAGTTGTTGGCGTAGTAAACAGATGAATGTGTAACACTCTCTATTGAATGTCTTCTAGTAAAATTATTTCACTAACCCTTCCATCCTGTTTTATTCTGACATTTAAAATCTGGAAACTTAAGATGAAGATGGACCTTAGTAGCTAAAAGCACTCATTTCAGAGGATTGAATCCAGTGCCTTACACCTGTGTTGGGTAGCTCATAATGGTCTGTAACCCCAGCTCCAAAGGACCCAATATCTCTGAACTCTGCAGGAACCTGCACTTGTGCACAGACACATAAATACACAGAGTTAGAAATTAATAATAATAATAATAATAATAAATTATTTTAGAACTGGGGACTTACTTTTAAATTTCCCCCACCCTTGACTGGGCACATCTTCTGACAAAATGTTAAAATGGTATATAATATAAAAATCGGTATGACTTACTAAATAGAATATTGTACACTACCTTTTTTAATAAGTATGAAGTTTCTTCTTATAAATACAAAAATCTATAATAAAGCAATGTACAGATATGAAAGAAGGAAGAATGAATGGAAGTAGGATGAAAGGAAGAAGGGAAAAAAAGAAGAAAAAGTCAGAGGGAGAAGATGAGGGAGGGAAGGGAAACCTCTCAGGATATCTTGTATACAAGGTGATTCAGTGCCTTCATGCAATCTACCTGGCTCAGAAAAGCCATATGCCACACTGAAAAGACTATGTGAGTCTACAAGTCAGGAAGCAGGGCTTCTTGGAGACAAAGGTGTTGATTCATTTAAAGAGCTCCAGCAGTAGCTTTTACACATGTTCAGTGGAGAAATCTGGATTGAATTGAGAGAAAGCGAGAAAATAGGGGGAGGGTATATTTATTTAAATTTAAATAAGGAGAGAGAAAGAGATGGTTTTATAAACAAGAATGAAATTAAAAATTAAGATAGATCATAAGTTAGGTGAGTAAGTTATCATTTTGCCTCGTTTGGAAAGAAATAGTTTTATTTGCAATCATTTGGCCCTGTACAACAGAGCTTTCTGTGCAAGTAACAGTGATCAATATATAGCAGCTGCATCCAATACAGTAGCCAGAAGCAACATACGGCTATTACACATGTAAAAGGTGACCCTATTACCTAACAAGTTGATATTTTAATTTTATTTGATTTCAATTTAAATAGCAACCTGTCCTGTAGCATTAGCTGTTCTCAAGAAACATGTGAGAAGTTGACAAGTTCAAGGTCTGACTGTTTTATACACCAGGTTCATGTGAGCAAGTCAGTGAGAACCTGCCTAAAAACTATAGCAATGGCCTGGAGAATGTAAGACTCACACTTAATCAACAGTTACAGGAGCTAGTGACTAACATTCTGGAGTACTGCAGAATTTCAAACTTACATGAGATTTTTAAAATAAACAATTTGAAATCCAAAATGAAAAAAAAAAAAGCTAGAAGCAAATATAGGCAGAACCCTAGGTGATCTAGGTATAGGAAAGGACTTTCTAAATGGGATTCCATTTGCCCAAGAATTAAGGCCAACAATTGACAAGTGGGGCATTATAAAATTATGAATCTTCTGTGCAACCAAGGAAAAAACTGAGTGAACCACAAATGAAAACAACTCAGATTTCACTTCACCCCAATCAGAATGACCAAGATCAATAGAGTGAAGCAGAAACCCAGAGAATAAAAGGGAATCGTTGCCAACTACATATCTGACAGAGAATTATATAAGTGTACAAAGATCTAAAAAACTAAGTCAAGAAAACAATGACACAATTAAAAAATCGACTAGGAGCCGGGCGGTGGTGGCGCACGCCTTTAATCCCAGCACTCAGGAGGCAGAGGCAGGCGGATCTCTGTGAGTTCGAGACCAGCCTGGTCTACAAGAGCTAGTTCCAGGACAGGCTCCAAAGCCACAGAGAAACCCTGTCTCAAAAAACCAAAAAAAAAAAAAAAAAAATCGACTAGGAATCTAAACAGAGTTCTCAAGAAATACTTTAGAGTATTCATCATCCTTAGCAACAAGGAAACTACAAACGAAAGTAACTCAGATTTCAGTTCACGCCAATCAGAATGGCCAAGATCAACAAAGCAACTGACAACCATGTTGACAAGCATGTAAATTAGTCCAGCCATTCTGGAAATTAGTATGGAGAATTTTCAAAAATCAAAAAAAGGAAACATATTGTATGACGCAGCTACACTACCTTTGGCATGTGTCCTAGGACTCAACATCCTAATTCCTCAAATACTTTCTCAGGCATGTTCATTGTGTTCTTGTTCATAGTAGCTAGAAGATGGAGACAACCCTAGTATCCTCCAGCTGCTGAATAGATAATAAACCATGCGATACATATACCCTATGGAATATTATGCAACTATAAGGAAAACTAAAACCATGAAATTTGCAGGTAAATGGATAGATCTAAAACAATATCGAGTGAGGTAATCAAGACCCAGAAAGACAAATGATGAATGCTCTATCTCATCTCTATTTCTACCTCCAAATGATTAGATATGAGTATGTAACATGGAGTAACTGAAGAAACAAGGGAAGTATGAAGGATGATAGCAGAAAGTTGAGCGGAAAACAACAGGATACAGTGATGTGAAGGACGGACTAGAAAGATGGAGAAGGAGCTGAAACTTGGTAGCGAGGAGGAAGTTGAATATAGAAGGAAAAGGGGGAGGGAGGGACATATAACACCAGCATTGTTTTATAGAGCTTCAAGGAATGCTACTTTTTATTAACCTTAAATTATACACAATGCATTTGAGTGTATAGGCATACAAAGATATATCATGTGGGTTGACAATTATCCCCACAAGAACCGTAGACTAACAAAAACCCCAGTCAGTACCAGACACAAGAAACCTTTCTCTAAATGGTTGGTCAGCTTTAATCCAAATGACTAACCCAAAATAATAAAGGTTACTAATGTTGTCCTTGTATGCTTCTCAAAGTTTGAAAATAAGCCCTATTGCTAAAGGCACCATACACTTAGGACACAGGACACAGATTATTCACGCTGGACCTGACGTGACAGCCTCCTCCCTACCATCTAGCTTCTATGACCCCAGAAAATGCTATGGAAGCTGCCAAAAGAAGGGAATAGTCATAGTCCTACCCCTCTGTGACACCTATTAACCACAGCTATGACCTATATGGCAAGATATCCAAAAATGTACAATAGCGGCACTTACAATGTTGATATCAACCAAGAGTTGTCTAATTCTACTTAAGACTAAATTAACAGAAGGAAAATTGAGTCTGGTACTAAAAGCATAGCCAGTTCCTGGGAATGGAGAGGTCTTCCACTTTGCCATTCCAGAATAATTTCATAGCTATATTCTAAATTTTATTAGTTTGTTTGTTTTGTTTTGGTTTCATTTGGTTTTTGCTTGTTTTCTTTTGTTTTTACATCCCAATCAAATTTTCCCCTTCCTCCTCTTCAAAGTTCCTACTCCTACCTCCCAAACCCCAATCTATTCATCCTTCACTGTTTCTCTTCAGATATAGGTGAGCCTTCCATGAATATCAGCCAACCATGGTACATCAAGTTGTGGTGAGATTAGACACCTCTTCTATCAAGGCTAAATAAAGCATCTGGTAGGAGAAAAGGGTCCCATAAACAGGTAATAGAGTCAAAGATAGTCCCTGCTCCCTATATTAGGAGTTTCACAAGAAGACCAAGTTACACAACTGTCCCACACATGCAGAGGGTCTAGGTCAGTCCTATTCAGGCTTCCTGGTTGTCAGATTAGTCTTTTTGAGACTCTGTGAATCCAGATTAGTTGATTCTGTGGGTTTTCTTCTAGTGTCCTTGACTCAATTGGCTCCTACAATCCTTCTTTCCCTTCTTCCATAGGGTTCCCCAAGGTCCTATACCCAAGATTTGGCTGTGGGTCTTTGTAACTGTTTTCATCAGTTGTTGAATAAAGCCTTTCTGATGATAATTGGGCTAAGCAATGATCTATAAGTATAGCAAACTATCATTAGAAATCAATTCATTGACTTTTTCCCTTTTATTTGCCAGTCCTATTTGGTTCTATACCAAGTTTCTGGGCTATCCCACATTTGGGTCCTGCCCCTCAGGGATGAATTCCCTCTCAGGGTATGAGTCTTCAATAAATTTTTTAAAGATTTATTTATGTCTAGAATCCACTGATGAGTGAGTACATACCAAATTCATCCTTTTGGGTCTGGGTTACCTCATTAAGAGTAGTGTTTTCTATTTCCATCCATTTGCATGCAAAGTTCAAGATGTCATTTTTTTTTTTTTACTGCTGAGTAGTACTCCAATGTGTATATATTCCACACTTTCTGTATCCATTCTTCCATTGAAGGACATCTAGGTTGTTTCCAGGTTCTGGCTATTACAAATAATGCTGCTATGAACATAGTTGAACAAATGCTTTTGTAGTATGATAGGGCATCTCTTGGGTATATTCCCAGGAGTGGTATTGCTGGATCCTGGGGTAGGTTGATTCCGAATTTCCTGAGAAACTGCCACACTGCTTTCCAAAGTGGTTGCATAAGTTTGCATTCCCACCAGCAGTGGATGAGTGTAACCCTTACTCCACATCCTCTCCAGCAAAGGGTATCATTAGTGTTTTATTTTTATTTTAGCCATTCTGACATGTGTAAGATGGTATCTCAACATTGTTTTGATTTGCATTTTTCTGATCGCTAAGGAGGTTGAGCATGACCTTAAGTGTCTTTTGGCCATTTGAACTTCTTCTGTACTCACTCATCAGTGGATTCTAGACAAAAATAAAGGTCAGTGAGCCTATAATTCCAGATCCTAGAGAAGCTAAATAAGAAGGTGAACCCAAAGGAAAACATATAGTTATCCTCCTGGATATTGGAAGTAGACTAGATTGCCAGGCAAAAATTGGGATCTTGGAGGTGGGGGTGGGGTGGTTGTAAGGGGTGATGGGGAGATGTGGAGAGAAAAGTGAGGAGGGGAGGATGGGGAGACCCTGGGGGAATGGGATGGTTGGGATGGAGGAAGGGTGGATAGGGGTGCAGGGAAGAAGATATATTAATTAAGGAAGCCATTTTAGGGTTAGCAAGAGACTTCACTCTAGAGGGGGTCCCAGGTATCCATGGAGATGTCCACAGCTAGTTCCTTTGGCAGCTGAGGAGAGGGAGCCTGAAATGGCCCTTTCCTATAGCCATACTGATGAATATCTTGCATATCACCATAGAAGCTTCATCTGGCGATGGAGGGAGATAGAGACAGAGACCCACACTGGAGTGCAGGACTGAGCTCTCAAGGCCCAAATGAGGAGCTGAAGGAGGGAGAAAATGAGCAAGGAAGTCAGAACCGCGAGAAGTGCGCCCATGCACTGAGACTGTGAGGCTGGTCTAATGGGAGCTCACCAAGGCCAGCCCGACCTTGACTGAAAAATCATGGGATCAAACCCGACTCTCTGAAAGTGGCTGACAATGAAGGCTGACTGAGAAGCCAAGAACAATGGCACTGGGTTTTGATCCTACCGCATGTACTGGCTTTTGGCGAGCCTAGTCTGTTTAGATGCGCATATTTCTGGACCCAGATGGAGTGGGTTGGACCTTGGACTTCCCGCAGGGCAGGGAACCCTGACTGCTCCTTGGACTGGCAAGGGAGGGGGAGGGAACTGGGAGGTGAGAAAGAGGTGGAAATTTTTAATAATAAAAATAAATTTAAAAAGAGGTTAAAAGATAAAAAACAAAAAAAGATTTATTTATTATGTATACAACATTCTGCCTCAATGTATGCCCGCATGCCAGAGGAGGGTGCCAGATCTCAGTACAGATGGTTGTGAGCCACCATATGGTTGCTGGGAATTGAACTCAGGCCCTCTGGAAGAGCAGTCAGTGCTCTTAATCTCTGAGCCATCTCTTCAGCCCAAAAAATCTTATTTTTATGCCACAGATAAGTGTATTTATCCCTCTTCACCAGAGCAGTTTTTTTCCATATCAAAGCAGAGACAACTACAGAAAAAAATAAAATGAAATAAATAAAAACAACTGTACACAATGCAAAGATCGTTGGATGATGTGGGATTCCCCTCTCTATGCTGTGAATATGTTTTATTGCAATTGGTTAATAAAGAAGCTGCTTTCAGCCAATGAATTAACAGAGTAAAGCCAGGTGGAAAATCTGAACAGAGATACTAGGAGAAAGAAGGCAGAGTCAGGAGATACCATGTAACCGCCAAAGGAGACAGACACCTTGGAACCTTACCAGTATACCACAAGCCTCGTGGTAAAATACAAAACAATAGAAATGGGTTAATTCAAGATGTAAGAGTTAGCTAGAAATATGCATAAGCTAAACTTCAGTAGTTACATCTGCAATATGGCTCCTGCATTTGTGGCTCAGAGAACATCACAAAAGAGGTAAGTGGGCGGGGGTGTGTGAAAATTGATAAGAATCAAAATAGCAAGTAGTCTGCCATGAGACTGCTTCTCATAAAAATGGCTGCATAAGCAAAACAATATCAAAAGGCACACTAATGAAAAGGGAGGAAAATCTCACAGGGTCCAGTGCTTAGACAAAGAACCATAGGCAATTAATAATGCTGAGAGAGGAAGAATTAGCCTCTCCTGGGGATCAGCCTCCAGATCGGCTACTCAATACAAAGTGGTCTGTCCTGAAACCATGTACACACAAACAATAAAAGGGGACTGAATAGGTTATATTTACATATGCTTGTGTATGTGTAACAAAAATAGCTCAATGAAAAGAGCCTGTCAATTTGAGAGGGATAGATATATTGGAGGAGTTGGATAGAGGGAAATGGGAGGAGCTGGAGGTAGGAAAGGAAGGAAAAATGATATAATTATATTTAATTAAAAATATAAAAAATAAAATATGAAAGAAAAAAATAAAACAATTTGTGAGGTGAAGCAAACTTGAAGGGGCATGCTTACCTATTTGAGAGGTAAAGAAAAAGTGCTTTTATTGACTGATGCATTTTTATGTACTTTCATATATCTTACATAACAAAATATAAAAATCAAATATGGAACTTGCCATTTGCAGACAACATGAAAGGAACCACGGCTCTCCATCCTCACCTAAATTAAATATATTTCCTTGAAGCAGAGAACACAGTGAGGTAGACTATGCACAGAAACCAGGGCTGACACATTAGTCATTTAACCATACTCAACAGATACAACATCCTTATATCAGCCGGTTCCCCGGTTTAATGGGAATAGCAGTAGTATTTTACCGATAGCTTTGAACAGAATGGCATATCTGATAGAAATAGTATACTATCCAGTGTTTTTTACCAACCTAGTAAGGAAGTATCTGTCTACGATGCATGAGGAAAAAACAGAAGGAGAGGAGGGATAGGGATAAATAACATTAAAGAAAACTTGAAAAGGACACAGGGAATCATTCTGTATTTCCACAAAATTATATATAATGTAAATAAATGTATATAGATAGATAAATAGATGACAGACACAGATATAATAATAGATTAAGTGAAGTTATAGCTCTCTGAGTGATAATACTTCCCCCCAAAGCCATAGACTATTTAATAAAAAACCAGTACTGGGCATGAGAAATCTCCTTTCAAATTGTGGTCAGGGGAAGCCAAGAGAAGCTCAAAATAGTATAGCCTTGATAATGCCTTTGGTTACCTCCCAGAAGTTAAAGGTAAGTTCCTCTTGCTGAAGACACCACACAATTTGGACATGGAACGATGAGAATTTGAGCAGAAAAGGACACAAGAACCTCTATCCTGAAGAATAGTTTTTACAATACTATAAGGTAACATGCAAGGCGCTATGGGAGGAGAGCAATAAACAGTCCTATCCACCAATGTTGCCTATTAACCACCACAACAACCAGCACAGCCAGCTAGCTCCTTAAGTTGCAATAGTGGCAATTGCATCTTTGCAATAACCAACAGTTGTCTTACTGAACACAGGGCCCATTCAACAGGAGGAAATTCATTCCTGCTAATGCAAACCTAGGCAACTACACATGATTATTAAGGTCATGGATTTTTTTAAGCCTCTTTGGGAAAAGCACTTTGCTCTGGTCTGGCTCTGAAATCTTCTGACTTTAATATATCTTTGCTCATGTATGTCCAATAAGGAATGAGACAAGTAGCCAAACAATAGAAAACACAACATTAAATAAATGATAATAGAGTGTTCAACCAAGTTTTCACATTTTCTTGCTATTTATCCATCATGTTAGCAGTCAAATTGTGATTTTTTTTCCCATTGTGTGGCCACTCTTCCTTCCAACGTTCAGTGGGTTAGAAGTCTTAGATAAGCTGTCCACTGCTAAATGTTTCCATGTAAACACAATGCTACTGATGGGAATCATAGAATTCTTGTCAGCCTCCTGCTCTTGGGCTTTGAGTTGAGAATCTTCATTCCACCTCGGTCAGCACCTGAACATACTCCCTCTCTTCCTCTATCATATCTTTTCACCTAGCACCCACATGTCCCCTTCCTCTTCATTCTCCCTCCTCCTTCCTTTCCTTTGTTATTCTCTTTCTTCCCCTTCCCTTCCCTTCCCTTTCCCCTCCGTCCAAATAGCTTCATTGCTTGTTAAGGATGCATAGAAGCTTTAAAATCTTTTAGAGAAAGCTCTCCAATGCAGTTAAATAATTTATCTATAATCAACCTGATTTTGAGTGCCTTGGAAGACATATAAAATAGAAAATACCTAAGAAGAAAGCATTAGTTAAAATACATAATAACAAAAAATCATTTTTAGGAGTAATATGAAATAAATTAAAGATTTCTAAGTAACAACAGAACTAACAAACCACACACAATGTTTTTCATCTCCTCCAACTACAGATCCGATGATATGCTTTGAATCAGTAGATGGAAACACTCAGGTTACAAAGATATGATGAAAAACGGTAATGTCTGTAGGCTTTATGAATTAATCTTACCCGGGGCATGCTGATGCATGTTTGATTTGAATTATTCTTCATAAAATCACATGATACATAATAGGAAATATAGCTTGTAACTAGGTTAACAAATAAGAACAATAACTACTATGTCATGTCAGTCAAAGATAAAGGCAGAAGTCTAAGCATATATTTAGCAAGGCTTTGGGAAAGAGTTAGTTTAAATCGAAGGAAGAAATACTGTCATTTATTTATTTAATAAACTTAATCATGTTTCAAAACATTGGCAATTGTTCTAATACTATCAATAAGAGCGCTCCCCCTAAGAAGCACACGTTCAGAATTCTTCATTTTCCTATCTAGAATTGAAAAAAAAAAACCCTCATAAGGAAGAAAACAGCCTCCTGCTGTAATGTGAGTTACTAATGAGCTCACTGCTTCCTCAGACAATCTCACACAATATCTAGACAGTGCTCCAACCAGCACTGTTTAGTGACATCAGCTCACACTGCAATATATTATCCTCTGGTGTGTATAATAAATTACAAATACTTAATAATTTATCGTGGTTACTTTGAAAGCACCACACAGCACTTTGCATCTAACTCAACAGAAAATAAGTATTGGCCAACACAACAAATTCAAAGGCCTTGTTCTTACGCTCATTTTGCTAACATTCCTTTTAAATATCTTTAATTTCACATCTATTTTTTAAAAAACACACCCTAGACAAGTAATATCAAGGGTCAAACCTTCTGATATAGGATCTCTCTGTCTGACAGATGACTATGTTCGTTTTCTCTTCTCTGCAGCGTTGTTTGTCCATTGGTGAGGAGATCTTTGTTTAGATCAACTTTGTTGTCTTTCCTTAAGAATCTGTGTGTTCTTTGCAATATCTGGATCTTTTTTTTCTTTTTCAGATACTCCTACTGTGCTGCCTAAGTTAGTCTAAGAATTCCTGTGCTCCTGTAATCCCTCTGACTTGGTCTTTTCCAATTGCCGAGTAACCAGGTATGTACATTTGCCACAGACTTTGGCATTTATTAAGGGTAGAGAATTCTCTTAAAGAGGCTAATGTCCTCAATGTCCAAGGAAAGTAGAAAAAAATCAATGAGCATATTGTTTACCCTTAGTTAATTTCAAACAAACAATATATTTTAACTGGAACACTACAGTTGAAGTTGACATTAACAAAATGTATAGACAACTGAATAGATATCCAAATAGTATTAATTATTACAAAAATATTGTTGATTGTTCAACAGCTGGCCAACATGAAGGTCTCTGTGGAAGACTGCAAAGAAAGCATAGTTCTCAACCTCCAATAGAAAAGTGCAATCTAGCTGGGGAAAATAAACAAGGTATTAATGAGTTCAAATAATGCCATGTAAATAACATATAAATATACCTGGAGATTTGCAATAAATTTTAATAAATTGGGTAATAAAAAGATTTTCTTGACTAGATACAAATCTTGCATATTAAGGTATATGACAAAGGATGAGAGCATCCCACAGCATAGCATCCCATAGGCTAGCATCCCATATGACAGCGTACAATATGATAGCATCCCAAAGCATAGCACCCCATAGGAGTGCATCCCATATGATAGTGTCTAATATGATAGCATCCAATATGATAGCATCCATAGCATAGCATCCCATAGGATTGCATCCCGTAGCACAGCATCCCATAGCACAGCATCCCATAGCACAGCATCCCATAGCACAGCATCCCATAGCACAGCATCCCATAGCACAGCATCCCATAGCACAGCATCCCATAGCCAGGCAAAAGTGAAGTTTGCTAAGTCACTCAGAAGACAGACAGTCAAAAGCACAGTCAGAAACTAATCTGTACAGTCTATGCTAGGGGAGTGGAGAGAGGGGAGCCTTGTAAACAAAGGACTAAAACCAGACTGGCTATAAGATGAATCAAAGACAGAAGGTTTGGATTATAGAGTTATACAGTATCAAGATGTAACCAGGTAAAATCTCTGTCAGAGTTCTAGATCCTAATCCCCTTTCCCTTCTCAGAGAATAAAACAGTAAAAAGAGAGAGTGGGGGGAGAATGGATGACCTTTGATGGAAAAAATAAAACCCTCTAGACATTTCCCTAAGAGCCACTGTGAATATCCTCTTAAAAAGATCAACCTTCACACATTTGGAAAGACAAGGTCCTCAGAATCTTTACTGGATATCCAACTTCAAGATGATTCTCAAAAGGATACAGTGAATTAAAAGGTATTTTCCTATCTTCCCTCAAGAAAATATCTCAAAAGGGGTGGGCTCCAATGTTTATTGAGGAAAGCAGAGGACCTTTTTAGACTGTACACAGTCATACAAGTACTGGGAGGAGAGCAGGAGACAGTGCGCCATGGATTAACATCGAAACTGGGGATTGGATAGAACCCATCTGGAAATTTGCTTTACCTAACAAAAGCTGAGCACTACATTTCACTTTAACTTGCTTCTCTTCCCTCACAGCTGATTCCACGTGGCCTTCCTTGAACCCGCGTCTCTTGTTAGTCCCACTAATTTCTCACACTTGCAGTTTACAGGCTGATATGTATGATAATGACATACATACTGACTGATCTCCTAAGAGTAGAGTGTGAAATTATAACTCTGTGCTAAGGAGAGAGCCTGTTTGGTATGCAAATAATGTCCAATAAATAATAGCACAGCAACCTTGGATTCACTGGAACAGGGAGCCTGTCCATGTCATTCTCTATCACTCCGCAGAGGTGCAGGACAGAGTTTGTAAAGGAGGAGGTCCTGGCTGAGTATATTCAAGGTAGTAGGGGCAAGAACTCATTCCTTTCACGCGTCCTGTACAATTAATGGCTCACATAATCATACTTCAATTTAACCAGCTACTTTCCTCACATCTAAGGAGCCAAATTTAGTTAAATGTGGGTGTAGGCAGATTCTCTCAGTCTTCAACTATGCTATCAAAGTGACTTTATGTTGTTAAATTTATATTAAAATGCGTACTTCTAATATATATTTAAGAAATGCCCCAAATGGTTTATTCCTCTAAATTCTAACCTAAGTCTTTTGGCCACAAAATGTAATTATTTAGCCCTATTCTAAATCATTCATATAAACATTTGATGATGGGTCTCTGCAGCATACTTAGGATTTCTAAAGATTGATTTCTTTAATGGGATACACAGAGGTTAAACCACGAAGTTAAAAATGAGCATGCCAGTAATTTCTGGGTCATAAAAAGCAACACTACAAAAAAAAATGAACAAAAATGTGCCTTAAAATGCTTGACCACTAAATAGCATGTTATTGGTCGTGCCAGGGATAAAAATCCAGGACTTTTGTGCCCCCACGGGCAGAAGTAAAGCAATTCCCATGGATGTGGGTCAAATGTCAAATAAGAGCTGGTCAGAAACTAGAACCATAGGTCAGATTGGATTCCTGAGGGATAATCTTATTTGTAATATAATTTTTGGGCTTTTGAGGAAAAACTTGCCCTTCAGAAACAACATACGTTAGCACCAACTCTGCAGTTAGAGACCAATTTTTCTAGCTATAAAGCAGGTAGGACACTCTAACTCCCTGAAGGTTGAAGTATATGCCAAAAGACTGTCCAAAGCCACGCCATAAACCACGGCTTCCTTTCCTGCAAGTCAAGTCCTTCTTGGAAGAGCGGAACGAGATAGAGATGAATGCTTTGACTGAATCTAACTAAAGTTATCTATTTAAACAAATGGTTAAATTGCACTGTAGAAGACAAGTTCAGATTCAGAAGTAGAATTGATTTCAGATTTTAGAAATAAAAGTTGAAGCTACAAAGCAGTGTGGTGCTCTTTGTAGATTACTTTAAGCCACCTAGTGATTTGGGCTGAAGAGAGCGATTTTGCTGGTAAACATTCCTACAGAAGAAGGGAAGAAAGAGAAGAGCTGAAAAGCCAGGCTCGCAATCCGGCTGAGATGGAGCCTCACTCCGAAGCAGAGAAAAACAAGAAGCCAAGACTGCAGCAATGCCAGAAAAATCCTAGCACAACAAAGCCAGCAACCCTCCACCCCTCAGCAGGAAGCAGCACAGAACTGACAAAATATTCCTGGAAGTGGAGAGGAAAGCAACAATGTCAAGGTCGGGAAAGGACCAGTGCCAGAGCCGCCAGCTTCAGCTCTCTGCCGCCTCGTGAATGGAGGGCAAGCCAGAGGCACATGCCCTCAGCCTTTTTGACATTTGTATGTGAGAGCTGATAACAAAGCACCAGGGTCAAAGAAAAATCACTTGTCCCTGGTCCAGATGGACGCGCAGTGTCAGAAAACAATACATATGCATAATTTCTAACTCCATTTCTCAACCCGATCTGCTCTTCCAGGTGCCATAGCTCTTTGGTGCTTCCTTCTCTTGCCAATGTAAATAAACGTTAGTCCCCGGGATAAAGCTGAAATGCGGTTCTGCTCACAGATTCAGTGTTTTTGAAAGTAATAGAAATTTAGGCTACGTGAGCAGGTTGATAGCTCACTGCCTTCTCATCTTCGCTCACTGGGATTAACTGCATGCTTTTGTACATATCCTTCCCAAACCATGTTCCATTCAGGGCTGCCAACAAGGTCAGTGTTAAGAAAAAGATGAATAGTGTCTAAATCATGCTGTTTGAAATTAGTGATAACAACACCTTTCCAGAGAGGCGGTGATGGAATTCCTATGATGGAATTACAACGTGGATTGACTGAAAGGAAGTAAAAAAAAAAGATGTGTATTCACACTTACAACAATTGGTCACTTGTTCTACAATAGTTTTTCTTAAAGCCCAATATACAGTGTATTTGCATGAACACACACACACACACGAGAGAGAGAGAGAGAGAGAGAGAGAGAGAGAGAGAGAGAGAGAGAGAGACAGAGAGAGATTGGAGGAGGGAAGGAGGAGACAGACAGAAAAACAGCAACGGACAGAGACTGAATTACAATGTGGTTGACTTAAAGGAACTCAGGAAGTGTATATTCACACTTAAAACAGATGGCCCCTTGTCCTATGATAGTTTTTCTTAAAATTCAATTCACAGTGTACTTGCAAGAGGACACAGAGAGAAAGACACACACACACACACACATACACACACACACACACACATACACACACACACACACATATACACACACACACACAGAGAGAGAGAGAGAGAGAGAGAGAGAGAGAGAGAGAGAGAGAGAGAGAGAGAGCCAGGCATGCAGGCAGAGAGGGAGGCAGACAGACAGACAGACAGACAGACAGACAGACAGACAGACAGAGGGGGAGAGAGAATGATGATCAAGTAACAGGCTAGGATAATAGGATTTCTTTTTCTTATCACTTTCCATGATGGATCGGCTGCTTATGAAGGAGACAGTGTTAAAGACCTGCCAGGAATCCAATCATGCTTTAACCTTAGTCTATAACAGCAGCATTATGGGAGAGCCTCTCTGGTCTCCTAGCGTACACTCTTCATTCTTTCAACTGAACCTCTGAACTGTATTTAGGGACAGGATTAACTCACCAGAACCTCCTCCTAGCTCCTATCAGTCAGACATTGAGCGTTTTGTTGTGGCCAGTGAATTACAGTTTGGAGAGATTGAGTAAATCATTTTGTGTTTTCCTAAAGGTATCTCTTACCCTCCAACTCTTCTCCCACTCTCTGAGCTCCTGCCAGCGGGAAAGTGGGCACAATGGTGGGAGCCAGCAGCGAGATGTTCTGGAGACCTAGACAGTAACAATCAAAGGGAACCTGTTCTCTAATGGATGCTGTAGAGCAGAAGCACTGACCCCTAGCTGTGTAATCTCTCAACAGGGGGCCATTAGGAGAAAAATAAGCTTCTCTCTTGTTTAATTCACATCACCTCTAAGCCTCAGCAGTCCTAAATCCTAATATAGAGCTGTTCTGTACAGTGGGGTGCCGCCGTAACAAAGCCAAACATATCTCAGCAGTGACTAAGACACCAGGTCATAGCCACTCAGAACACAGATACTACACGATGCAGAACCACAGTATGACTCCTATCTGCTCCCTTTCCAAGTGACTGCGGAAAAGCCACCTGCTTCTGCTCCCTGAATGAGCTCAGGAAGCTGTTATGCAGAGCCTGCTTTATGAACTCCCTAGGAAGGGTCTTCTTGGGCCACACAAGGGCAGCTAGTCCAACCACAAGTACTCAGTGAACAAGCATAGTTCTCCTATGCAAAACTGTTTCATCAAAAAACCTCAAAGAAGAAGACTCTAAACTGAGGAACACTGCTTGGAGTAGACTGTGCTCAGAAGCAAATATATCAAATGTTTTAATCTACAGACCTAACTATAGCCAAGGTCATATGAAACTTATAGGCAGCACATAGGAAATTACATCACAAAGAAAGCAGAAGCCTGGCTACTGTGAGCACTGACATTATACCAAGTTCCAAGTTCCCAAACCTGCAACAGCAGAAAGCAGGCTATAAAAATAGATGGTTTGCAAGGGGACCACACTTTGCCACTTCTACCACACATCTAACTAGAAAACATAGTCACTGAGAACAACGAACAAGGGAGCGAACAGTTAATAAGGAAGTCCAGAGAGCGAGTTCAGCATGGCCAAAAAGGTGTAACAAAAACTGCCAAGCAGTTCTTGCTTAGCCTTCCCTCTGAGCTTCTTACCCTCAGTAATGAATTGTTATATTTAATGCAGGGATTACTGGGGCCATGTGTGAACTGGTAGGGAGGTGATGACATTCCTCAGACATTCTCAGCTCTTAGCTATGGGAAGTAAGTAGGGAAAACTTTTGTCTGTTTTTTTCCACTGAGAGGACAGTGAACACACCCTCTATGTGAAATGACAGGTGGGAAGGGATACTTGGATGCTGGAGGGCCAAACGGTGCCAGAAATCATTAATAAACTTTAGCATTCCTCCTCCTCTTGTCCCTTTAGATAAGCAGCTCCCAGAGAGTGACAAATGCCCTGAGCCAGATCCTGAATTTCCAGAGGAGTCTCTTGTAGCTGAATAGGCATAGCCACATAACCAGACCTTGACCAAATGATGGTAGATAGGGAACAATGGAGTACCTATGTAAAACAAAATCACCCGATCTCATCTTAGCCCTTTGCTCCCTTGCGAGTGGGGCTAAAATGCAGATGTGATGTGATGTGGGAGAGTCTTCTGTTTGTGTTGATTTCATTCGTTAATAAAGAAACTGCCTTGGCCCATTTAATAGCCCAGCCCTTAGGTGGGTGGAGTAGACAGAACAGGAAGAAGGAAGTGAGGTAGATGGCTCAGACAGATGCCATGCCTCTCCTCTCTGAGCCAGACGTGATGAAGCTCCGGCCCAAGATGGACGTACGCTAGAATCTTCCCGGTAAGGCACCACTTTGTGGTGCTACACAGATTATTAGATATGGGTTAATGAAGATGTGAGTAAGAGGCTGAAACTAATGGGCCAGGCAGTGTTTCAAAGAATACAATCGGTGTGTTGTTACTTCGGGTGTAAAGCTAGCCGTGTGGGACCCGGGCGGGATGAAAAGCAGGCCAGCCCACAGCTCCTCACTACAGTGATGGTAGCTGCCATTGCTAACCACTGAGCATACAAGTAGGGAGACAGTCATGGCGCACAGAGAAAAAGCATGAAGACACTGGGGTGGAGGCTGTGATGGTCTCATGACCACGGCTTTTCCAAACAGTAGATAAGTGATTCGGTGCCTTGCTTATTCTATAGCAGTTACGTGTGCACCCTGATTCATCACAAAATCCAGGGCAAAACTGAAGCTCCAAGTGATCTGAATACAAAGTGCATATTAGTGTATGCGAGTATTTGTGTGTGTGTGTGTGTGTGTGTGTGTGTGAGCTAAAGTAAAGATAGAGAAACTGTCACTTTAGAAGGTACAGAAGCCCTAAAATAAATGAATTAAGATCTATTAGCCCGTACCAAAACATGGTTGAGAAAATCCATAGGATACCTGAAATCACTTTCAGAAAACTGTATCTGAAATTATAAAAGAATTGTGAACTGGAGGCTTTTCCCTTCTATCTTAATTGTATAATGGCAGGAGCAAGTCACTTCATCTAGTCAAGAAAAATCTGTAAAAATAAGTAAATTAATAAATTAATAAATAAATAAATAAATAACATCTGAGAAGTAAATAGACACATAACCAAAAATATTTAATACTAACGTCAGAAAAGGAACCCTGATCGCAGAGACGCAGTTGACCACTGTGAGTAAGAAGCCAGAGCCTGAAGACAGAAGGACTTTGGATCCATCCCGACTCACCAGTTCTCAGTGATCTGACCTTGAACTACCTGCCTAGGCTCTTTAAGCCTCAAGCGCCTATGCTTCAGGCATTTACTGCGAATGCCATGAGATGAGGCACAATGCACTTGGGTGATGCTCAGTTCTTTATGAGATTTTTATCGAATCCGTCTAAAATAATCACCACACAATTGTAAAAAGATCTCTCTTTGAAGACCAGCACAGTGACCTCAAGGAGAAAGCCTCTTTTAGTGTGACAGGCTATGGAATGGCTACTGCCTTTAAAGAAAGGGCAATTCATCGGGAATTTATTATTTAGCACATACATCAATACCTTAGCATGAAATAAATGACCAAATTAAGACCTGTCTTAATACTTATCTTAAAATACACCTATCTTAAAACTCAAATTCATGGTTGTTTTGAAGTGCGACTTCTACGTTTAAAGGATTATCTCCCATTTCCTCATACCTAATCCCCATAAATAAACACACCGGTTTGAGAACTATTATTCCCCAAATAAAGGGATATTTAGAGGGTTTTAGTTTTGATATAAGGCTTTCTCATCTATAATGTTGAAACAATAATATCTCCAATGGAAATTGTTATCAGCTTTAGATAAGATAATGTATGTAAAATGTGTGGATACTATAGCAAATGTTCAAATAACGGAAGACAAAACTTTTTATCACTGTTTTAGCAATTGTTCAATAAAACAGTATTGTCAGACAATGCTACCTACATGAGATTTGGACATACTGGAAAGCTTGTATATGCTTTCTGCTGTTTTCTTGACCCTGCTGCTCATCCAAGTCTGCTTTCTCATTCTCCAAGAGCACCATGACATTATTTTCGAGTATCTGTTGTCTATGGGTAGGGATATCTTCACAGAACACAGATTTTTTTTTCCTCTGGGTGAAGTTAAATGACTTCCATGAAATTCTACCCACCATGTTGTTCCTTATCAATACCATATACTCTATCCAAATGACCGCCCCAGGCTTGGCTACACAACATGCCAGCAGTGTTTGTCACCCAGCATCTTCCAGGGCCTAATGATTTCACAAAACTAAAATTAAGTTTGCAAAGAAAATGCTTTCTCTTAGCCTTCAGGGAGCTGAGTTGGGCAGTTTGTAACTTTGGCTAACACAACATCTGGTTACATCTTCCACACATAACATGGAGAGAGCATGAAACTTAAAATGGTGCTTGAAACTGAAGAGAAAAAAAAAAAACCCAAACCTTTTCATTTCTGAATTAAAATGCAACCCTTCCCCCTCCACCTTCAATCCCAGCTTCTCTTGCCTCCAGGATCAGGGCCAGCAACATTTAGCACTGCTGTTGCTTTTAGCCCATCGTTTCTTTGTTATTTTTAACAGGCTAATACGAATACAGTGTTTCTTCTCACATGTTTCTGATTAGAGTCACCACCCGATCCTGACCCAATTTTCTAAGCTGCTCTCTCTCGGCTGTGGAACCGCCTGCTGGGTGGTTTCACTGTTCATCTGCTTGTACTCTCTGGTGCCACAGGCCCTGGAGCCATCTTGGCAGCATCTGGTAGGCACCTCTGGGTACTTGATGAGAAAGTCAATATTGCCACCCTGCTTCACTGAGGCTATAAGGGTTTGCAGGCCCCGGCCACATAGCCAGGTGATGCCAGAACTACTGTCAGAACCAGTATGTGTGTTGTCGCTAAGCAGAGAGGTCCTTGATACCCTGTAAACCAAAAACAAAATTACAGGAGAATTGAAGTGTTCTGCTAGGTAATGTCCTACACATCATCATTCTAGGACTCCTGGCTGGACTACAGCATTTCCTCAGACACTTTGGCTGTTTTCTATGACTGTCATTTGTACGTGCGTGCGTGCGTGCGTGCCTGTGTCCCCTTTTTCTTCCTTTGAAGATGTATTCTTTTATTTTGTCTGTTCAACTGCTCGCTGCTTGGCTGGCTATCCCAGAGAAGTGTTTGACCCAGAGCCGACGCTCTGTGTAATCAGTGCAGATGGCATCGTTGAACCAGGGGCGTTTACACACCATTATTTCTTTGTTTAGCCAGTCTTCAGGCTATTTGTTTGCATCACCTTGAGACTAAGAAATGAGAACTAGGCTCAGAGTTTACCATGTTTATATTCAGCACATCCAGTGCAGGGTTTATATTAGATTATCTATGTTCAAATTCTTCTTTCTCCCCCCAGATTGTGTTCATTTGTTCCCTGATCCCCTGAGCCTTTCTCTGAAAAGTTATGGAACTTCTTCTAAAATATCCCATGACAACAATTTCCAGTCACATGTCAAAATGCTTCACCCCATCTTTTGATTTCCCTTTCTGTCTATTAACTCACTGTGAAGCAGGACCACCCTTACCATGGGCATAGGATGCCCTGGGCACACCGTACATTCCAGGGAGTTTCTCAGTCCAAGTAGCAACAAATCCTAATTCATCACATTTTGAAATGGAACCTTGCTACAATCAAAGAAAGCAAATTAAAGCCCTCCTTAAGACTACAAAAAATTATAATGTGTTTGAAAATGTACCACTAGTATGTTAAATTGACATACGTGTTTATCTAAGTCAAAAAAAAATTACCAAACAAGAGCATTTGAAACATGTTGATGAAATTAGAACCCCAAAGGCTTGATAGTGCTCCAAATAACCAGTGTTGGAAATAAAAATCAAGTTTAGCTAAAAAGCATTTCTTTAAACAAGCAATCTAGTGACAAATCCTTCTACTTTTCCATCAAATACAGTGGAAATATTTTCTTCCACCTATATAGTATAAACAAGTTTCCCTCTCGTTAAAAAAAAACAAAGTTTAATGTCTGGAATGTGGATCAATGGTAGAATGCTTGCATTTAACATACTGAATTCTTGATTATAATTGAAATATATTTTAGCATATTTTTCTACAATACTTTACTGCATCTTGGATGCAGTAAAATTTTGATAAAAACGAATGAAGACTGTTAACCTCATGAGTGGTTTTCTGGGTAATCACCCTGAGAAGATGATCACTGAGGACCTTCTAAGGGTACCATGCCAGAAAACTGTGTTCTAAATCATTTGATTTTACGAGCAAACATCCCTATTCCCAATAAAGTGTTGGCATGGAAGTACACCAGCCCTAGGTTGAAAATGTGTCTATTTTTAAAATGCCAGCACATCCAACAATGAAGTTGTCAGCATGTGGCCCAAGACAACCACCCTGCTGGCCTATATGTTGCATTTTCTCCCATTCTGTATGCCTTTTGTTCTCACTTCTTCAGATCATTTCCCCATTTGAGATGGTAAAAGTTGCTTGAGGGCTGAGACCATATTGCCAATAACTCATTATAATTGGAAGCAGTGGGTGTTTAAGCACTCATTACCTAACTGCGAGTATCACAGTAACAAGCTCGGTTTGGAGGTCGGTGCTAATAAGGCCAAGGTCCTGAACCTGTCATGGGTGGACAGTGGCTGTGTTCCATGACAACAACCCAATTGCCAGAGCACATGTGGCTGCTGACCCAGTGTGTGGTGGTAAGAGCAGGCCATGAGAAGGATACGAATGTTCTGTTTCAAGTCCTGGACACAACCAGGGTTGAGAAGATGAAAGCAAATGCGTGGAGCTGGGCAACGACTGGGGACAGAAGCAGGCACCATAAATTCACGGCTTATTGTTTCTTACCTATGATTTTTCTCTCTGGCATATCTATGTGGCAGTCACATTTCCATCTATAACACAGACTTGTGAACCCAGGTTCGCAAACATTGGGTACATTCTCCTGTGGCAAATAAATGAAACTGCTCTCACCATTTTGTGGGATATATCTTTAAAATGGAAAAAAATCTAATTTATTCTGATAGCTAAGATTAAATTGAGATTCAATAAAGTGGAAAAAGCATGTAGATCACAGTGGGACCTTCTTCTTAAAATGCATGATATTAAATTATTCTTAAAATTGTGGTAGTAGGTCTTGACAGGGACCTGAAATTCTGTATTTCTAGAGGGTAGAGGGAATAAGTGTGTGTCTGTGTGGGAGTATACACATATTTGTGTGTGCGTACATTTATTCGCACAAATATATGAAGGGCACAGTGTCAACATCTGAAGTCTTCCTCCATCACTACGCACCTTCTCTTTTATTCTCTGAATCTAGATCATACTGTTTCAGCTAGGCTGGCTGGTCAAAAGCTCCATGGGTGGATGCTGATGCTACAAACTCGCATTGGTAAGTCCACACTTTACATAGCTAATCCAAATGCAGGCCCTCTTGCCAGTGTTGTAGGCACTTGGTCCACTCAGATAGCTCCCCTATTGATGCTTCACTTATAGTAGACTCCCAAATGATGCCAAATCAACTGGGTCCTTGGACCTCACTTTGCATAGGGAGATTCTAGAGTTTCTCAGGTTACCAAGCTCCTAAGTCACCTGAGGCCAGGCAATTAAGGTTTGCAAACAACTGATATTATTTGTTAGACATCATCTAAGTTTTTAAGAATATAGACACACAGTGGTCCAGAAAGATGAACCAGACTTCAGTGGTAACCAGTGCTTTGTAAGGAATAAGCAGACAGAAGTGGTCATGATGACGATAAAGGTAAAGGTGTGCTGGGCACTCAACAGGGAACAAAGAAATAAAAGACATTGAAATTTCAGGAGCCTGTTATACAGAGAATGCAAAGCTGGCAAAGGCGTACCAGTCACCTTTGCAGAAGTTGGTTCATGCTTGGGACTTTGCAGGAAGTCTTATGGATTTCAGACACATTGCTTCAAACGTCCATTTGACTCAGGTATAGGAAACTTTGGGGATAATTCAAGTGGAAAGTGAACACTAACTTTCTTCCTTCCTTTGAGTTTGTATGTGTACCAGGCAGTGAGGCAGTTAAAGTTAATCCAATAGGATCGTGTTCACATAACAAGTACTGTAAATGGGTATGGATTGGCCATGAACTGAGTAAGTAATAAATAGGTAGAAAGATTTGCATTTGTATATGGGTCAATTTCATTATTTGTCAAATATTTACCAATGAATTTATCGCTTGTCTAAAGAAGACAAATGTTGAATATTTTTTCTTTCTAACAGAGTCATTTCATCCATGAGTTTCATGAAAGTCTAAGTGTAAATGCCTGAGCTAAAATGTACATTAATAATAATTATTAATGTATCTTGTAAATAGCCCAGCTAATTCCTTTCCTAGGATAAACCTAACAGCAAGCAGAGAGAGAGGGGGGGGGAGAGAGAGAGAGATAGAGAGAGAGAGATAGATAGAGAGAGAGAGAGAGAGAAAGACAGAGAGAGAGAGAGAGAGCAGGACCTTAGAACAGAACCCAAGACATCAGAATCGTGAATGTGAATGTTCGTTCTTACTTGCCAGAGTTCCCAACAATATGAGAACTGGCCAACACAAACAGAACTCAGACCACTAGCAGCCAGAAAATAACCAAATAAATATGTCAGTGAAATTTAAATTTAAATTAAAGATAGGCCATAGTCAGAGACCATAACTAGAGAAGTAAAAGCCAAGCGTGTGAGCTGGAGTTTTGAACAGAATACTGAAGGGGTATTCCAAGACAGGGGCCCTTGAGACTGTGACTCTAACTCTGACCTAAGATAGGGGACTATTACCAAATATAGATGGAAATTATAAAATTCAATTCAGAAAAAACAATCCCATAGGAAAATATGAGCAAATGTATAAGAGGTGTCATCTTAATACTTGATTGCAAAAAAAGTACAAAGAAATAAAGTCTAAAAAATGTGCGGAAAAACTCTTAGCATCATAACAATTACAAAAATGAAAAGTGCCTAATATATTATTTCATATTTATCAAGTTTATTTTTTTAAAATATTAAAATAATTATAAGTTAAAATAAGATTAAATGTTACACTCTACAGTGGAGAAAATTGAGGTCAATCTTTTGGGAACTAACTGGCATTATCTAGTTAAATGAAGATGCCACAAATGACCATGTCCACAAGAAGATAGGATGTTAAGCTCTGGGTTTGAGATGTTTCTCACAAGCTCAAGTGTTTGACTACTTGGTCCTGAGTTGCTGTTGCTATTTGTGGTTAGTGGAAGCTTTAGAACGCAAACCCTAGTTGGTGGGTGTAGACTTAGTGGGGGTAATTTGATATAAAGACCAGCCCTGGTTTTGTCTAGCTCTCTCTACTTCATCTAAGATATATATAAGCTGTGCAGCAAGATCCCACCTCCAGAAAGAAGTATTTCCAGTATGGCTTCCCTACCATGATATACTGCTGCAACTGTACACTGAATGAAATCCTTCCTCCCTAAATTTCTTTGACCAGATATTCTATCACAGTGATTCTAAAAGTCATAACACAGACTGTTATTATTCTAAATAGGCGTATTAATAAATTATCATTATACTCAAAGCAATGCCTCTTTCAACCCTTATTTAAGGATTTTCTGTTTGCAATAGATCATGACCAATAGTGACTGGTCAACATACAGAAACAAAAGACCATGGAGTTCTCTGCTCTGGATTGGACAGTCACATCACAACTCTCTCCCAAGGCTCATGGATCTTTGAGGAAGAAGGCTTGGAAGGTTTTAAGAGCCAGAAGCAGTTGGTCACATCAAGGAAACCATATAACAGGGCAGATATACGTATGAACTCACAGCAATTATAACAGCATGCACAAAACCTTTAGAGGTTCTAGAAAGACAAAATCCCAGCATGGGGTGGGAGATATTGGCATTTCATAGCTACTGAGAAAGGAAAGCTAGTTTCATTTAGTAGTGTGACCACTGATAGGCTGACTGCATACCAGAGAAGGCTTCAATCCCAAAACTCGCTAGTTGGGCAACACAAACTTAATTTTGTAGGGAAACAAAAAACGGAGATACTGTCAAGATTAGGTGGGAATGGATGAGAAAGTTGAGAGAATGATCACAGGAGAAGTTGAGGGGCTAAATATGTTCAAGTACATGCACAAAATTCTCAGAGAATTAATAAAAATATTTCTAAAAGAAAACAGAAATTATTTAATGTAAGGATTTTCTGGTTCAATCTGAAGTATTCGAACTCAGAGAGAATAAAGCACCAGTCTTTATAGTAGTTGCCAAAGAAAGTGGTCCTGGGATACATAAGAAAACTAGCTAAACATGAGCCTTGAGGGAGCCATCAGCCAGCGTTCCTCCATGGTTTCTGCTTCAGGTTCCCGCCCTGACCTCCCTCAACAACAGACTGTGACTTGGGAGTGAAAGCCAAGTAAACCCTTTCCTCCCCTAAGTTACTTTTTATCTGAGCGTTTTATCACAGTAGGTGAGAAAAAACATATTCACCATGTATGAAAACTTTAGGACTGAACAAAAAGGTTCCTCCATGCTAGCTGAGGTGACATGTCCACTCAGATAAAACATGGAGCAAGTCCAAGTGTTCATGATGGACATGGTCATGGGTTTGCATCAGGCCTTTCCATAGCTTGCACAGATGATGCCCCCTTTCTTTCTTTCTTTTTTTTTTTTTGGTTTTTCGAGACAGGGTTTCTCTGTGGCTTTAGATCCTGTCCTGGAACTAGCTCTTGTAGACCAGGCTGGTCTCGAACTCACAGAGATCCGCCTGCCTCTGCCTCCCGAGTGCTGGGATTAAAAGCGTGCGCCACCACCGCCCGGCTGATGCCCCCTTTCTTATCTGGTGTATGTTCATTTTATCTTATATAAACTCGACTCCCCATTAACTGTGGCCCCTTGGGTAGACTTTTTTGGGAATCTCTTAGCATACATCATTGCAACTACCCTTGGTAAAGTTCATCCACCTTTTCTTTACCCTTTTTTCACTTCTCAGATGAAGCAAAGCAGAACAACAAGCCAAGGGCAAATTGATTGCACGCTTGCACTATATTGGGAGATAGAGACCAAGACAACGTGACTTTGAAAACAAACAAGGGGCTCTAAAAAGTCATGATTTTATGTAGCAGAAACAACTGTGACACAGAAGTTCAGAGAATAATGTCAATACTTCCATTCCCCACACATCACAGGAGACAATATAATTCAAAATATTTCATTATGGAGATGCTTAAGGAGGCAGAATGAAAAAAAAATCTAAGAATAAAGATGAATTTTTCCGGTTCTGCGGAAAATTTTTCCAGTTTTGTTATTTTTGGTTTTGATTTATTTAGTAAGGTCTCACTAATTACCCCAGGCTGGCCTTGAACTCAGGATCCCTCAGCCTTCTTATGTTAGGGTTACAGATGTGTGCCACACTGCCCGGCCAGAGACTGCATTTCTTCGATGACTTTGAAAGTGTTACTTAGACTTTCCAGATCCTCTATGTTTAATAAAGAAGCTTCATGACTAATCTCTTTGGTCCCTCCCGAACTGATACTCCAAGAGGCTGTGACCCTGGACAAGCCCCCAGGGCTACCTATTATAAAAGCAACCTTTCCATTGCACTCCAGTCTCGAGAGATGGTGCTATCCTTCCTCTCAGCCCAAATCACTCATCTGAAAGACTCACACTGAAATGATGGTTTTGACAAAATGCAAGCTGAAAAGGAGTCGCCACGAGCAACTCCTTAGTACCTCACTTGTTTAACTGGCTAAACGTCCTCCAAATAATGGACACGAGAAATTACAGGCAAGATCTTCATCTCAGGGATGAGAAAATTAGGGCCCTTGGAGAGCCTGTAAGTCACTAATCATACTTCATGTTATACTTTATACAGGGTAAGTTATACGTTTTCCTTATCTGATTCCTGGTCTGCCTATTAACACATTCAAGCAGAGTTTTTCAAATGCATAGCAGATACTGTGCTGGACGTCAGGGACACGGCGAGCTCTGAGGCAAATTCGTCACTCTCTCAGAGCTCACAGGCTGGTGGAGTGAACAATGAATGAGCAAGTGTCAGACTCTGTGAAACATGCTTCAGCAAAGCATCTCTGGGATGCTTCAAAAGCCCAGAGAAAGGAATGCCTCCTTCCTCCAAGATACAGTGAAAGCCTCACAAAACCGAAGAGCTGCATTCTGTAAAATGAAAGATTTGGGAGACGGACAGGACATGGTGGGAAGATAGAACACATGGCAGTAGAATTTAGTGTGTGTAGAATTTAAAGGCAAATGCACATGCACGTGCTCGTGCGTGCGCGCGCGCGCGCGCGCGCGCGCACACACACACACACACACACACACACACACACACACACACACACGAACAGATGGATAGACTAGGACCTAACATGCAAGTTGCAAATGATAGGAGATGATAGAAAAGTAGAAAAGAGGACACGGTCAAGAACATATAACACAAAAGAAAGGAGTTTGGACTGTTGCCTGAAGAAATGAGGAATGAGCACAGCAGATAAGAAACATAGCTACCCTTGCTTTCAATTAAGAGCTCACTTTTAAAGAAGAGACAAGAAAACTCAGTTAATAATTCAGAAAGGAAATATGGTTAGAAAAGAAATGGGAGCTGTAGGAGGCGGGTCCATCTGTGCTGGTCTTTCTATGAGTCTCTGCTAGAGTTCCTTCCCAGCAGCCTCTGAGGTTCATTTAGTAGCCAGGCTCCAAGCCCATGGGGCAAGGGTAAGAGATAAACAGTAGTCTTAGAGGACTCAAGCCTACAGTCAGAGCTCATTGCTGTCACAGGAGGCTCAATACGTAAAGGATATGCTGTTGGAAAAGAAGCAGGGCTCTTGGAGGATACCAAAGACTCAAAAGTCTCAACTACAGCTAAGAATGAAAGGAAAAAGAGCACCACCAGTCTGGGTTCAATGCCAGCAGATGATTGCTTAACATAATAACTGTGATCTAAAGATTGCAGAATGCTCAGCCTTAAATGGGATATCTGCATCACACCCCGTCTCCCATGATTCAGGGATCTTTGTGGAAGTCAAAGAAAGACTTTAAGAGTCAGAGATGGTGGGCGACAATGAGGAAACTGTTGTTTCTGGACAGTTGAACATAGGAGCTCACAGCAGTTATGACAACCTACACAAACCTGCCCAAGCTTTAAAGCCAGACAAGCCTAGCGTGGAGAGCAAGGTAAATGGAAAGTCCCACCCCTGGCTGAGGCACTGTTGGCTTTTTGATAGCTGCTGCGAGAAGGGAGTCAGTTTTCTTTAAGGCTCTAGCCCCTGCTACATCAGCTGTACTTCAGTCGGTCACCACACAACCAAGAGTTTATGAGCAGCACAGATTTAACATTATGAGCTTAAAGTTGGCTGGGTGGGGGAGGGAGATAGGGTGGTAAGAGTTGGAGGAGGGGGTTGGATATAATCAAAATACATTGTAGAAATTCTCAAATAACCATCAGAAAATAAACAAAATAGAAGAGCCAAATAATCACGGCATAAAGGAGATTTTGCTTTTTAAGACTCAAGGTCCTAACTATAAAACGGAGATAATGATGACATCTGCCTAGTATCATGAGTATGTAATTTATGAGAGGCATTGGCACAGCCCCTAGCAGATAGCAGGGATATCATGATGTATAAGTTTGATTTTTTAACAGTTAATATTGTACAGTCAAACATCTTGCACATGCCAAAGGAGTATGGAACTTGATAGGTAGTTTTATGAACCTTGAAGCATTAGCCTCAACATCTCAAACCTCAGTTTTCTCTCTAAAGATGTTAAATAAAAATATTCTATTTAAGGGGCCACAACCATGTTCCACAGCTGTATGACATTACTATGATGTAGATTTAGGTCACAACAAAAAGGAATTAAATAGACTATTAGTAACTAACAATGTTTAAAAATTGTTTTTCTTCTTCTCCCTCCAAGAAGACCCTCTCTTAAAAGATTCAAAGACTATAAAAATGGAACATATGACAAGCTTAGGTTTCACATGGAAAAGACAGCATACTTATCTAGGTGATGGTTTTGTACATAAATGTTAGGATTAAAGAAGCCTCCTTTAGAATAACTTAGTTGAATTCTCATCCACTTGCTCATCACCCTCCTGAGGTAGTTAAGAAAAAAGTAAAATCTTCACAATTTAGAAAACTTTATATGTTTTAAAACCATCTAAAATGTTATCAACATGAAAACACCAGCTCTACTTCTTGCATCATGGAGCTGGAGCAAAGAGAAAGGGTGGGAAGAAGGAAATGAGTAAAGAAGACCTTTGGGAGACTTTTACTTAATTAATCTTCTTTAAAACTATAAAACTTTACTTATGATTTTGAAAATCCATTCTCATGGTGGAAAATGCCTGATTTAGAACTATAGCCTTCGAGGATGCCTGCAGGCTTCTGGAAAGCAACTTTGATCAGAGATGTGGGTTTGAAGTTGAGGTTAATTCCTTCACTTTGCAGTACCACTAAAATGAACATCACAAACAAAAGTTCAAAAAGCAATCGATTTCTTGGATTTAACTCTATCTTTTTTAGGCAAGTCCTGAGAAGTGCTGCATTTATAGAAAAATGGATAACTGATAAAGTAAAGGGCCAGGGCTCACAAATACTCAGGTTTACTGATATTTTTTGTCTAGTTTTAATGTCTGTTCAATGTTAGTTTGCATTGGATTGATCAGAATTCAGACTGATTTGGCCAGGCTTTCTGGCAGAAAACATAACACCATGGATGCCCACAACACTATTTTAAATGAATAAGGCAAGTGTATGGATATGACAATAGTTTGGTTAACTTATACATCTCTCATTAAAATATATACACGTTATGCACAGCATCATAAACTCTCTGAAGCAGTGGTTCTCACCCTTCCTATACTGCCACCCTCTAATTCATTCCCCATATTGTGATGATCTCCAGCCAAAAAATTATTTTATTTCTACTTCATGACTGTAATTTTGCTACTGTTTATAATCATGATACAAATATCTAATATACAGGATATCTGTTATGTAACCCCATGAAAGGGTTGTTCCACCCCCAAAGGGGTCACAAACCATAGGCTGCGAACCACTTTTATCACTGTGTACAAGCAATGACCTCATCTGGTTATTAAAATTAGGGATAATGTTTATTTCTCTCTGTCTCTCTATCTCACAAATTGATAGTTTTAAGTACCAAGTTTTGTCAATTACATGTAAATAAAAACATGAAACCTTATCTTAGAATGGATTAATACAATATTTAAAAGCAGTTTTCAACACAGGAATGATTTTCAAATTATGTTTTAACTTATTATGCACAGAATGCCCTAAGTGCATCCTGTGGAAGATCTTTAGCCATGGGGAAAAACTGATTTATTTCCCCCAATTTTACAGATATGAAAAACCGATAGGAGACATGCAGATCATAAAGAACTTGTCCAAACATATATTATTAGGGAAATATTTTTTAAAAAAACTTTTGATACCCCACTTATGGCAGGAATTGCAGTTACCACCATGCTTAGGTGTTTTCAAGAAATCAAAGACACGGGCAAAGAAATACTCCAGAAAATATTAAGTTAGCAAATCACTGGGACTTACTACTGCTTTGTCTTGCCTGCATGGAGCAGATTTTCATAGCTTTAAGATATTTTATAGCTTTTCACCCCTAATTCTTGTTATAATAATGTAATATATAATAATAACATTAAGTTTCCTTATTTTACCAAGGGTGTGACTTTTTCCTAAAGAAAGCCATCCATAAAGAATGTATGGCCCTCTATAGGTAAAATGGCAACGACCAACTAGATGCATCTGAACAGAATGATGCTGTCAAGGTCACAATGGGAAACAGAATGCCCACGGTATGCTACTCTTTGTATGAGAAAGGAGTGGCTGTGCTTGTTTTGACTGCTAATTTTAAAAAGGAAATATTGGAAGAATTCTCTAGAAATCAAATGTGTGTTTTTGTGTGTCTGATTGGAGTTAGCACAGAAAGAAAGAACAAAAGGGTTTAGGGTATCAAGGACGAGGGTAGAATACCACTTCTCTGGTATATAGTTTGTGATGCTTTCCTTTCTAAGCTAACAATATAGTTAACAATCTCCTTATACTTTTTAATTGTCTTTGACAGCTAAAAGTTTGATGAGTAACCCAGACTAATTGCAAGGACAAACAAAGTAAGCTAATTATTACAAATAATCAAAATCATACTGAAGGGAAAAATAATAAAATGAACCTAAATAACTATTGAAAGTGTTAGCTTTAGTGGATATTATTAGACTACAGTTAAAAATAATTCTATAACTACTATAATGTAGCTAGTATGTATGTTTCTCACCATGATATGATTTAATAATTCTAGACCCATTTTATATGTGCATTAAAATTCGTCAATCAAGCAAATGTATTGTGTAAAATCAAAAGCAGATTATTTTCACTATTGAAGAAATGAGATAAAATAAAGGATGCCAATAATTCACCCTGAGTTTACAGTGGCTTTAAATGTAATCCAGGATCCTGAACACCATCGTTCAACCAATGAAAACGTGGAAAGCTAGTCAACATCAGGACAGAACGGATAAAGCACAAACAAGTCTATAATATAGCATGAAGCAGTCAGGGAAGGCAGTTCTCAAAGTCAGATGGGGCGTTTACCCGAGAAGAGAAACAATGGTCTGATGAAGTGCCCAGTGGCCAGTTCTAGAGTAACTGCAGCAGCAACTCAGATGATAAGGCGAGACGAAGCCCACATGCAGCGGTTTGAGCAGGATGTGTTCCCCGTAGGCTTGTGTTTGAGTGCTTGGTCCCATCTGGAGGGGCTGTTTTGGGGGGCTATGGAAACTTTGAAGTAGAACTCTGCTAGAAGTCAGTCCACTGGAGTGGGAATAGTTTGAGGTTTTGTAGCCAGTTTCTACATGGTCTCCTCCTGTGTCCTATGTGAGGAAGAAATGGGATAGGCGGCTGCCTTCTTTGCCATAGTAGGCTGTATCCACTTCAGAACTGTTACCAAAATACAGTCTCTCTCCCCAAGTTTTTCAGGACATTTTAGCATAGCAAGAGAAAAGTAACGTTACACCACAGAAACAAATTCTCATGTGAACATGCTCAGAGACGCAAAGAATTTATCTAGAAAACTGAATGATCACTCTTCTCTGCTGAATAATGCCAACTAATAAGTGTTAATAGAAAGAGAAAATAGAAAATTACCATTAAGTAAATACCATAGCAATTATTACTGAGTCAAGATCCAATGTTGTAGGCAAAAGTCATTGGATGGAACGTTGGGGAAAATGGGATTTACATAATCTGAACACATTTCTTCCAAATTTCTTCCCAGCAATAAAGTACCCAATAGTAACTGTAAAATGAAGCAGAAATCAGATAACCAAATGACCCTGGTCAGTACTGCCAGTAATAACACATCCTGACATCCTGACCCCTATTATGTGATGCATGGAGAAGGACTCACCATCATTTCTGAGGAATTCCTGCAAAAATACATAAACTCAGCTCAATTATGACTAAACAGCAGATAAACCCAAAGTGGGAGACATGTACAGACATAACTGATCTATACTAATCAAAAAATGCCAAGGTCACAAAGGTGAAAGTTAGATGAAGAATGGTTATAGATTTCATTTCAGGAGACTAGGCAGAAATAACAACAAAATGCAATGCAGAATCCTGAGTGGGATTCTGGGAAGAAAGCAATGCAACACAGATGAAATCTGAGTGTAATCTGTAGGTTGTTTACTTGTTGGTGTTGCACCAATGATAATCTCTTGACTCAAAATCATTGCATTTTGCTTATATAAGATTTTAGCACTGAAGGAGACTGTGGTAGGGACATAAAGAAACTCTGCATCAGTTTTGCAAAATTACTATAAAACTAAACGTATTTTAAAATATAGGTTAAATGGTATTATCTTTATTAGGTAGACTTGAAAATACTTTTGAAGATGTCAATCACTTTTGAGAGGACAGATCAAATTTGGGGAAAGTAAAGCACCACTCTTGTGTGAAAATAATGCCCCTGAAGCTTCCCACTTTGGACAGCAATCACTAAAGAATCTTATCAACCTCCTGTCTCAAGTACTCTACACATGGGGTTTTTATTCAACTGAAAATCTTTCACTGTTTTTCAGTTTCAAAGATAAACTGTTCTTCTCCCATAACATAAGGGCCCTTCCCAGACAATCTGACCTTAGCTGATTTCAGCTCCAATTCAGGAAGGTCCCGGGATATTTGCGTTCGGGCCTGAAGGAACCTCATCAGTGAGGCAGAAAACTCAGCGAGGGTGTTACACTTGTTATGCCATGGTGCCGCACGTATATTCTCTCTCACATTAGAAAAAGAGCCTGGTTCTGTTTTCTGCTCTTCCTACCCCAGTACCACATTCTCTCCAATTTACCACCCTGTCAGGGGGGCTACCAAGAGGGAGCTCGTGAGTTAATCAGTCAGCACCCAAGTGTCCAGAAACTGTTTTTCTCAACAGCAAAGGGAATGAAGCCTATATAATGAAGCCTCCGAGCAACAGACTAATTAATACTTCTCTCTTCCTTGAAGAAAATGACCCAGTGTTGAACTTCAGTGGATTTATACACATTTTAATTTACTATCTGCTAAAAGGATGGGTACTTTATAAAATGCATTCTTGCTTCTCATTTTTCTGATAACAGTGCCAGTCATTCACATCGGCCCTCCCAGCTACAGTCTAAAAGAAACTTGACAGGGACAAGCAGATATTAAATATACACCATTATCTTCGTGCCTCTTGTTCCACCAAATGAGATAGCATATGGAAAGAATACCAAGCACTGTCAGCATGTAACAGCAGTCAGGATCTTTAACTCGTTGATTCTGCCTTCCTGCCTTCATGGTAACTCTCACTATTGGCAATACTGGCTTTCTGGCCAGTAATTTTAAAAGCAGGAAACAGATAAACAATCTTACAAATACCATGGGAAAATTCACTTGGTGGGCAAATGGACAAGTGCTGAGAAGTCCAGGGAGGCCACACAGCAAGGCTCTGTTCCTTATTAGGTTGTCAGTCATGGGCCCATAAGCATCCAAGATGTCTGAGCCTTCCTTGCATGTACCCTAAAGCATGAAACTAGATAGCTCCTAGAGGACTTTCTGGATCAGAAATGATTCTACAAGTAATTAAGCATTCCGAGGACATACAGAGCTAACAGTGCGGGCTGGACTCTTCATCCCATATAGTACATATGACATATGGACACTAGAAATTATCTGGGTATTTTTGAAATTCACATTCAAGTGGTTGCCCTATATTTTATCTGGCCAGTCCCCTCCCTCTTCTCATAAAATGGGTAAGTATGTCACAATTTAACTTCCAGACCCAGATTTTTTTTAACAGAGCCTATTACTCTCAATATGTACCATCTGAGTAATTTGTCATGCCTATCACCTCTCCATTTCCTCATGTGTCAGATGGTATAACTATGTCACTGACTTTTTCATATGGTTGTTGTGAGAAATACATCAAATCACCTGGATAGCGTATAAAAGAGCTCCTGGTATATGCGCTATACTCAACAAATGCTTGTTTTGCTATGATTACTTCATCATTATTATTTGCACTGAACTGTATTTGTTGCAAGTGCAAGCAACCTAATAAACAGCGCTTAGATTTTTTTTTTCAGAGAGACAGAAAGTGTCTTTGCTAAGCAAGGGAGAGATAGAAGAAAGCCTCTGAATAAATTGAGAGTCCCTAAATCATACTGTAAGATTTTCCTGTAATCCCTTAATAATAATTACTGTCAGGCTTTGGAATAAGGAAGCTTACAGACGTTTCTTGCAATGTTTTATACATTTCGTTTTTCATTTCAACTCAGAATAAATGGCAAAAGAATTGGAGTGAAACAACTGAGATAAGCCGAAACAAAAAAAAAAAATGAAGTAAAGGTATATATGTAAATTAAAAACACACTTATTACCAGCCCTTGAGGAAAAAGAATTGACAGTGACCTCTAGCAACATATTTGAGTGGAGAGGCTGCTTCTCAGTCCCTTCTCAAGATTACCTGGGTCTGGATAAGAGCCAGCCTTTAAACCTCTCTCTCAGAAGCGTCCTATCTTCTTCCTCCACCTTCCCTTCCTCCAGAAGGCTCTTCAGAACCCATCAACACCAATACAAAGGCTTTAAAATGGCATTTTCCTCTTGGCTGAATACAAAAACCAGAAGTGCAGGGAAGTTCTCAATGCTGATTGTTTGACTCACTATCAACTCATTCTTTCTGTCAGCTAGCAGGGTAGAAAAATAAGTGAATAAATAAATAAATAAAAGTACTGCAACTGTCCAGCCACAACCAGCACATTCCAAACATTGCTCCCAACAGTCAAGGAACTGGAATCTACCTAAAAGTTTCATTTTCTTTGTAACTAGTATTCATAGGCATTTGGAGAATTTCTATAGGCTCAAATGAGTTCTCCTTCTTCATCAGTTCTCAGGAGATTAATTATTCCTGCCAATTCGAGTCTGTCTTCCTGCTAACACATCCCAATGGACCCTCTTTTTTCTCACACAATCAAAAAAGTACAGATTCCAACATTTTAATAATACTATTTTGTTCTGTTTTACACTGCTAACTAATTGTGCAGCCTCTATTGGGCTCTCTACTTTCTTCTACTTTCCTTAATAAGAAGCAGTCTGACGACGTCGTCAGCTTCACAAACACACACTGATTTTCCTGGGAGGAGAGAGTTTTTCCACAATTAATGAGAATCCTGTTCAAACTGAACTCTCATTTTTAATTCCATGGAAGTAATTCTAGGGGATCAGGAGACGGCTCAACCAGTTAATTCCTGCCACACAAGCACCAGCATCTGAGTGTGATCCCCAGGTAAAAATTCAGGCACCATGGTGTGTGCCTGTCATATCGTTACTAAAGAGCCAGAGACAGACAGATCCTGGGGTCAGGAATCTGTGATCTCCAGGTGTAGTTAGAGTCTCTGTCTCAAAAGATAAGTTGAAGAGCAACTGAGAAATGAATCTAGCATTAATCTCTGGCCTCCACGCACATCTACACACACACACACACACACACACACACACACACATCATAGAGGAATTAAATAATCAATTTTTTTAAAAAAGTTCAATTAAATAGTAGCCCTTATTTGTCTTTGTGATATCATTAGCATATAAGATCAAATCAGCGATGTTTTCTGAATTATTAAATACCTTTAAAAATCGAATTTAAAAGCCTTGTGAAAATGCACACTTGAAAATATTTCATAAAATATAAGTTTATCACACTAAATTTAGGGTATTATAAATTTTATCCAAAGAAAAATAAGAAATATGCATATACAGCCACCTTCAGTTTTTAAAGATCTCCAAAGAAGCAATGATAGAAAAAAAAAACATTATCAGGTGTAACATTTGAAAGATTTTGCTCCATTACTTTCTATTATTGCTTCATGAGGCTTAGCTTCATCTCTAACACAAAATAACAATGCTTACCTCAAAAATAATTTGACTAACTACTACATGTATTTACAGGAAAAGCAGTGTATGACAGCAGGTTTTTATTACTTAATGTAATGCTAATACTTAATGTGTTTTTACTCCATTTTTCAATGAAAATATAACTTTAAAAACCATGACTTGATTAATATTTTAGTCCTTAATACTTTTATCATTAACATAACATGAACATAAACCACGGATGGAGTCTTCTCATTAAAGAGACATCTACACAGACAGAGCCTTGAGTGCACTGTCATCCAAACTGGGGGACTAACTAACATGGGAGACACACTTAAACTCACGATTCACTCTGTCAAGTCCCTAACAAGATTCAGAATCAGACTGGAATTTGATGTGATCACAGGGAAACAGAGAGTTGAATAAAAGAAGCTGAGACTGGGGAGCCTCCAGGAGTAACCCTGAGGAAAGAGTAACTTAGAAATGGAGAGTGGAAGCTGCTAACTCAGATCCCTAGGGTTTTGTGAATCCACGGAGTTTTAAACACTGACTTGTCATATTCTATAATTGAGGAAGAAGAAAGAAGAAGAAGAAGAAGAAGAAGAAGAAGAAGAAGAAGAAGAAGAAGAAGAAGAAGAAGAGAGGAGGCGTATGATGTAGGTAGGCTTAGGCGGCCGTCTTCTTCTTCTTACTTCGTCTTTTTTTTGTACCTCCTCACTCCTCCTCCTCCTCCTCCTCCTCCTCCTCCTCCCTCCTCCTCCTCCTCCTCCTCATCCTCCTCCTCCTCCTCACCTCCATCCTCCGACACACCCCACACCAATGAGATGCAGGCTACAGAGAGAAGTGGCAGATCCCGGCAGGGGTAAAAAGTACCCGGATTCAACCAGACGAGAGCTGGAAAATCCTTGAGTGAAAGGAATGCCTGAGGATTGGAAGAGGGTGTGTATGGGGGGAAGTTTCGCAGAAGTGAAGTTAAAGAAGAAATATCATTCACTAATGGCTATTTCTGATTATTTGAAAGATGACAGTATTGCACTAGGACTGAGAGAAATTCATAGCAATCTGTACCTCTCTTATATTCAGCATAAACTAAAGGACAGGACATGGGACCCGGGTTTTGCAGAGCAAAATTCTGTTTCCTGTCATGAAGGAAGAAGAGATTTCAGGCAAATGTAGCCCCTTCCAAGGTAGAAACTTAAATTTCATCTGTGAAATCTGTTCCCGTCTCTTCTCAGTCATGTATGGATGTCACTCTCTTTTCCTCCGACAGCGGCTGAACACCTTGAGACTGCCTTATCCTCAATGCCCCTTAGAAGACTGGCTCAAATATCTTGACTTTAATTTGATTATGAACCATCTGATGTGAGTTCTTAATTTGGATAAATCCAGGGTGAAATCAGATTAATTCTTATTAGTTGAGCCGCATTGACTAAATTATACTTTCTAAATTCAGCCTTCTTATCTAAAATCCTATTGTCCAAAGGTTTAAAGGAAATGGAGCAGAAGAGATGGTTCGGTGGTTAAGGGGTTCACTATGCAAGCCTGGGGACCTGGGTTTAGATCTCCAGTACTCCCGTAAGAGCATGGGTGTGGTGATAGACCTGGAATCCCAGGACTGGGAAAACAGAGCCAAGGGGATCCCAGAGACTGCCTGGCCAGCCAAGTTAATCAGTGTTGGATGTCAGGTTCACTGAGAGACCCTGTCTCAATCTAAGGTGGCGAGAGATCAGGTAAGACACTCAGTATTGGCCTCTGGCTACTTATGAATATGCACATGCCCCAGCAACACACACATACGCTAGACACGAAAACAATTTTAATAACACAGGGAGTGACGGAGGAGGACACTTAACACGCACCTCTGCCCTCCGTGGGCATATGCATTATTATATGCACACACACACACACACACACACACACACACACACACAGAGGAGGGGGGAAAACATTAAAAGAAAACATTTGAAGCAATTGTCACAAGACCTACAATGCTGAACGCATTAAGAAATAATAATCTTTATTATTTTTGTCACTGAGCTCTTTATTTTTCTTCTCACACACGTAACTCATAATACCTGATGTTACTTGATGCTATTCATCAGCCAGCCAGAAACCCAGGTAAATCAATGAAAAAGAAAGGACACTGATCAGTCTTCCAATTTTTCCCTCTGACAAGTCCTGGCAATGCCTGGTAAAGAGCAGCAAGAAAAACTAAACAATTAGACAAGCAGGAAAAACAAGAAGCCCGTTGCAAAGGCACACAGCTTTTGTCAGCAGAATACTCGGGTCATAGTCATTTCAGAATTTGTATGTTTTTATAAATGAACACACGTTTTTAATATAATGCTTTTATGCTCAGACAGTCTTCAAATACAAACCTACACACACACACACACACACACACACATACACACACACACACACACACACACACACACACACTTTAAAAGGCAAGGGGACTTAACCAGGAATCTGGGATGGAAGTGAGTGGCTCGTTAGATAAAACACTTGCTCTTCAGTTATGAAAACCTGCATTTGAGCCCCAGAATTCACAAGGCCATGCATTTGTGATCCAGGCACTGAGGAACGAGAGACAGGAGGATTTCTGGGGCTTGTTGACCTGGCTAGCACAGTAGGTGAGCTTCTGGTCACAAGGTGGATGGCATTCCTAAGGACACACTGGGGTCACCCTCTAGAGTTCACATGTGTGTATCTGCACATACACTTACACACATACACATATGCATAAAACACCCTCAAATGTATTCACATGAATTCACACGTGCATACAAAAATTCCAGAATACTTGAAAAGCAATTCAAATGTTTGACTTTCAAAGGGTTACAAAACAAAACAGAAACCAGTTTCATTATCAAAATTAAAGCTTTACTTAGGATATATGCTTCCCTGCTCCCATATCCACCCTTCCTATATCCCAATCATCCCATTCCCCCAAGCTCTCCCCCATCCTCCCCTTCACGCTTTTCTCTCCCCATCTCCCCTTGTCCCCATCCCACCCCACCCCCAAGTTCCCAATTTTTGCCCAGCAATCTTGTCTACTTCCAATATCCAGGAGAATAACTATGTTTTTCTTTGGGTTCACCTTCTTATTGTCTTCTCAAGGATCACCTTAGGGTTGTTAAGAGACTTGACTCTAGAGGGGTTCCCAGGTATCCAGGGAGATGCCCCCAGCTAGTTCCATGAGCAGCTGAGGAGAGGGAGCAGGAAAAGGCCAGATCCTATAGCCATACTGATGAATATCTTGCTTATCACCATAGAAGCTTCACCTGGCGATGGATGGAGATAGAGACAGAGCCCCACATTGGAGCACCGGACGGAGCTCCCAAGGTCCTGATGAGGAGCAGAAGGAGGGAGAACATGAGAAAGTCAGGACCGTGAGGGAACCTTCATCTGGCAATGGATGGACATAGAGACAGAGCCACACATTGGTGCAGTGGACTGAGCTCCCAAGGTCCAAATGAGGAGCAGAAGGAGGGAGAACATGAGCAAGGAAGTCTGGACTGCGAGGGGTGCTCCCATCAACTGAGATGGTGGGGCTGATCTATTCGGAGCTTACCAAGCCCAGCTGGACTGGGACTGAAAAAGCATGGGATAAAACCTGACTCCCTGAACATGGCAGACAATGAGGGCTGCTGAGAAGCCAAGGACAATGACACTGGATTTGGATCCTACAAGGCATACTGGCTTTGGTGGGGGGGGGGGGGGGGGCTAGCCTGTTTGGATGCTCACCTTCCTGGACCTGGATGGAGGAGGAGGAACTTGGACTTACCATAGGGCAGGGAACCCTTACTGCTCTTTGGACAGGAGAGGAAGGGAAAGTGGAGGGGGGGGGAGGGAGGAAAATAGGAGGCGGGGAGGAAATTTTTAATAAAAATAAGAAAAAAAAGAAAAAAATTGAAGCTTTACTAGAACAAGAACAAGAAATAAAATGATAAAAAATACTATTATTAGATTATTGGATTTAAATTGATAAAAAATTATTTTAGCATTCATGAACTTATCCAAGGAGATGTTATCAGAGGATAAAAAAATAAGTACCTTAATATATTTTGATTATAACCAAGAAAACAATATTGGATATACTTTTAATTAGACTTAGATTTGACTCTGTCCTAGGACCTAGGACTCTGTTCTAGGATGCACAGTGAAAAAAGCACTGAATTAAAATATGCGAATACATCGGACTGTGCTACTTCAAGACAGATGAATTTTTAAATTCAGACACTCTCATGCTGAAAATGGTGCCATTTAATTTTGTTCTTTCCGTGTTGCTCCCACTTCCTATATAAATTGAATGATCTCCCAAGTCCCCTTGCTAAATGGTTAGTAACTCTTAAAATTGAGCGAAAAGCTCTGTACTTCTACGAGCTGCCCCTCCTTTAGCATATGGATGACTGACACACAAACAAATGCCTTGCAAATGGTCACACATTGCACATTCCTCCTGCATCATTCTCATGATGACAGTTCTGACCATATTATCATAGCTACAGGACAAAGTGCATAGCTCTGAAACTCAATTGATCATAGCTATTGAAGTCTTCTTTGAACTGGAGTAACAGAATTCCTTTCTCTATAAAAAATTAAGCTTAGACAGGACAAAGGTGATTCTGGTTCCTTCTAAACAGGCTTTGGGAAGTGAATCGAGAAGTGTGAGCCTCCTTATGTACTTCACTTCACTGACCCAAGTATTTAGCAAACATGCAAATGTAGAATTCTGAGAGGCGTTTCAACTGAGAGCTTGACTCCCGAAACTCAATCCCTTTCCCTCAGTTTATCATTGATTTCCATTCTCTCTTCTTACGTCATCACTGTGTGTAAGCAAATATAAAAAGAGCCTGGAACAATTCAAATTCTGAATGCTCGCCGGGCGGTGGTGGCGCACGCCTTTAATCCCAGCACTCGGGAGGCAGAGGCAGGCGGATCTCTGAGTTCGAGGCCAGCATGGTCTACAAGAGCTAGTTCCAGGACAGGCTCTAGAAACTACAGGGAAACCCTGTCTCGAAAAACCAAAAAAAAAAAGAAAAAAGATTCTGAATGCTCCTGATACTTGCGGGGCCTGGAAAGCACAAGATATGTGCATTTATGAGAACCTGTCACTACTATGCACCTTTCCCACTTTCCAAGCGGGTGCTTGCTCCACTCCAGTCTACCAATCTATCTCGGTGTCAGAAAAGCCTAGGGATGCACGCTTCCTACACGTTCTGCTTACAGAGGATCAGGCAGCACACAAATGGAGTGCCAGGGAAATGCCCCATCACAAGAATAAAGTGTTTCTACATCCATCGTTGGACAGACATTTGCTGGTCAGGTGAGACTGAGGCCGGCATCTCAGCCCAGAAGATTCTGTAACTCTGTCATCTCCTACCTCACCTGCTCCAGTTGGGAGGATTTCTCTTCGCACACTATAAAGATTTGCAATAACAGTCACCACTACCCTGCCCCCCACAGCTATGCATCAGTGGTTCTCAGCCTGATGTTGCGATCCTTTAATACAGTTCCTCATGTTGTGGTGACCCCCCAACAATAAAATTATTTCTACTGTTACTTTGTAACTATAATTTTGCTACTGTTATGAATCATAATGTTAATATCTGCATATTCTGACAGTCTTAAGTGACCCCTGTGAAAGGACCCTTCGATGCCTAAAAGGGGTCATGACCCACAGATTGAGAACCACTATCTAGGTAGCCATAGGGTATCTTTTTTGTTGCAGTTGTTGACTCTATATGCCTTGTTTCTCCCTTCATGGACCTTAATCCTACATCTCTTCCCTTTTTGTCAACCCCTGGGGTAACTTTTGTTTTATTATTTTTCATACTATAATGCTCATTTGAATCATAGTTTAATTACACAAAAACAAAATTTCCCATACACAATATGAAAACCCTATGATGGTGGTGGTGGTGGTGGTTGTAGTGTTCACCAAAACTATATATTAAGCAATGCTTTCTCTATGCCTTCCTGCAAGGTAGTCATCAGACCCAAGAAAATTGAGATTTCGGGAGATAGAGTGACTTCGTCAAAGTCAAATCTGGTGAACAACAGAGACAATATTTGAATTATATCTCTTCAGATACCAAAGTCCAGCCTTTCACCGTGCCCCCAGGCCACTTCATAGGTCAGGATATAAGAATCAAAGCATAAATAAAATCAGAGCACTAGGAACTTGTTGAATACAAATGTATTGCCTTTCAAGCTTATCTGAAAAGACGTATTTCACTTTATTTTAACAAAAGACAAACACTATAGAATAAATTGAGGTAGCCGAGATGCTTGATTTATACTGCCTCGGTAAAGCAAACAGCCGTGTGTTTCTAAATGAAAGCTGGGGATGGAAAAGACTGTAATGCACCTTAATTGATTTATGGATACTGTGTCTCTTAATAACTCACAGTTAGCAGTTTCCAATTTTAACCGATCCCCTCCAATAAGAGCTTGCTCAAAACGTTTAACATGGTTTTCTTTGAATACCTGTGGCTAGAGAAAATGTTGCTCACCATGATAACCAGATCAGCCCAGCCCACAGAACACTTCACTACCTCTGTCAACGTATTTGCTTTGCCCAACATTTTATCCTTTAGGTCAGATTATCCCCCATGGAATCTACCTTAAAATGGACTTCTCTTCCATCATCTAAGGTGATGCTCTTCTCCAAAGTCTTGTATTCTGTGTATCCATGTCCCTCCTTATCTCCCTGTGTATTGCTTTCTAACCTTCATGAGCATACATCAATGTTTACGTGTGCTTGCAGGAACGGGTTTGTCTCTTTTGTGTGAAAAGCAAATAACTCACAGGATTTTCATCTGTTGTTTTTATGATGAAACAGATACTAGTTGAGGAATATTTTTACTTGCCCTAGCATGTATCTGTGTGGGGAAAAAAAAGCAATTTATATACTCTTAATTGTTCTTTACTTGGGTCACATTCAAGTAACTTCTTTAGGTAGTGCTGGCTATTTCATTTTTTGTGCATCTGATACAGTGTAATCTATAGTGTATTTATGACTGTTTCACCAGTACTTTGTCTTCTTAGCACAATAGTTTCAACTATACATGCAATCAATAAATATTAATTGAATCTGAATTATTTAAATACATAAGATACCTAAAGGGAGAGACCATTTGTAGCAAACTGAACAAAACACGAACACTCAATTAGTTTGTCTAAAGGCATATATTAAGCATTTTTTAATTGAACACCTCTATCCCTTCTGTTTTAAAATCTAGATCTGTGCTTCTTAATAGAAATATAATATAAACCATTTCTGTTTTCCATTTATAATAGATTTTTAAACATTTTTCTAGTAGTCACATTCTAAATCATAAAGGAAAAGATGGAGTTCATTATTAATTTTAAATATCAATTAAGTCTAATATATGCAAATAACTTTTGTTTGCTTCATTATATAAGAAAGTGCATCATTTTGATTATAATATAAGGTGAGGTGGATACAGATGTACAAGAAGAACACAGGTATCCTTATGTTCACCTATCTTCAAGATTTTTTTTTTGCTGTGACAAATAACTGCAGGCCAAAAACCTGAAGAAAACTCATTGTACCATGCTTTCATGTAATTTCAAAGGCTGACTGGAGCCTTTACTTTTTTCCTGAGGAGAGGCAAATCACCATGTCAGAGAGGGCATGATATAGCAGAGCTGCTAACCACAACAGAAGCCAGGAGAGACACGTCTGCCCTATGAACGCCTCCTTCCTTCTGTTTTTATTTTTTCCTGCCTTCCATCCAGGCATTGTCCACATTTAGGCTGGGTCTTCTCCATTCAGTTGCTGACCCACATGCTAATGGTCTCTAGAAATTCTACCACAGACACCTAAATGTGAGCTCTATCAATCTCCAATCCAATCAAGTTGAAAATGAGTATTAACCAACATACTTCCTTAAGGATTTATAAACCTAATTTGTATTATTCCTTTAATTTTCTTAAAAAGTAGCTCAATGTTCCCTGAGTCTTAGGAGCAACAGTGTTTCATGGATGCATCCATTGGGACTCAGTTCCACAATTTGGCACTTTGATTGGTTCTGGTTTTCTGTAGTGGTCTTCTTCACACCAAATAAATGTTTCCTTGATGAAAGCTGAACACTACACTGATCTGTTGGCATAAGAACAAATATCTATGGATTATCATTAAATATTATGCTGGTTTAGTACATTAGTGGCTGTAGATTGACATCCAATGATGTCATTAACTTTGCAGAAGATAAGTCAGAAAAATTATGAGAGCCGGAGGATCGGGAAGTTTGCTGTGAGAGTGTCTCCTATCACCATCAGATGCAATACTCATAGTCTCATCAATATGATCACCCCAATTTGAGCTAAACCTAGGTGACACCTATGAAGATGCCAAGCTGGATGGGGAAAACACCGGGAGTCCTCAACCCTACACAAAGTACTTTAAACAACTCAGCAAGGCTGGAGTAGAATTGGTCTTCCCCAGAGAGAAAGTATACCAAATACTTGCCTAGTCTCAAATGGTAATCCCTAAAACCATACATACAAGTAACACTATGTGGACTCACTAAGTTATACTTAGAAATAAATAAGTATATACAAATATATATATGCATATATATGCATATAGTTTATTTCAAAGAACCTGAGAATTTGGAGGAAAGTGTGGAGGGGTTAAGGGTTGGGAAGGAAGAAAGGGAACAAAGAAATACAACTAAATTATAAATCTCAAAGATAAACAACAAGGAGCTGGAGATAGATCGGTAGTTAAGAACACAGGCTGTTCTTCCAAAGGAGTCTGGTATAGATGTGTTCAATTCCCAGCACCCACATGTTAGCTCACAAACCTCTGTAACTCCAATTCAGACATTCTCATACATGCAGGCAAAATATGAATGCACATAAAAATTAAATGAAATGTGTTTAAAAATAAATAAACAACAAAGGGAACTAAGAGTGCTTCACTTCCAGGAAACCTTCTCAGCTATTTCCTCAAGTGACTCTACCCTTTTTATTTAAAATGCTTGACTGATAAGCATCTCATTATAACTACACCTACAAGTAAAGAACCAGAAGCCTAAATGATTTTTTTAAAGACTGTGAGTAACATAAAGACAAACTCATGTCTTTGTATATTTCTGTCTTCAGACAGACCTCAATATAATGTGTGGTGCATCTTTGGTACTCCAAAATGCTTTTTTTAATTAGCAGAAAACAGAATAGAGAAAATGGTGCTTTGCATATACAGCTTAAGTGTCAAAATGTATTTCCATAAAGAAGAATTTCTGTACTAAGTAAGGAAGTAGCCAAGGAAGAATTTGTGTGCTAAGTAAGAATGCATAAAGATTTCTAAGGATGTTTGTAACTACTTATCCCTAAAAGGGAAGGAAAGAGATAGGAGATATCAACTCATGTACTGGGGAGTAATCAATGTTATGTTTTCCTCACCATGAAAGAAAGAAACACGTATCATGGTATCTCTACTTAGGTTTTAGAAAGTGAACGTGTTTTTGGTGTTTTTGTCTAATAACAAAATTACTGTTATATTGATCAGCATGCCCATCCAGAAAACTGTTGGTTTACTAAACTCATCATCTTACTAAAAGACTGTAATTGAGTCAATAAAAATAATAATTTGGTACCTAAGGCTTTCTCCAGGTTTGAAGAAAAAAAAAAGTTAACTCAATGAAAAGTGTAATTGCTTTGGAAGAGGAAGGACAGCTTAGCTCTGGTCTGATGGATAAAAATCATGAAGAAGAGACAGAGAGGCAAATAGGGAAAGCACTTGAGGTGGCTGGGACTGTGCTGTGCTGTGTTCTGTTGTGTTGTGGGATGATGTTGCATTGCATTGTATTGTTCTTTGAGTATCACTCTTAGTCCCTCACTACATTCCCCAATTTCTTTTGGAGAGAAGAAAAACAAGGACTTATAAACTGGGGCTCTAATTCAGTTTTTGTTTGAGTTCGCTCATCCTAGAGACATCACAGAGCCTGGACTGTCACAGGTAAGTCACTGCACAGGAGGTGATTGGTGGGTATTTAGCAGTTGTTAATAGTATCTCTTCTTTTTCCTGTGCTTTTTTTCTTTCAACTTCAGTTTATTAGATTACATCCACACCCACATGTGTGCATGCATCTACGCAGGTAATATTTTGCCAAAAGATAGAGATGTACTCAAAGAAATTCTTCCTTATACAATTTCATCAGTGTGTGAACATTTACACAAACATATGGCTATGCTTTTACTAAGCAATATAATCACATGAGACAGTTTCACTATGTAGTTCATGTCTCTCCCTGCTTCATGACCCTTCCCTTGTATACTACACTGGTATTACTGGACTTGAGCAAACATATAATTAGACTGGAGAAAATTTAGAAAAGCTTATAAACTCAAACTGATTTGGAAACTTCTCAGCAAACTAGAGGTCAGGATTTTCCTACTTTTCATATTGCTCATATCAGTTAAGGAATATCTTTGAATTACCAAGGCGTCTTCCTGTGGCTCATATCATCAAAGAAAAATGATGCAAACAGTTCTGCAAAGTGCCATGTAGAGCCGAAATCTATATTAGAATAAGAACCCCACAAGCTAAAGTCATCTGCAAACTTCTTAAATCTACCCGCAATAGGGAAACACAGCATTGCATGAATTCCATGCAAGGCATGAATCTTGCTTTCAAAAATCCTTCCTTCCTTTTTTTTTCTTTTTTTTTCTTTAAAAAATTTCCATCTCCTCCCCTCTTCCTCCCCATTCCCTCCCCTCCCCTCCCCCCATATCGTCCCTCCCTTCCTCCCTTTTCAGGCCAATATTTTTGCTAATAAATTTGGTTCTTTGACAAAAAAAAAATCCTTCCTTCCTTTGCTCCCCAAATGAAGCTTCTTATGCAAAAGTGTCTAAAATGTTCAGTAATACAAACCAAGAACTGCTCTTTGTGTTTAGAAACTCAACTATATTTTTATGCTTTTTCTTTATCCAACTTGTCAAGTCTTTAAAGCTCCAAAATTCACATAAAGTCTAATATGCCTTGAAACTAATAGGTTCTCTCTTCAAAGAGAGTAGCACTGTTAACATGCAACTGTTAAGTTTAAATGAATAAATCATAATCAAGAAAAAGCAGGCCTTCAAGAAAGTGGTTTAAGCCACTATGACTTTACAATTCTATATTCAGCATTCATAATAAATCCCAACTCATACAAATATTCATTCATTTTAAAGGTGCACCTTGAAATGTAATGGGCATATATATAGATATAAATGTGCATTATGCTTCAGCTAATGAAAGTGTTTTCTGAACACACACTAGTATCAGAGAATAATCCACTCTTGTACCGACTAGATGTGATGCATGAGTTTACCTTTGTATGTCCCTCATGGTACAATGCTACAGAAGATTTATATCTACTGGACAACTCAGAAGCTTGTAAATGTTTTGAAAATTAAAAATATGAGGCTATTAAATCCCAGCCAATCTGGCCTTCCCTTGTAGGTCATAAATGCCCAACTTTGTCATTTTAACTGTAACAATTTTAAACACATTTACCACTTTTGAATCTTTTTCCTTTTGTCATTTTATTGAAGGAATGGCAAGTTGTTTAGTTTAGCTGACAGTTGCTGCAAGGACAGCCAAAAGTCAAGCCTCTAGACTTAACCAAGTGATTATTTCTGAGCAGTTCTGATAAACGAACACGCACGCCTTAGCCCTAGACAATTAAGCGGTGGTATTCCTAGAGTTCTGCCATATTCCATAAGAATGGAATCAGAACCATGGAAGCAAACATTTGTTCTTTCTTACAGTTTCCTCAGTTTCTCCTGCAAAAACATTCATAGCTTTCTTCTTTTAAAGAAACCCTCCAAAAATGTTTTTATTGATACAAAAATTTAAAGAATACATATGAGTATTTCTCAATAAAATCAGCTATGGTGCACGGAAATAAACTTTCTTAGAAAACTTATATAACTCATGATAAATATGCTTTTTCTTGCAACAGCAGGGTGGGGAAGACTGTGAGATAAACTGACAAGGATCAAGCAACAGGCACATCTGGGAAGTAATGTACATGCCAAGCAGCTTTATTATGCCATTTTCCCAGTGCATATACGCATCAAAATACCATGAGCCAAATGGAATGCTCCAGTTCTCTAATTTTCAGCACTTAGGAGACTGAGGCAGGAGCATTACACATTTTGGCTGTACCTATACTGTCACATGCACAATGAATAAGACACCAAGCTGTATGCCAAAAATAAAAAAAGATAAGATTTCTACTTATAAAAATAAAAGCAAACAAAACCAGACAATAAAATAACAATCATTGGCTGAGAACATGGGCCAGTGGGAAAGAGCACTTGCTTGTCTAAACACAAGAAGCTGAATGGGTTTAAGTCCCTAGAACTCAAACAAGGCGGTATGTATAGCAGTACACACCTATACGCTTATGACTATCAGAAGTGGAGACAGGAGGGGTGCTGAGGCTAGCCAGCTGCCAAGCAAGCTCTAGTTCAGTGAAAGACCCTGTCTAAGACGGCAATGGAGACTTATTCCAGATGTTCCTCTCTGTCCACAAATACACATGGGCTCACACACCCATATACAAATGTGAACAAATAGCACACACATGTGAGCACGCATGCACACACACACACATACACACAGCATTGATAAAAAGATAGAGATCATGACCAGTAACTACTACTTTGTGTAGTCAAGGACTGTACAGTACCAATTTGAAAACCAAATAGCCAATGAGTGTGGCAGAGGGAGACACAGTAACATGGCAAGCAAATATTGAACATAAACCCACATGTAGATTTTGTTATGTACGTTAAGCACTTTAGGATATTTTATTTTTGTAAATTTTTTTTGCTCATTCACTAGATGGAAAGTAGATGAGGAAACTAAAGGCTCAGTTGCTCTAGACCTCACAATTAACTGCTGACAGAGAGCTCAATTATATGGCTGCCAGCTTTCAGGAATGCACTTACTTAGTTCACTATAACACCCTCCCTACTTAACAAATAATCTATGTGAAACACTAATTTTATTCCTAAGGCTCTGGCCAGGTAGAGATTAGAAGCAGAAGTTAAGGCTTGGAAAGGTGGCAGGAGCCCCCAATTCTGCCTTGCAAACAAAGGGGTAGAGGGTGGGCATGGATAGCAATATGATCAGGACTCATTCAAGACAGATAGACCTTGGATGAAACCGCTCTTGCCTATAAATCAAGTGGCAACTCCAGGTCCAGGACAAACATGAGAGAAAGGTTAAAACTAGAGAGAAGAAAAGGACCAGTTCAGAATCTGCAATAAGCCATGGACACCTTTGCCCTACTTATAAGACACCAATCTGCATTTCTAAATACACACGAGCCCTTGGAGCTAGAGACAGGGCCTGCAGGTCACTGTGCCGAAATACCAGTCTCCAGACTGAGAAGCACTCAAGCTTCTAAAATCACTTCCAGGTTCCAAATGCTATGCCTTCCTCCTTTTTCTAATTATTACTATCTGCAGCTCCCTACACGCCTATCAGGGAAAAAAAAACAACAATAAGACATCGTCTTAGTTCAGTCATCTGGGAAACGCTATGGATAATACAGAACTGTGGGTCAAATAACGCATTCAAGAGTCAGTCAATTTAGTGGGAAAAGAGAAATTAAATTGCTTCTTTTGCATCCTGCAGAGCCAAAAAGAATTGCAGTTTGAATGTTGTGCTTTTCAGATAGTTGCTCTGATGTTAGGTGGATATAATTATATTCACGAGGCATCTACACTTTGTCAGTTTCGTGTATTATTTTTTTAACTGCATTTTCTTCTTGGAATCGAAATTATTTGTCTTTTTTGGATACTTAATTCCTTGTTGCCAATCAGTTTCTTCCTAAGTAAGCAGGTTCGGGGTTTGTTTTAGCTAACTCTTAAATCAGCTGCAGCTCAGAAACGGGTTGTTTCTGTCTGCATTACGAATGCTAGATCTAACCAACCAGCTCAAGATAATATTAGGAGGGTTCTCGTCAGTTTCTCCTTTCCTCTTAGGAGCAAAGATACTCTATTTTGTACTTTTGAAGAAAAGGAATGGCAGGAGTAGACTAAAGCAGAGGATAAGAAGATGTCAGACCACAGAAAGGCTTGTGGCACTTCTGAAGCTCTTGTATCTAGAGAGGGGAGTTGTAATACGTTCCTGCTAAATGCTTTGACTATGCTCATTATGCAAGAAACATTAGTGCCGAGTATATTTTGTTACCATAGTTCTGCCTACTGGGAACTATAATTAAAGCACATTTGAGCAAATGCAATTTTATTTGTTATTAAGCGACTAAAAGCTTAGTCAACCTTGCAAATATGGAATTATCTTAAGATTATAATATGAGCCAGCCAACTATCCAATAGACTTTATGAGGTCCTATCTTTATTAGACATGCCAGCTATTCCTTGTTGTAAGAGACTTTATCCTTCATGACAGCTGTCTTCAAACTTCAGTGTTCCCTGAGTTAACTAGAAATCTTGTTTAAAACACAAAACAAAACAAATAAACAAAAATCTTATTGGGTTCTTCCCTCACTTCCCTCAGAGGTGCTCATTCCGTAGGCATGGGTGTTAACCTTAACATTTTCATTTCTGACTTCTCCCAGGGGATGTTGCTTCTGCTGCTGCTGCTGCTGTTATGACTACTACTGGATAAGATCACATTTTAAGAGTCACTGATGGATTACATAATGGTTAGAGCTTTGACATCAAACCCATCTGAGTTTGCATCTTCAGATTGCCCATGCCTTTGAGTGGATAACTTTATCCTGTTAATTTTCAGTTCCTTAACCCTTCCAATGGACAGAAAACACTATAAATAAATTTGTTGTAATAAAATGAGAGAATGGAATAAAATGTACTTACAATATCTCTTGTCAAGAGGAAAAATAGGTAAAATGAAACAGTTGGTTTGTAATTATGGCTAACTAAGAAACAAGCCCAGGTCTAGTTCATCATATTCCTAGGCTACAATGGGCATCAGACTCACCTGACGATCTTTTGAAACATTCCCTGCCCCCAGAATTTCTGTTATATTCCATATTTCACTGAGTATAAGATGATTAGATTCATCACTCTCTTTTATGTAGAAAGAAAAAAATGCCACTATTAAACCACGATTAAGCTAGGTGAAATTAGCAAGAAACAGGAAGAAAAACATAGCATGATTTCACACGTTGAATTTCTAGGGTGAAAAAATAAAAGAATACAGTGGTAAAAACTAAATAGGTTCAGAAAAAGCAGAGAGAGAGAAAACTAAGAAAATTATATCAAAATACATATGAAGAAGTATCTGTCCAGGATAAATAAGGCTACAGATCTGATGCGCACCATGGCGACCACAGTTAATAAAGCTGTATTGTATTGAGGTTTTTTGTTTTTTTTTTTTTTTTTTTTTTTTACTAAATATACACACTTCAGTTGCTATCAACAAGAAAGCAACAATGCCAGAGAATGGATATATTTACTCATTTTATTATGTTAACAATTTACTGCTGCAAACATCAATTAAACTTGGTACATTTATTGCTTATGAACACCTGTAGTTTAGAAATTATAAAGTACAAAAATGAAAGGTGCATCGTGGGATTTCTGAGATGTATTAGGAAAGGATGTGAAATGGGGTTTATTCCCCAGGTGATGCGATGGACAGCTCTGGTTGGAAACCACTAACACTGTAAGGAAGACAGTTGAGAAGAAGACTGGAAGTTTCGATACCTTGAAGCTGACAGAGTCCACAGTTGGAAATCCCATTCTTAGGTTGTGGAGTAGCCAAATGTCATAATCTGCCACGTTATTCTGTAGGCTGCCGAGGAAAGGCTATCACAGCATCCACCCTTGAAACTTGGAGGAGAACTTTGCCACAAAGCAGTAGCGATTTAGTTACATGTCTCCTTGCCCGGGCAAAATTCCTGGCAACACAACTCTGTGAAAGACAGGTTTATTTTGGATTATGCCTGAGAGTAAAAGGAAGGCTGTAGCCTCAGGACACTCCAAGACCAAGTTCTCAGCACTAAGGAGATTTGTTTGCCCCGGAGGGAAAGAGGGCTGGGAATAAGAGACAAACACAAGACAGGAGATAGAGGATGAGGAAGAAGGGGAAAGGAAACACGGGCGAGGGGGCAGAGATACTTGCCCTAGAGGAACAAAATACCACTTCTGGATAGAGAAGGGACAGATGTGGCCCAAAGGCAAATGGTGGTTTATAAAGGAAAGGGAAAAGCCATTATGAGGTGTTTAATTTTAAATGGGCATGTTAATTAGGTAACACAAAGGGGATTGTTTATTGTTGGGCTTTGATACTTTGATAGCTAGACCTTGGTAGTCAGCCTCAGGAGGAATTAGCCAAATAAGGGAATAGACTTGGTGTTTAGCTTTCCGGATGTAATCTAATGGTTTTTAGCAAAGCAGAAGGAATCCAGGAGAAGGGTGAGGTCTGCCAGAGCCGTCTTTGCCATGTTTGGGCTGGCTAGAGTCCCTTCAGAGGGCATAACCCATCGTGGTAGGAAAGGCATAGGCGACGGGAGCACAAGGCAGTTAGACACATATGTTCAGAAGTGGATGATGAACGCTGGTGCTCACCTTGCTCTTTCATTTTTATTCAGCCTGGAGTCCCAGCTTATGGAATGGCATCACCCATAATGAGAGCGAGTCTTCCAGTCCCATTAGTGTGATGTAGAAACTCCTTCATAGACACACGCAGAGATTTGTCTCCTAGGTGGTTCTCGGCATGTCAGGATGACAATCAATATTAACCATCACTAGCAGTTACCTTCATGTTGAGGATAAATTAGGACACAGCTAATCAGGCAAAAGGACAATGGTGTGCCCCAGGAAGCTGTAGAATGCCAGCCCTGACAGTTTGGGGGAGGGAGGGTCTTTTGTTTGCTGTTTATCCTAACCATGAATTCCATTCCTCAGATTTGAGGATTCTTAGGGGAGCTATTTTATCTTTGTTTTCTTTAATTTTTGAGATTATAATTACAGCATTTCTCCCTTTTAAGAGGGGCAGAGCGACTTAATATCCCATGGAGACTGAAAGGTCTATAAAGATTGCCCACATTATTAAGACTAAGCCCTGAAAAGCTCTTCTCCATCTAGACATTTAAAGTAAGACTGTAAAGATAATATCATTATTCTCCCAAGTTAAAGCACCTGAGATTTCCCGTCTCTTTGAGGGAGCCAAAGGGTCCACCCTCAACTTGACATTCATCTCCTCACCCAAATGAAATGTATCCACTCTGTAAGGCAACACAAAACCGGGTGGATCTTTGAACATTTTTATGTGGGAGTTGAAAAACTTCAATAAATAATCTCTGATGGCTGCCATTCATGTGATTTAATTCCATAAAGAAAATAATATAATATTCATGCTAATGTCTAAAAAAAATCTAAGCATAAAAACCTCTGATGAAATGTTGAAATAATAGCATAGTTGCACTTGCCAACTTTTACTCTGCCCATCTTAGAAGCACCAATCCTGATTTGTTGGGGAATATTACTGACCACATGTTCTAGCCAGTATTCGATTCAGGTGGACAAAACAACCTGAGATGCTGAAGTCATGGAGTCGGGGATTTTCTGTAAGTAGTAATCCTCCAGTTAAAGCACACATAAGCATGGATGATTCTGTCATTTGCTCACTGTATTGGAAAGGACTGCACACTATCAAGGAAATCTATACCTCCAAAAATACATTTTGATAGCTTGAAAATTTCTTTTAGTCTTGGCTCATGTTAAAGTCCCTCCAATAACTACACATTAAAGATTCATCATAAGGCCATTTTTTTTGCTATTTAAAAGCTATGATGTTCTTGAATTCCTGTTTTTAATTATAGAATAGAAAATGCAAAATTTATAAAGCTTATAGCAACAGTCTAATGTATCCAAAAAATACACTGACTTTAAATAAAATGTAGTGTATTCAGGCATCTTTACATAAAGGAAATTATTTATTATAAAAACTATGACTTTAATAACAACTTAGAAACAAATACTGGTCATAGGGAATGCCAACTTTTTTTTACAGGAAACTAGTTGCTGTTTTATGATGTTAAAACAGCATGTCATGTTAAAACATGACAGGGCCCTGGTGGTTACTCTTGTGATTATTCCTTGCCTTGTTTTGTTTATTAATTATGTCTTGCAAAGTTTGGGTACAGAATGAAGTAATCCCTGTTTTCCACATATAAGACAATGTTTAGTATTGAAATTCTCCAGTCTTGTCCACCTTTATATTATCTGATTGAATCATTACCTCATGTCTTCCTTGTATTCTTTGCACATCTGTTTTATTTAAATCAAAATATGCATTTACTTCCTGACATTTAATGGCACTGGTGTAGTTATTGATTTCAAATACTTTCAGTTCTTTGGAAAATGGAAGAATGTCTTTAACGAATAAGCATTAGCAGCACTTCAGAAGTTCAGACTTGTGTTAGCCACAACAACAATTATCTCAAGCCCTCTGCTGACGAGACTGTAGTAGCTTTATACATCAAAGCAATTTGTTCTCCATGTGAGGGCTTTTGCCTGGTCTGTTGTCACTTGGAGTCCTGCTCTTTTCTAAAGAGGAACTAGAGAGGAAGTGGATCTGTAGAAGAGGAGAAGTGGGTGAGAGCTTGGAGGAAAGGAAGAAGGGAAAACTGTGGTCGGAATGTATTGTATGAGAGAAGAATCAATTTTCAATAAAAAATTAAGAATAATTAGTTACTATGTTGTTTTTTAACTCACCCTTTAAGTGCCATTATTTCTAATAATATCTGAATTTTAAGTTTGTTGTCAATAACCTCCTCATATCCATGCGTACCCATTAGGAAATTAGAGGTGTTATTCATCTCAGAAAAAAAAATATGTTAAAGAAATGATGAGCAAAATTTCAAGGAAATAACAGTATTCTAAACCTCTATTCTTCCTTTAATACAATAGTTAGGAGAATGAGAAGTAAGGATGACATAGCACATATAACATTCGTTTGTTTGTTTGTTTGTTTGTTTTTGGAGACAAGGTTTCTCTATGTAACAGCCCTGGCTGTCCTGGAACTAGCTCTTGTAGACCAAGGTGGCCTCAAACTCACAGAGATCTGCCTGCCTCTGCCTCCTGAGTGCTGGGATTAAGGCTGTATGCAACCACTGCCCAGGAAAATCTAATAAAATGTTTAGTTATTTCAGCTTTAACCTCATGAAAAAAAATTTAGTGAGTTGGTGGTCAGTATGTGCTCAGTGACAGAGATGAGGAACAAACATCCCGACAGCTATGCTCATAGGCTCCTAACTAAGTGTCAGTGAAGCCCGGATTATGTTTCAGTATCATAAAGATGTTTTCTTGGGTTCTGTTTGTTCAAACATTTTACTCAGTGTCCCACATGAGAATAAACAGGGGATAGATATTTTTAAAAATTCTGCAGATGGAGAAATGGCCATATTTGATAACTGGATCAGGTTTGAAAAAGAAGGGAACAGGTTAAAAACAAGAGCTAACACTAAAAAGACAAAAATTTTTGAATGTCAAAATGAGGTGAACAAACTCAAAGGAACACTCTTCTGCCCCAATAAGAAAGACTGTGGCTGTATACAACCACAGGCAGCTAAGGCAACTGGAGATCTCAGCTTACAGAAAGGTAAATGCAATCAACTCTAAGTGGAATACATGTTGAGTGAATGTAATGTAAAATCTATGGGAGGAGCAGAGGAGAACGGGTGACAGGAGAAAGAGGGGAGGCGAAAGCCAAGCAAGAAGGTCTTTCGAAAAGAAAAGGTAGGGAAGGAAATGAAGGAGAAGAGAAAAATCTATGAACAAAGCAGCAAACGTCCCCCTTGCATCTGCAGCTCAGACAACTGTGACATACTGCTGTGCAGTCTCAGTAAGGAGCACATTCCAAATAACAGGAAAATAAATACTCAAATCAGCAACATCCAAGACTTTCTAAAACTAATCACACGTGTAGTGAAGAGCAGCAACGGGCTGCATTCCTGCCTGGCTCCCGGCTGCCTGACTAGCTTATGCCCAGAAATAACAACACACCAATTGTATTCTTTTAAACACTGCCTGGCCCATTAGTTTGAGCCTCTTACTCACATCTTGACTAACCCATATCTAATAATCTGTGTAACACTATGAGTGGTGTCTTACTGGGAAAGATTCAGCATGTCTGACCTGGCAGCTGGCTCCATCTCATCTGACCCAGAGAGGAGAGGCATGGCATCTGACTAACTTCCCAGGATTCTGTTCTGTCTACTCCACCCACCTAAGTCCTGCCTTATCAAAAAGCCAGGGCAGTCTCTTTATTAACCAATGAGAGTCCTCCATCACACATGCTTTGTCTGGAGACCACATCACCATATTCAAATATACCAAGAACTTTAATAGGAAAAAGATAGGGCATGTGTTTGCCCACTGGTACAAGGTCGACAAATGAACAGAAGGTACACAGCTTTGGTGATGAAGTTCTCAAAGAACAAAATGACCCAGCATCAGAGCTACTGACCATTCTCTCCAGGAGATGATGAAGTCCTGATATGACCTAAGGCAAAAATTTTGTAAAATGAATTGAGGCATAAAATATGTAGTAGGATTAAATAATATTTAAAAGTTTCTCTTAATCTCATGATTCAAATATTCAAATACTTTCCTCAATGCAAATTAGATTCTTGTGAAGGATTTTCTTCAATGAAAACAAATAGTTAAGCTCAGGTTGGTGAACCTAGTTGTCAAGAAATCCTACGGGGCTCCTCTACTCTCTTTCTTGTTTGCTATGTAGAGAACTAATCTCCTTCCTGGAGGATGAATTAATAACCCTTTGTCCACTGCTACACTCGTAGGCTTTGGAAATTGGCACACAGCTCACTTTATCTTGCTAAATATAATAGCCTGTCCAGCATTCCTTCCTTGTGAGAAATCCCTATTCAGTCTCATAAATTATGTGAATGGCTCTGAAGCACTCTTTCCTTTCTTCAATAGGGACCATTCCCCAAAGTAGCTTGAAACATGCCAAACATCTGCTCCTACACACAGTTCAATACATGGTATTGATATGTATTATTGCTGGATGAATTCAGAATACAAAGCCAACGGAACACACTCTTGAACAAGTCTCCCCACCCCAACATCCCAGCTACAAGAAACTAAAGACAATCAGAATGATGTTATTTTTTGCTGATGAAGCTAGACAGACAGAAAACACAGTAGTAGTGAAGGATTCCAAATCTATCTGCAATAGATACACAGAATAAGCATTTGCCTAATTTAATAAATGTTCTTGAATATACAAGTATTTTAAGTGTCTTATATAATAGTCAATGCTGATGCTTTCCCAAGCTGAATTCCTAGTAACTGAATACAGTTATTGTTAACTGTAGCCCAAAGAAGGTAAGCAGGCCGTCTATGCATTGAATTCTTCCTGGTCATCCACACAGGTCTCTACCTGCATTTGTAGAACCCTCAAGTTAATTTAACTTCTTTGCTAACCGAGGCTTTAGATACAAACAGGTCTCCTCCCATGGTGAAATGACTTGGACCTCACGCGAGTTTAGAAAACAGCTCTTATCCCTTGGGCTTGGGCTCAGGATTAATTAAAAAGCACCAGCGGCAAATTCTTTATGACTTTTGCAAATCATATTCTGAATATAGCCACTGCCCTGGCATAGGTTACATCTGCCCAGAGGAAACAGATTTTCCTAAATGGTGGAGCCATTCTATACAAGTGACTGTCTAGTATGCTAGATACTGGCCACATGAGCCTATTTGAATTTAAGTTGATTAAATTAAGAATGGTGAAAATGCTGGCTCCTCTGTTCTACTACCCACATTTCAGTGTTCAGAAGTCACACAGCCCTGGGTGTACACACAACATTCCTGCCATGCCTCATGGGTGCATGCTGCTCTAGGATTCTGTCACTCATGACCTGATAAACATGATCCTCGGAGTTTGCCAGACTTTATCTCAACTGGATAACAGATTCTAATAGTGTTTACTCAATTATCCACTATACAACTACTGTCAGGTTTCTGATTACTGTCTAGCTATTGAACCTATCTTCATGAACAAAATAAACCTTCACCTAGTTTCATGGTCCAGGGAGGAAGCCAAAACCAGCAATAAAGGCAAGTGGAAACAATACTTTTAGCCATGAACTTAAAGCTAGTATATGTTCTCATTAGCCTCATAGTAGCAAGATGCGGGTTATTTTGGTTTTTTAGTAGGAAGAAGCCATCTCATTACAGTTGGCCTGTATCTTAAACGCCTGCATCTAGAAGACACTGATAATTTTAGGTTTCACTTAATCTAGTGTTTATTTAGCATTTTTCCCAGACATAATTCTTACCTGTACTTGATGGCCTCTTAATTCTCCATGCTTTCTTGTTTTCTCAGTTTTAAGTATGCCTTAACTAAATAATTATATTATAAATATTTTTATTTATCTTATATTTTTTATTATACATTATATACTTATTATATATTTATATCTACAAATACTTATAAATAATAATACAAAATATTTATACTCTCAAATAATATAGCAGATGTTTAGACATGCCCTCTTGGAAACTCTCCACCAATTCCTCAGTCTTTCATTCAGTCCTCAGAATCTGCGGAACTATTAGCGCCTTTGCATTCACACATGGGCCCCACTATCTAGGCTGATATTTCTCCTTCCTGGACTCCGGAAACAAATTTCTCAGAAGGTTCGATGTCAAAATGTTTTTTCCTTGCAATTGATCATCTGCATAATTTATGATTAATCTTAGAGTCGCCTGTTGCCCTCTCTTCCCTGGGACATTTCCTCTGTCATAGCCCTTGACTTCCTGAATGTCTGCTCCTTTGCTAAGCTCATCTCCATACCCCCACCACAGTCAGGGGACTTCACTAGTGCTGAACTACACCACCTGCAGTGGTGATGAACGGAAGTCTCATCTCTCTGTTTCTTCCAGCCTCCTTTTCCTTGTGTGCGGCTTGAAAACCAACACTGTCTCTTCAGGTATCTTGGGGGCTGAGACCACTACAGTGGGATCAGCTGGCTTTGGGGATAGAGTTAAGACTATGTGTGTGAATGCATTGGTTAATCCAGGAGCCCATCCACTCTCTGAATCAAGACTTCTGGTATTCTAGAATTCACCCATGAATTTCCTCTGCCTGCTAGTGGTCTCGCTCGATATCATGTGCAAGAATGATCTCACCTCGTAGCCCTTCTCCACATGTCCCATCAGCCTCTCATTTTTCTTCTGTTGAACGTCTCTGGACAGCCTAGGAAAGCAGTAGACTCAGAAGGAAGGAAGATAACCAATGAAAGGAGATATATAAATTTGCTAATAAGAAAAGAGTCACAGCATTGCTCTAGCCGAGATCTCTGTGCTCTGTGTCACCTATGGACTCAAGTTTCTTTTTATTTAGAGAAGAGAAGCCTAAAATTGACTTGTCTATTACGAAAATGGCCATTTAATTTAGAAGTTAGAATCATAACAGGGTTGGTGTCTAGAAAAGATGTTTCCAACCTAAGGTACCCGTGACATTATATATCTACGTAAGTGTTCCCCTTCTGTCCAGTTCCATCTCTGCTCATAATTGTCTACGCTTATCAAATTTCTTCTTACCCAGCACACATTCACACAAAAGCATTTATTTTAACTTAGTGCCCTGTCTGACACGAATGGCAGTCTGGAGAAGTGTAAGAAAGCTCCTCTAGCACCTTGTGGCCAGGTTTACACATGTCGCTCAGTTTTCTGTCACCCACATGAAGCCAGCCTTACGTCCTTTTCCCCAGCTCGGATTAGTCACAGGATGCCTCCAGCTGGCGCCTTCACATTGGCATCCACAAGCTAAAATCAGCTCAGCTTCCAACTCAATAATCTGGAAGAATTTTTCCACTGGTCAAAAGAGAACTCTTTAACCAAAACTGTATTTATGACTTCTATGTAACTTAAAGGCCCCAAACCAAAGCTAAGATTTAAATGTATTGTTAGTCACTAAAGCAACATTCTTAAGGGCGTTTTTGTTAGGGTATTCTATAATCACATTTTAAAAAAATATTTCTTTCCTTCAAGGTTAAATATACAAAAAATAAATTTCTTTTTTTGTTATTCTAGTAATTAATGAAGGGAATAAGATTATTTTAGCTTTCTGCTCAATTTTAACACAACTACATTAATTTTGTAATTATACTATATCCTAAATAGAACTATAGAAGTTACCTAATGCTTGTTACTAAGTCCATATTATTGTTAATTTTCATCATAATGTTTAAGATTTCTGGTATTATAAATATAGTAGAATTTGAGAAGATCTACAGTGTTTACAAAATGCTCAAAATTATAACTATATTTATATAAAATGTTCATGAATATTAATATACATAGAAAGTTCCCCTCCCCTAATCAGATTAAATTAGAACCTAATCAATATGCCATTTTCTTGTAATTTGGAGCACTAGAATTACCTCCATTAGCTGAGAAGAGACAAAGCCGCATCGCAGGTAATAGGGAAATATTTGTGTTAAAATGGTTCTATATTTATATGACAATATTTATTCAGCAAACACTAATAAAACGTGCTATCCCAGGCATTATCCTAAGCCTTTTATAAATATTAATTTATTCAGTTCTCACAACAACCTTATGAGTTAGATGGTGTCATATCCCATCTAACTAACAGGAATGTGGGAACTAACCCGGAGACATATAGGCATCTTGTTCAAGACCCTTAGAACCAGTGAATGGCAAAGTCAGAACATGAACCTATGATTTTGGCTGCAGTGTTTTTGGTTTTTCGAGACAGGGATTCTCTGTGCCTTTGGAGCCTGTCCTGGAACTAGCTCTTGTAGACCAGGCTGGCCTCGAACTCACAGAGATCCGTCTGCCTCTGCCTCCCGAGTGCTGGGATTAAAGGCGCGCGCCACCACCGCCCGCTCGGCTGCAGTGTGGGCTCTTAAGCCCTCTAGTAGCCTACCGCCGAGTATTTAAAGCTGCTCCAAATTTGGAAACTAATATTAATCATATAGGACCTATTTCCTTTGAGGGCCAAGGCATAGTTCTATGGTAACGTGCTTGGATAGTATTCATGAAGACCCACATTTAATCTCTAGTATGAAAATGTAATTATGTATTCTGCATGGAAAAGATAAAAGGAACGGTGGTGCTCTCATGGATGTGGGGAAGGGGAAAACACTTAGGCACTGCAGCTGAGAGGGCAACCCACTGCAGTCGCTATGGATATCCATGTGGAAATTCTTCAAAGTGGCAGGAATAGATATACCACATGATCCAGCTAGACCACTCTTGGGCATATAACCAAAGGACTCTATATTCTTCTTTAGAGACAGCTATTGGTCCTCATCCATTGCTTCTCTGTTCACAAAAGCCAGGCACTGTCAACATCCTTGATGACCATCAACTAATAAATGAATAATGAAATGTGGTATATATATATATATATATGTATATGTATATATATATATATGCAATTGAATATTACTCTACTATTAAATTATGAAACTCATGGGTAAACGGATGAAACTACAAAAAAAAAGATCGCTCATTCTTGGATGTTATCATTACATCTTCACACATGTATCTTTCACTTGGAATATGCACAGAGGTCAGGGAACCAGTAAGAGGTCCCAGAGTGGGGGCTTTCAAGGGAGGGGAAATAGAACTCAGTGGTATACAGGGTTAAGAGGAATAACAATAAAACAGTAAGTTTTAATTCGTGTTGGGAATGGAAAGGCAGAGTAGACAGAGGAATAAGGGAAGCCAAAGCTAGCATGATTTGGGCACACAAAAATTAAATTGTTTTAGGGCAGGGAGTATATCTTGTACGCAGTTGTGTCTCCAGCATGCATACCAAAATAGATAAAACATGGCTTTAAGTTACCAACAGCCAGCGTTACAATGACTTCTTGTCGATTTCAATTCCCACCATAAATTATTTCTTCTCTTAACCTATAGGAACATACACTCATTCCAATTTTAAGCTTAGCACGTGTCTATAATAAGCCTATGACAAAAATGAAAATAATATCACAAAAATGCATTAATAAGTGGCTCAATATCATCCTGGCAAGAGGACTAACTTTAGGGATTTTGATCTCAAAGACTGTAAAGTCCCTCATTTAGGGAAGGGCCACTCTAGGTACACTGAGTACTGTAAGCCTAGGACGACATGGCAAGCTCTTACAACTATGCACTTCCAGAGAAAACTAAAAGCGAGCAAGCAATTTCCAGTTAGCACATTGCTCTCCACAAGAAATGACACCATGTCATTTTGTGCAAAGGACATCAAAACAACTTGTCAGTTTAACAGTAGGCTTAGATATGCCACAAGAAGCCCTTTGTGGACAATGTTAAGCATGTGCAGTAGAATTCCTACTTCCTACAGAAGTCTTTCAGGCAAAATAATTTGAATCTAACGAGACTTATTAGTCAACACAAACTATGACTTTTCAAAATGCCTGCTATTTTCCCAAGCAAGAAATTTTAGTTATAGAAGTCCTATTAATTCTCAGAAACTATGTGGAAATTGTGATTTATTTGCCTTCATTCAGCAACGTTCACTTATCAAGTTGTTAATTATATGCCCATTATATGCTAGGTGCTCTATTGGGTCTACTTGTATAAATCATCCCCTGCCAGCAAAGCCGTACTTTTAAACTGGGTTAGTAATTCCCAGATTTTTGTCAGACCCAATAGCACTGACAATCAGTTTTTAGTACTGACTAAGGAAGAATACAATTTGACATAAATAATTCTATATTTCATCTTAGATGGCAGTGTGTGTGTGTGTGTGTGTGTGTGTGTGTGTTTTGCGTTGTGTGTGGGGGGGTGTTTATAGTGCTATTACTATTTCCTTTGCATTTTTGCAGAATTTGAAAGTCAGTTAACTCAATTATCATTTGGCATTTGATGTTAGGGCTGGTGGATTCACAATGAGAGAGAGAGAGAGAATGATCATTGGAAGGCCAGCTCCCTCCCAGAGCACAGCTCCTGAGAATAAGAAACATGACTTTTGTAGCCCCAGGAACTTCGTGTCTTCCCTGCACAGACTCTCCATCAATATTCAATTGTTTAAATGAATGAGTGGTCCCAGTTAACCTTTCTCCTACATCTAAAACTGTATCCCGTCTATAGGCCTCCTTCTGTTAACCCTTCCTAAGTGCAGTCCACATACTAATTTCTTGAGGCACAAAAATTTAAATATAACTAGTTCAATTAACCAACAAAAGTTGTAACTCGCAAACACCTATTAACATCACTTCGACCACATTAGTGCCTACCCTTTCATCCCTGACTATAATTTTTCATTTCTACTTTTTTCCCCTTTTGTTAACCTTCAAGTTACTCTGACTATTAAGGCAGAAATCAACAATGTAATAAATTATAACTCTGCTTCAAGGGTTACCAGCTAAAATTGTATTAATAATGCATGATTATTCAGGCATAGTTCTTTCCTATAATGTTGTTAATAAGATGAAAATTGTACTGCCAATCATATACCCCTGTACCCTTTATTATACTATGTTTGTCTTGTCTCTCCATTAAACACTGTGCCACAGCACGAGTCAGGGTGTTGTCTCTCTTGGCGTCTATAGACCAGAACAAGGCGCTTGGTGCTGCACCGATCTCAGGGACATAGTCAACAGATACAACATATTTACACAAAAATGAGACCTAGGAAGATGGAGAAGAGGGCCCCAAAGCATCCTGCTGAAACATCTCAAGAGGAGGAGAGTGTTATTCTTGCACACTCTCCCCATCTCAATCACTATGTGTAAGGTTTACAGAATTCAAATCAAGAGCATCAGCGGTGCACAGAATTCAAATCAGACACCAGTTTTATCAGCCAAGGACTCGCTGTTGACCCAGCCCCCTCTTTTGGTATCCAGGACCACTGAACGTTTTGCTTGTCCTTGTGCACCGGAAGAGGCATTGATTCAAGACCGGAGGATGAGACAGAAGCAAAATCTAACAGAGGGCTTCTTGAGAAGAATCTGGTTTCTCGATTTTCACAAAGGAGAAATCTGGGTGGTGTTGCCAACTTCACTTTTTTGCTCTATGCATAGCTGGGCCTGCATGATGAATTTGAAAACCATGAAGCAAAAAAGTTGAACTTGCAAAGGAGAAAACCAGATCCCTCCAGAGAGTGGTGGGACCAAGTAGGATCTTTAGGCAATTCCACCAACACGAGCAGCCCCCACCCACAGCCAAATGTGCAGGGTAAAAAGAGACTTTTTTCTTGCTTAAAGTAATTACAGCCAATACCTTCCAGCTGATACAGTGGTTAAGGCAGTAACAGTTTGAATCACTCTGTACTTAACGGTGTGATTTGGAGCTTTCTGAGAGCAGGTGCACAAGGACATGTCACCCTTCACCCAGAAACCCAAGAGACTGGACCTTTAGGGCTTCATTTACTAGAACCCTTTTAGGGCACCTCACCATCCTTTCTCTTGGATTACTGAAGGAAACCGGAGATCTCCAAATTTTTGTTTTATTTTGTTTTTAGTCAAAAGCTTCTTAGCTTTCCTTCAAGATCATTATTCCCATGGCTTTTCTTCAGAAGCTTATCTTAGGGAGTCAGTAAAACCTGTTCCCAAGCCTAAAGACATCCCATTTATAGCTTTCCATTAAGCCTCTTAAAGGTAAGTATTTATACCAATTAAATATTAAAAAGATAGGCTCTTTATGAAATAGTATTTTTATTAATTCAAAAGGAAATTACAATTTATGCCTCTAAATCCTTTGTAAAAGGATTTGAGTAGAATTACAACAAAAGATACAGCTAAATTAACATTGTTAAATAAGTCACAACAAAGGTAAGAACTAAAAAAGACAAAAATATGTAAAGATCATCATGGTTGTCATTATGCAAAAAGTCACTGAGCTTCTATTAGACTAAAGGACAAATAAAATCCTATATAGCAATTCTTATCATTTCATTTTTTAATCTATGCTTTTAGACATTATTACCAATAAGTGTGGTCTTGGTGCTAAATTCCAGTAGGGTTTATTTCAAGGGTGGAGGGGTCATCTTTCTTAAGCAAAGTTGGATTTTAAACAGTAGTTTTCCCCCACACACCGTGTCCTGCAGTAAGGTTCAGTGGGTATTTAGAACTTGAGTAAAAGTCAATGAGAGTAGACCCATAATTCTAAAATTATTTTGGTTATGAAACCAGGGGAAATCTCATGCAGCAGTTCAAAATATGATGCAGTTAAATGAGAAATTGTCTGATCAAAACAGGATTGAAGAGTCTGAAGCTTCCGTAATCACTAATTATAGAATCTATGTAAAGGGGAAAAATAAATATACTCAAGAGACTGATTATTTAATCTCATTTGTTTGGAAATATAAAAATGAAAATAGAATGTTTTACAGTCTTTTTGCCTTCTGCAGAAGCCGGACTGGTGAAGTAAAGAAGGTAAAGGTGTTGACTGCCAAGCCTGATGATCTGACTTCAAATCCCAGAACCCACATGGTGGAAGGAGAGAACCCACATCATCAGGCAGTTTTCTTACCTTTACAGACAGGTTATTGGAACAGGCACAACCACAAAACACACACAGGAAAATAAATAAATATAAAAATAAAAATTCAAAGAATTGAGAACAAGGCAAAGATGCTTCTCTCATTGCTTCTGTGGCACAGTGTACGGGGTCCTGGTCAGGACAACAAAGCAAGTAGGAACATGAGAAAGCATGATGAGATGCAAAGGAATATGTGAGCCCCATTCACAGGCAACACAACTAGGCACGTGAAAAATCGCAAAACTCACAAAAGTATTTACTAACTCTAGTTAGTTAACTGATTAAATTTGAAGAATGTCAGATTAACAGATGTGCTTTGAATGTGAAATATATGATGTATTCCCAGTGACTGAATACTTGCTCACAAGCTGGTGATGCCATTTAAGAAGACTGAAGAATCTGTAGGACATGGATAGCTGAAAGTCTGGGGAGACACCCAACCCTACTTCTTGTGACTCTTGTGTCTCTTGTGCAAGGTAATAAGTCTCCTTCTCTTCATGCTACCACCATGCCTTCACAACCATGATGGGATGCCCTCCTTATGGAACTGGAAGGCCAAATAAACATTTCATGTTCCAAGTTGTTTCTTTCCAGGTGTTAAGTCACACAGGAAGAAATGCTGGGGAATTTTAAGGTATGTGACCTTTTTTTATGTTGCATTTGTTTAACTCTGTGAATCTGTGATTTTTTTTGCCTGTTTAAGACACCTGATGGTCTAATAAAGAGCTGAATGGCCAATAGCAAGGCAGGAGCAAGGATAGGTGGGGCTGACAGGCAGAGAGTATAAATAGGAGGAACAACAAGAGAACAAAGGGAGGGGGACCTCATGGGCCAGCCACCCAGCTACACAGCAAGCTACAGAGAAAGAAGTAAAGAAAGGTATATAGAAATAAAGAAAGGTAAAATCCCAGAAGCAAAAGGGAGTCAAGATAAGTTAAGAAAAGCTGCCAAGAAACAAGTCAAGCTAAGGCTGGGTATTCATAATTAAGAATAAGCTTGAGTGAGTGATTTATTTGAGATCTGGGAGGGTCCCCCAAAAGCCAAAAGAGTAAAACATAGCACAACAAAGAAAGCAAGGAGCAGAGTAGACAGGGAAACTTTAAAAAACCAAGATCAAGACTTGTTACAAGCTGAATCTTGTCCTTCCATAACTCAGGTGATGGAGCCTACAAATCATCACAAACCTACAAGAAAGTCTTCAGAAAGAAACTGGCCTACCAGAACCTTATATTGGACTCCTTAACATCCTGAAATATGAGAACATTAATTCTTTTGGCATAAGACATCCAGTCTATAGTATTTTGTTTTGGCAGGCTAAATTGAAGGGGATGAAGACATATTATAGTCATCTATCAGAAGATGCAACACTGTTCAGATTTAAGATATAAATCCATTCAAGTTGTTCTACAAGCCCAGCCTAATCCCTATAAAAACCCTAGCATCCCAGGAATGTCACCCAGAGGAATACAGTAAAAGATAACTGGAAACAGGAGCTCAAATAGATGCTTAGATCACTGCACCATTATTCACAATAGCCAAATCTATAAAGCAACCCACATCTTAATAAGATGACTGGGGAAACAAATTCTGGTTTATATGTTCAATAGAATATCATTTGCCCATATGAAGACTTAATGTTTATGCCATAACACTGATGAATCTTGAAATCAATATGCAATGTGAAATAAACCAGATAAACAGAGAAAATATCACATGACTCTGCTTACATGATACATCTAAAATAGTAAATTCATAAATTCATAGAATTCAGATGAACAATTATAGCTGATGATGGCTGTGTGGTACTAAAAATGTAACTAACAGCATTGATTTAAAATTTAAAAATGAGCCATCAGGGTTCCCCACTCTATGCTAAGACCAAGGTCCTCCCAACTCCCCCCAGGTCCAGGAAGGTGATCGACCAAGCTGAGAAGGCTCCCACAGAGCCCGTCCATGAAGAACAATCAGAGCCCAGAGCCATTGTCCTTTGCTTCTCAGTCAGCCCCCGCTGTTGGCCACACTCAGAGAGACGGGTTTGGTCGCATGATCCATCAGTCCCATTCCAACTGGAGTTGGTGATCTCCCATTAGTTCTGTCCCACCGTCTCCATGAGTGAACGCACCCCTCTCGTTCCTGACTTTCTCCCTCATGTTCTCGCTCCTTCTGCTCCGAGGGAAGGGGAGGGAAGGGGGAGAAGGAGGGGAGGGAAGGGGGAAGAGGAGCGGAGGGAGGGGGGAGGAGGAGGGAAGGAGATGGAAATTTTTAAATATAAAAAAAAAAATAAACCATGAGAAATGATAAAAAAAAAATAAAAACTGCATTAGGCTGGAAAAAAAAATAAAATTTAAAAATGTTAAAATGTAATATATATATATATATATATATACATATATATATATATATATATATATATAGTAAAATACCTTATTTGTGAAGCAAAATCCTCAGTGGCTCTTTGACAAAATATTAATACATTGACTATGAAATATAAATGAAAATATAAAGGATCTATAATAGTATGAATCAATTTTAAGATAAGATGATTTACATTACCTGTAATTAATTATTACATTATAATACTCAAGATAATACAGTACTTATGTCGAAGTTGATATATAAGCTGGGCAGTGGGCAGTGGTAGTGCACGCCTTTAATCCCATCCCAGCACTTGGGAGGCAGAGGCTAGAGGATGTCTATGAGGCCAAGGCCAGCCTGGTCTCCAGAGTGAGTTCCAGGAGAGCCAGGGCTGCACAGAAAAACCCTGTCTCAATAAACAAAAAACAAATAGTTGATATATAGATCAAGAAATAGAAGAGAACAAAGTTTTCGCATATGTGAACAATTAAATTTTTCCAGTTACCAAAAAAATTAACAGTAAAAGGGAAAAAGGAATCTTTCCAGCAAATGGTATGGGAATGGAAATAAAAATGAGTAAGTGAATTCTCACTTTTTCCCAAATCATATACAGAATTCACCCAAAATATAACATAGACTGAAGCATAGAAACCAAAACTATAAATTTCCTAAAGGAACAAATTTTTCAAAGCCCCAAATTTGATAAATTATACTAACTGAAGATAGGAAAAGTTGAGGCTATCATACACATGACAAATGACTTGTATCCAGAACTTAATAACTTACAGCTTAATAACAAGGAAACAAAAGCTCATTTTAACAAAATTGACAACAGATTTTAGCAGACACTTCATAAAAGAAATGCAAAGGTCCACTAAGTGCATCAAAGATGCACAGCTCCACAGTTCATCAGGAAATGCAAATCTACACCACATTTCAATGCTATTATAAACCCATCAAAATGGCTAAAAATAAAAAGACTAGACAAGGGAAAAGACCATACAGTGCTCTAGGAAAATAAAATGCTGCACCTTCTTTGTAGTCTGGTAGATTCTTATAAAGTCAGAATGATTGCCACATCTCCTAAAAACCCCAACTGTCATAAATGATATGTTTACCTCACACAAGTATTCATATTAGACTCACAATAGGTAAAAAAAAAAACCCAGTGTGTGGTACTATTGGCCAATATGTAAGTGGAAACAGTCGTTCAAAGCGATACTACTTAGCAGCACACAACATTACTGACATATAATGACACGCTTGAACTTGAAAAGCATTCTACAGAACAAAAGGAGAATGCACAAAGTATCATTGCATTTATCTGAAATTCTAAAGAAAGCAAAGCTAGAATTTATTGACAAGCCACAGATCAGTGGTTGCCTGAGTTGTCGTTAGTAGAGGGGCGGTCACTACACAGTGACATGAGAGGATTTTTTTGTTGTTTTGTTTGTTTTGTTTTTTAGCACTAGAAATGTTCTGTATCTTGATGGTGATGATGGTTACAGAGATGAACACAGTTGTCAAATTTCATCAAACTCTGTAACTTAGAACAGAATAGATGCATATTGGGTGTAAGTTGTGCATGGTAAAGAATTTTAAAGTAGAGAAAAGTATTCATACTCATTTTATCACGTTAGTCAAACTCCAGAATCTGTAGGAAGACTGGAACTGAGATCTCAGGTCTGCCAAGTAATTCCTTCATGGAGATCTTGATCCACACAGCCCTCAATACTGTTCGAGAAACGCTGTCCTCATGAGTTCACGCCATGTTATGCACATGAGGTTAATAATAATAAAAAAAATTCAACAAGACAATATAGTTAAGGTCCTCTCAGATAAGATGGTTTGTGGCACCTTCCTTTAAGGACATCAGCTACTTGACAATGGGTTCCCAAGACAGGCCTTGAGGAAACTTCTACCATGGCCAGCTCTCCTGCAGGATACTTCTTGGTAAACCCTTTTATAAGATATCCATACAATCCCATTGTTTCTGAAACCATCCTAAATAAAACAACCCACTAGATCTTAATCCTTAATCCCCAGCTCTAAGCTACTCCCTTGGCAATTTTTCCAGGAAGATCCAATTTTAAAAAGTATATAAAAGCATCTAAATGCATACATCAAAAGTCTATTTATAAATACACAAATTGGCATTTAGTTAAAACGAAATTTTCTGTCATTGTCATCTAGGCTGACAATGCTCCCTCTAAGAGCCAAAACCATGCAACGAAAGTCCCAACACCAGGCCTGAGAATCTCTCTTTTGAGTTATTGGTTAGGATGGTCAAAGAGACTCTCAAAACACTCTGGACTATGGCTATTGCTCTTGTTACCACTCAGAGGTAGAAGACAGCATGTGCTTCAGACACAGATGTGCCTGAAGGGCCTGAGCTGGAACCAACCTGAATGCCTCCTCCCCGAAAACTGCCTTTAGTGTACTGGAAGATGACGTGAAAGGATCCAAACAATCAACAGTCCTCTCTGGTTATCTGACACCTATGACCTACAACAGTCAGAATGGCTGTTCAGTAGTTCAGTGGTGGTAAACATAACTTAGTGATAAGCAATAGCCCTCTAATTGAACTTAAGACCCACTCAACAAGAGTACCATGCCTGGTACTAGAACAGATCTTAGGGAAAACTTATAACCACTACTTTACTAAAGAAGCATAATCCCTAACTACAGTCTAAAATAGTTATCTTTATACCCCTATAAAGGTGCAGCCCTCACTCCTCATCAAGGAACGTCTCTTTACAACAGTAGAGACCATAAAAGAAAACTAAAACCAGACAAAATCCAGAGTTATGGAATCCATTCCCAACAGAGCTACAAAATAACTCCTGTACATTGTAGAGAGGGTGAAGAAAGATTGTAAGAGCCAGAAAATCAGAGACTTTGCTCTGAGGTTATGTCTCCTAGTAATATCAGAAGCTATATTCATAAAGGCTCACCAACATGACTACCTAAACACGAGGCGAACAAAGATGGCAACAATAAACATGGCTAAGTGGACGGAAGAGAGTCCAGGAGGTGTAAATCCTACACAAAGAGCTACAGACAAATAAATAATGCCGAATGGGGGAGAATTAGTCTTCCCCAGGGAAGAGCACACCATGTGATTATCTAACACCAATGGTCAACCCTGAAAACATAGATACAAATATCATACAGACAGAACAGGCTGTATTTACACACATGTATACATACATATATACACAATACGTACATCCATGCATGCACACAGAGAGAAAGAGAGAGAGAGGCATATAACAACAAATAATGAAATAGAAGTCATGAATTTTGAAAGGAGTTTGAAGGGAGGAAAGACAAGGGGAACTATATATTATAATCTCAAGTATAAAAACAAATAGTAAACAATAAAATATGAACAGCCCAACTAAAGTGGTACAGATATAGACTCCTGCCGCTTTTATAAATGACTTATTAAGTTCATTTCTCTCTCATGACTATATAGACTCACAGTAATGCTGACACCATGAGTCACATCTCCAGGATATGTAAGGGGCTGGAGCCACGGTTAACTGTCTACACCATAACACTTGCCTTTTGTGTCACAGAAGGCCTTCGAAATCTGTTTGAGAAATATCACCCTGATGAGTGGCTCGTTCATTGCTCTGCCAAAAACACTTAATGTTTCAGGCATCCCTTTAAGTTGAAGTGAGTTGACTGACAGGCCATCAGACATAACCGAATCTGAACCCCAAATCAGATGAGTCATCACACACACTCCACAAAGTGACCCTTCTGAAGACACAGCATGAGTATTTTTGCATAGGCAATATCTAAGTCATGGCTGACCTTTGCCTCGGTTAATCATGTGTAAATGTAAGTGGTACAGATCTGTAAACAGCAACATCTTATGAAATGAGCTCATAAAGACTCTTTATACTTGAGTCCTGGAGAATGGTGACAAAGATTGCTTAAAAGAACACGAACTGATTTACCCTGATATATACAATTCCTTCTGAAAAAAGGTGTGAACTCTTACAGGTGGCATCCAGATGGAAAATTACCCCCTTCCGCCCACAGGAAAGGAGCCTAAAGCGCCTTCCACAACGGCAGAAGAAAAGGAGGACACTTTGTGCCAAGAAATCTTGCAATTTGTGCATTGGAGGAGTACTGTAACGTCTGGAGCACTCTACATTATGGGTAACTGTGTCCTGTCAAATGGAAAAAATAACTAAACTACATAAATTGAGTTGATACAGAAGTAATATGTGAGAGTCCCCACTTTGAACAATGGTTGACAGATTGAAAATTTTCCACCATTACATCTCCTTTTGATCTTTAAAATGAGCAATCCAGTTTGAGCCAGCGTGGTTCAGCATGGGATACAGACAAGAAAAGAGAAATGAAGCACAACTGGGGGAAAAAAACCAGAAAGAATTCAACTATAGTCATTCTCAGGAAATCTTTTTTTTAATAATAATGATATCCATGATCTTAAAATGTGTTAAACTAGATAGTCTAATCAACAATTTAATTATGTTCAGATGATCAGATGTGAGTAGCAATTTTTCTAATGACTCTTCCCTTTTTATCTCCTTTTTTGAGTTAGAATTTCATGTAGTTCAAGCTTCCCTCAAGCTTGCTATTTGTTATTTTGTATTTTGTTGACCTTGAAATCTTGATCCTCCTGCTTCCACCTCCCAAATGCTAGGATTTCAGGCATGGGTCACCACACCGATGTCTGAAGGCTCTGCTAAGAAAAAATGTTAAAAATTTCACTGTGAATGTTCTACACTAATAAACTAAGTTATATGGATATGAATTAAATTAAAAACAAATAAGAGGTAAGTAAAGGAAAACACAGCATATGAAATTGAATATTGTTCTTTCAGTCTCTGTGAAGAATTGTGTTGGAATTTTGATGGAGATTGTGTTGAATCTGTAGGTTGCTTTTTGTAGGGAGCAGATGCAAAGTCTCACAGGCAAACATTAGGCAGACCTCAGGGAGTCCTCTGAAGGAAGCGGGGAAGGATTGGAGGAAGTAGATGGGGCAGTGGTCAAGGACACCACAAGAATCTATAGACTCAATTGACTGGACTTCCGGGGGCTGACAGAGATAAGAGGGCCTATAAGGGTCTGACCTAGATTCTCAACATATATGCTATGGTTGAGTAGCTTGGTGTATGTGTGGGACTCCTAACAGTGGGAGCAGAGGCAGTCTCTGACTCTGTTGCCTGCTTGTGGGATCCTTTTCCTGCTACTAGGTCACCTCATTCAGCCTTGGTATGGTGGTATGTGTCTCGTATTAATGTAGCATACTATGGCATGTTTGGTGGCCAGTGTCCCTGTGAGGCCTACCCTTTTATGAGGGGAGATGGAATGGGAGCAAGGGGATGTGAGGGAGAGACTGGGGGAGGGGATGAAGGGGAAACTGTGGTCAGGTTGCAATATGTGAGAACAACAGATAAATAAAAGAAAAAATATAGCAACAGAACACAAAGTGAGAGAAAGATAAAATCATTAGTAAAATTAAAAAATAAATTAATAAGATGAAAGAAATGAGTATAAAAAGTTTAAGAGTAAGTTACTCAATAAAGAAACATTTGAAAAACATTGAGTACAGGAAAAATGCACTAGGGAATTAGAGACACTGTTGAACAGATAAAGTGCTCGCCACACAAACATAAGGAGCAGAATATGACTTCTTGAGGGAAGGTGATCTTTGGCCCCAGTGCCATGATTTGTCCCTTAAGGGTCTGTGTGGTAAAGCTCAGGTTCCAGGGTGGTACATTGGCAGGCACTAAACCTTCAGGAATTGGGTACTGAATTGTACTGAATTGGGTACAGAACATAGGGTGAAGCTAAAAGCTTTGAAATAAATGAAAATCTTGTGGAACCCTGGTTATTGGTTTGAATGACCAGTAACATATATTCTGTGTGTATCTGTGTGTGATGTGGTATGTGTGTGTGTGTCAGTGTGTGTGGGTTTGTGCATGGGTGTGCATGTGAGTGTGTAGTGTGGTGTGTGTGTCAGTGTGTGTGTGGTGTGGTGTGTATGGGTGTGCATGTATCTGTGTGATGTTGCAAATAACATCTCAAATATTCAGTTATTTCCAGACACTACAAGACTGGATGCCTCACTCCGCCCTTGGCAAGCCTGAGGGAGATTATCTTGATTATATTGATTGTTATGAAAGGACCCATCTTAACTATAGGCTGGACCATTCCCTGGACAGGGGATCCTAGACATCATATCACTTCATGCTTGCCAAGAGACTAACCTAACCTAGATAATTCTTCACAGATGTTCCCAGACGCTTACCTCCTATATAATTCTATATCCTGACAAGTTGGCAATTAATACTAACCAACATAGCAATACAGTAATTGCTAATCATTTATAAAGTGAAAAAATGAAGGGAAAAAATTAATGAGTTGACAATATACTATTTATAACTTCCCACTTAACTATTTATTAGAGAGATGAAGGGAGAGGAAGAAAAGATCATTGTTTATTTTGTATTGATGAGAAACCATCTTTGAGATTTCCTGGGAATTTCTGCTCATACTTTATATGTTAGAATTTTGCTGTGTAATTTTGCCTGATATTTCTCTCTAATTTGAAGTATCTGATAGAGAACACTATTTTTGTGGTGATCCAACTGTGCTACTGATTAAAAGAGGTCTGTAGTCCATAAATATTTACATTCTACTCTACAAGAGTGGAGAAACAACTTGATGTGCCTGTTGCTTTCCCACTTCAACAGACTCTACTCAAGAAAACAATTGTGGCTCTTTTTCTACATCTCATTATCTTTCCTAGTGAGCCTCTGGTAGAATGTCAATTCCCTAGAGGCACAGGCTGTGTTTTTCTTTGTTCCAGATGATGTCTGGCTTTGTATGTTGAAAGTATTAATGACAAAAAATAAATTTTTAAGCTAATTGATGGTTATGATTATGCTGTTGTAGTTCCCTGAAGGCTGAGCTGCAAGCTGTCATAACCAGACATAATTTACAGATCAAAATGGCCCTATCAAGCATGATTCTTTCTTTGAGAAGTCTTTTACAGTTACAGTATCTGCTGTCTTCCCAATTACTCTCCAGAACCACAAAAATAAGTGAAATTCTCTCCTCATAAATCAAGTGCCTCAGGTATCTTAATTATCCTTTTATATTTCCACAGTAAGTTAATCTCTGTCCCTCCCTAAAAACTATTTTACACATTTGCTTCTCACCTCAAATCCTGGAGAGCCCAGCCTCCTTCTACCCCTCACTTCAAGCTAATGACTTTGACTTCTTTGTCACAATTTTCAAAAGGCCTTAAAATCCAATAGAAAACAATACCACCCCTCCCTATCATCAAATTGTCCTAGTAGCATCTGATGAGCAACTTTGTCTTTCCTACGGATAATGATGGAGGACATCTTTGTGTCTAAGTCATCTAAGTCAACCATCCAAACTGCACTCCATTAATTCCGTCTTGGCTCCTTTTAGAATTCCTTTCAACTGAATCATTTCCTTTGGCATGTAAAACATCTCTCATCTTGAAAACCCAACATGTAAGCCTCCTAGATTTTACTTGTCCCCAGCTTTGGCTTCTACCCCTTTTCCCCACTGTTTTCTTGGGAGATAGTATTTCTCCTCTCTCCCATTCATTCTTTAACTGAGTCTAATCAGGATTCTGTCACCACCACTGAGGAGGAACTGCTAAAATCAAGGTCATTAAAAGCCTCCATCTTGTTACATCTGTCTCTAAATTTCTCAGCTTCTCAAAAGTGCTAAGCTAATGAACAATAGCTTTGCTCTCAAATTAAGTGCTTCACTTGGCATCCAGAAGAGCGCTGTACTGATTTCCCTCTTAATTCTTTGGCTCTTTTTTTCCCCTCATTTTCTGTTTCTGGCTCTTTCCTGTTTCATTTGTTTTATATTCTCCAGAGCTCAATTCTTGGCTGTTTTACTTGTTTCTGTTTATTGCTCCACAAATACTCTTGTTGGCTTCCACATGATAATAATCAATATGCTAATGGTTTTCTAATCATGTAGATAATCTATAGTCTATATGCTTAAAATTCTATTCTAAGCTTAAAACTCTTATTATCCTACAACTGCCCATTTAACATCTTCACTTAGATTTCTAAAAGCTTTTCAAACAATCAAAAACAACTCTCCATTTCTAACTTCAAAACATTTGAGACTCTTCTGATTTTTCTCGTCTCAGCTACAAGCACTGTGGATTGCTTTCGAACTAAATGTCTAATTGTAGTCTTTGTAGCAGATGTTATGGTTTGAATCTGAAATATCCCCCAACAAGTGCATGTTTGGAATGTTTGATTCCTAGATAATAAAATGGTGTTGTTTGGGTTGGCTATGAAACCCTTAGGAGGTGTCGCTAACTGAAAAAAGTAGTCAGAGTAGGTATTCAAAGGTAGGTGATCCTTGCCCTCTCCCTATGTCGATGATGGTTTCTGGTCCACTATGATGAGAACATCCCAAGCTCCCTCCACTACAAAGTGAGTTATTCAGCCATAACTTGGCCCATCATGAGGGACTGAAACCTTCTGGAGCAATTGTGTGATAAAAGGATCCTTCAGCCCTTAGATTGTTCCTTTCTGGGTAGTGAAGTCTGAACACACAAAAGGAACTAACATGGCAATTGGTCCATTATTATCCCCTTCTTCTTCACACCCCTTGTCCAAACCATCAGCAAATCTCCCCAGGTCCAGCTTCAAATGACTCTACAGCCAAAACTTTCTATCAGTTCCAGTGCTATTCTTAGTGTGAGCTATTCCACCTCTCACGCAACTGTAGTCACCTAATAACTACTCAGTCTTTTTCCTATTTGCTAATAAACAGGTTTTTTTTGGAACTTTTAGAGAAGATCGTATAATTTCTTTGATGGCAAATACTATGTATCTATCACCTCGTGAGAGAATATTGGCACCTCTCCGGCCAAGTTACACTCAACTACATCTCCTTATTCACACCATTTGAACCACACAGGCCCACTTGACATTAAATTCCCATTTCTTTCAAGTATTTACACATAGATGGTTGCTTTTCCATAAATTGGCATCTGCATCTGATCCTCTTCTCTAATAACTGTTTCTTTTCCCAAGACTTTATCCTACTTTCCTTCATTTTTTTGCTTTACTCTGCTTTCTTTCCATAATGCTTTACACTATTAAAATCCACATACTATGTTTAGCTGCTCCTTGGCTATTTTTAAACACTAAATTATAAACCTTAGGGTAAAAAAAAATATATTGCTGTATCTCCAGGTCAGAAACTTTTATCAGCATCACAGAAAGTGCTCAAGAAGTATTTCACCCATGAATGAATAAATAACATTTACCTACCAAACCAACCTAGCTGATTTGCTTCACTGTTACCATGGATACCATAGGCTTCTGACAGTGTTGCCTGATACTGTTTTCTATTCGAGCATATGGTAAACCAGTTATAATTTCAACACAGGCCATGTTCAGCTTAGTAATTTCTGAACCAATGTAACTTTCTCTAGCGTCCCCCTTTCCATCAGCATCCAGTTGGTTCATGCTGTCCTACATCTGTCCAAGTGTGCCCATGAGCCTCTCTGGAGTCTGTGCTGAACCCTGTTCACCCTGCCCACCACCAGCCATCTCCTCCATAAAAGAAGGCGCACTGTGGTGACTTGTAGGCACGCGGCGTAGTGTTTGAGATGGACTCCTCCTACGTGTGTCACTTCAAACATGTGTCACTTCAGGCATCCCATCTCCGCCCCCATGCTTCCTTTGAAGGAGAGCTCCAGCAACTTATGTTTGAAAAAAAAATCTTGATTGTGATTTCCAATGAACACTGAGATATCACTGAAAATCAATTTTAGGTGTTAATTGAAGCCAACCATATAGTGACCAAATATTTGGTTAACATTAATCTGGGTATATCTGAGAAGGAATTTTGGGGTAAGTAACACTTGGATGGGGAGACTGAACAAAGCAGTTTACTCTCGCAGTGTTCTAGGCATCGCCCCATTAGGGATTGAATGGAACATGGAGAATTCTTCTTCTGAATGTCTTGAGCTAGCAAATCTTCAGTGTTCTTCTGTCTTGGGATCCAGATCAGAATGTAAATGGTCACTTTACATTCTTGTAATTTTCTGACTTTCCACCTGTGCATATTGGGGCTTCTCAACTTTATACTCCCCAAAGCCACTTCCTAATCATACTGTATATATGAAAAATGCAAACATACTAATATATCCTTTTGTTCCATCTCGCTGAATAAACCCAGATGGATACAGTGACCTTTATTCTTTGCTTCTAAAGAGTCTTAGAATCAATCCTCAGTGTGTGAGATGCCAAACCAATACCTATTGCTTCCTTCTTCATTAATAACATTTTATACTCCTCCCAAGTTTTGGACCAAGTAAAAATATATAGCATTAATAACATTCATTCTTTTCTATTAGTCTATCCACTAAAGTATGGGACAGAAACTGGGATTCTTGACTTGATGATTCTCTACTTAGCCATGAAATGATGATTTCCTGATAAGTCCACTGCAAGTCAAAACATAGTGAAGTAAAACTGTACTTCACACAATAATGAGGCTAAACATCACAACTTCGTGGCACAGAATATGCTGAGTGCTTGTGGCTTCCCCCAGGATCACACGACTGATTCCTAGCTGCAGCCCCATGAGCAGCCCAGTGTCCAGTAGAGTGTCCTACCATGTATCACTCACTACCTGGGAAGAAAACACGAATTTACAACAGTGAAGAATCATCTCTACGGAATACATGTCAACATCTGTACCCACCATACAGTCAAATTTACTGTCTAGCCTGTTTTCAGATCAGAAGCGTTTAGTATGACTTAGAATCTACTCTTCTAGAAGATTCTGTCTGCTCCTTCTTATAGCAGAGAAAGCTGAAAACCCTTACTTCTCTTCCTGTCAGGAACATCATTGTTCATGATGTTCTAAAAACTATTTGTATATAAAATCAACACAGAGAATGGGTTACATGATAGATATTGTAGTTATTTTTATTTATAAAATGAGAAGTCATTTCTGCTTAATTATTATTTTAAAAGATATTTCACTGATCACTTATTACTATAAAGGGTAGTTTAATTGTTTTTCTTTTTTCTTTTCTTTTCTTTTTTTTTTTTTTTTTTGATCCTTTGAGACAGGGTTTCTCTGCAGCTTTAGAGCCTATCCTGGAACTAGCTCTTGTAGACCAGGCTGGCCTTGAACTCACTGAGATCTGCCTGCCTCTGCCTCCCGAGTGCTGGGATTAAAGGCGTGTGCCACCACCACCCAGCAAGAGTATTTTTCTTAACATATGTAGTAAAAGTATAAGGATGCCTAATGTCATTTTATGCTCTCTTTCTCGAAAAATATTAATCTTTCAATAAGAAAACATTTTACCCCTAAGGGAAGGATCTTTGGTTCTTCCCATCTCTCTGCTTTACTTTATCTTAATAACATTTTTCATTAATTTTACTATTAACTTTTGACTCCCAGCAATGTTTTATCAGTAGTGAGTTCTTTCCTACTACCATAGGGTAATATAGTTAGGATTAACATCTTAATAAAGGTGGAGAACATTTTTTGCATTCTTAGAAAGTTCAAGGCCAAGATAATTTTCTTGTAATCATAGATTTTAAAGGAGCTTTCTCATGGATTTCATAAAGACACCCAGTGAAACCCTATCGTAAAATATGGTCTCAAGTGTCTTCTTGTCTTAAACCCATACCAGTAAAGTATCCATTATGGAATTAAGCAGTCAAAGGTGCCCCAAATCAGAAGTTATTATAACAGAATCTACCATAAAACATTTTCATTTGCAGAAGCATCTGGAATTTTAACAAAGGATTTTCAGAGCATTTACGGGCTTCTACGTTCATGAAACATTTATTTATTCCTTAAAGAATTAGTCTTACCGAATCCTCTTTAAATTGTAATAGGCAACCAATTCTTAGCGATCAACCACATTGTTTTCCAGGACTAATTATAGCTTTGGCTCTGATGTGAAAATTAAAGAGCATGAAACAAGGGAAGGACACACAGACAATGCAAGCAAGCTCAGAGGTGTGGCCCCCACAGTCGCTCCCATAGTTACTTTTGGCTACAGGTTTGAAGCATGTATTTGAGTGCATCCTTCAGAGTAACTGGTTTCCGCTGAAATTTCTCATGTAGTCCCCCATATCAGTTAGGTATGAACATACTCTTTTTAAAGCTGTCACGACACTAGGAAGACCTTCAACCATAAGACTCATGTGGCTCCTATTTGCATCCCATCCAACTAATGAGATTCCCTCAGAAATATCTCAGAATCAGAAAATAGGCCCAGATCCAACCATCTATAGATAAGACACATCCATTCAGATAAACATGTTTCATATTCCGAGGGGCTTGGATGAGAGGTAGTAGGCTAGGAGTACCACCAAGTCCGCTCCTGGACAGAGAACCAAGTGTCCTGGAAAGAAGAGCGTTCAGACGGGGAAGTGAAGTGACAGCTGAGACTGTGACGGCTAGTGATCTGAGGCAGGCACTTGAAAGCTGCAGTCAGCGGGGGGAGGGACCCTGACAGAAAGTGACACTTACAGATCTGAGACAAGAACACCAAAACAGCTGGCGCCACTGCCGAGAGGATGAAAGTGAAGATCCTGAGGGTCCCGGACACAAAGTTACAGACTTATAGGGAAAAGAGAAGCCCGGCCACATCCAGACTAAAAAGAACAGAAACTACAAGCTTTACCAGAAGAAACAGCTCCCATCATGAGATGGGAGTAGTCACAGGGTGCCGGGTTGGACTTGACAAGCCTCTGTGGCCACGCCCTCTCTGGACTTCATCTCTCCCCTGATTGCTCTGTCCTACTCAGGTCCAGCTTGGACAAACTCCTTAGGGAAGTCCCCTCCCCCACCAGTAAGAAGAATCCCTTCCCCCATTTTCCAGGACAGCTCAAGATCCCCTGGCCTTCCTTCAACAACACTCTTGTAGTTATTCCCCATGCCTGCGCACCTGGGTGCTATATTGTTTTCGGTCCATTTGTGAAGGCATGTGCCCTTCTCTAAATTATTTAAAACTACTTACAATTTTATGATGGAATTTAATCTGCCAGTGTTTGTTCAGATAAACTATTAAAAGTTAACTCGGGAGGCAGAGGCAGGACCATCGCTGTGAGTTCAAGGCCAGCCTGGTCTATAGAGTGAGTGCCAGGACAGGCTCCAAAACTACACAGAGAAACCCTGTTTCGCAAAACAAACAAACAAACAAAAAGTTGACTATTTATCCTTGAAATTTATTTTCTTCTCTAATATAATTTCTGCTCTGCTTTATCTTATTTAGGGTTTATTATTATTTTAAGCCAAATAGAGGAACAAAAAAATATTCAAGAAGTACATCACAGTGTGTGTAAATGTTGATGTAGGCACACACGTGCGTGTGTGGAAGTACATGTTTACGTAGGCACGTATGTGCATGTGTGTATGTCGGTGTTGGCATGTGTGTATGTGTGTATACATGTCCATGTGGGCACACGTGTGTGTGTGTGTGTTGGTGTGGACACATGTGTGTGTATGTTGGTGTGGGCACATGTGTGTGTGTGTAAGTGCACATCAGTGTGGGCACACATGTGTGCTTGGGCATGTGCAGATGGAGGTCAGTCTTCTCCCTCAGTTCTCCATCTACCTTTATTTCAATTTAAATGATTTATAACACAAAACACAGAATCTTTCTGTGTTAACCTACTCCCAACCATAGGATCTGCCCTGAATCCTCCTTATTTCTGACGTAGGGTTCCTCATTTAACCTGGAGCTCACTGAATAGCAAACCAGTAAGCGAGGGATACTCCTGCCTCTGTCTCTCAAGTAATGGGAGTACAAGTGTGTGCCACCATGCCAAGATTTTTACATAAGAACTAGCGACATGAGCTCAGGTCCTCACGCATGCTCTCAACACTGTGCCAACTGAGCTGTCTCCTTGCGTCCCATGGCCATTTAAACAGTGTCCTCAATTCCTGGCCTTGCTGGTAATTTCTATATATTTGCAGGTTGCCTCCTGGACAATATAAGTATATAATTGCTCTTCATTGAGGATGTCAATTCTTTTGACTTTCAGTCTTTCAAATATATTTTCTGCTTGCTCTAATCTAATAAATGATTTATAAAGTTCTCATAAAAAGCCTTCTACAACACAAGCCGCATTATATCTGAAGCTTCAAGACACCTCTCTCATTTGCTTTGCTTGCTTTAAACTTGCCAAGCTGAGCAGGAGATTTTCCTGAAACGACAGGGGGACTGGATTTAGAGGATTTTTTCCCATCTCTGTGCACGACCAGTTTGACTTTGACTAAAAAGGGATAGACAGAAGTGTGACCACACTGACACAGTGTTGTTCTATTGTTGAGAAATCAATTCTTTCAACATAGAGGATCAAACTGATTATGCTCCAGATACATGCAAAACTAATCTTTTCAACCTTACCTGCCCAAAGATATCACTAATGAGTTAAAATCCTTCAAAATTAATATACTAAAGTTCTTTATTTTAATTTGGAAATTTTATCACTTAAACCAAAAGTCTGCTTAGTTAAATCCACAATACACTAAACTACAACATAAACAAACTTCGCTCACAAAAATACCATAACTCCTGGACACTACTACAGTTACATTCTCAGTGAGGTGATACAGGAAAGTCTGGCTCAGTATATGGTACTCTCATAGAAGCCCCAGCATCACTTAACCGACCCCTTGAGTAGAAACTGAAGTCACAGAGGCACTCGTGAGGAGGGGAAAAATCCATTTCTTTTCCTTTCTTGAAACTGATACGCTTAATGTAGAGACAGCTCAGTTTAGCATCTGTATGTCTTTAGACTTCTCTAATATGTGCCAAACTCCTCCAGAACACTTGTCTCTGGCTGCAGCTTTCTCCAGACACGTATCTTAGCCAAACTGTAATCACATCACGTTCAACACGTTACTTTCATTTCTGGACTCACGCTGTGTTTGCATCAAAGGACACTGGTTTCCCAGCCACAGCACTTTATAAAGTTTATAAAATAGATTTGCATCACAAATACAAGGAAACCAATGCAAAGATGATACTGAGCAACAACTATACAGGTGAGATGTTAAGATTAACTGGTGGTTTTGGGTGGGAAATGCTCCCCATAGTCTCAAGCACTTGAACACCTTTGCCCAGTTGTTGGCACTGTTTGCCGTGGCTTAAGTGGTTCAGTCCTGCTGGAAGAGTTAGTGTGTTTCTGGACTGAAGGGCTTCAAGATCTCCAAAGACTTGCCCCATTCTCATTCCTAATTAAAGTCTCTCTCTCTCTCTCTCTCTCTCTCTCTCTCTCTCTCTCTCTCTCTCTCTCTCTCTCTCTCTCTCTCTCTCTCTCTCTCTCTCTCCTTTATGCTGTTCAAGATAGGATCTCCTGCTGCCATAAGTGTCAGGTGTTACCATGCCCCCCCCTTCAAGACGGACACCTATCACTGAATCATAAGCACAAGTGAACTCTTCTTTTTACAAGTTGCGTCTGTTCATGGTCTTTCACTAAAGCAACAGAAAAGTAATTAATACAGTAACTAAACATACAATCATTCTACGAAAAATATTCACAGAACTGTAAAAAGGAAATCCATCTAGTAGCTATTTCCCAGTTTTTATTTTCTTATCATAATGTCTCTGTATGTGTATATGGTTGTGTTATGGTGTGCTGCAGTGCATACATTTCTTCATGTATATACATGTTTGTGAGTGTATTGCACACATGTGGAGATCAGAGATATCAGACATCAAGCATCTTCCTCAAATACTCTCCACCTTATTTTTGGAGCCAGGTTCTCTCACTGAGGCTGATGCTCACCAATTTGACTCTGCTAGCTTCCCAGCTGGCCACAGGTATCTCCTATTACCACCTCCCCAGCACTGGGATTACAGGTGAAGTGCATATACTTACATACATGACACTGTTTTACATATATATGGAAATTTATATATATGGAAAAATATGACTCTTCTTATTACTATTCCAAAATTGCCCTGTCCACCAAACTTATCTTTGTCTGCTTTTAATAATAGTCCCTCACTTCATCACCATAGTTTCTATAAAATAAAATGAATAAATCAAAGCAAGTCACAAAGTGTGCAAACATTAAAGATTGACTGTCTCCAACCAACTTGAGGTCTTTGGGATTCATCCAAATATAGTGCATGTATCAATTGTTGCTCCAAACATAGTGCATGTATCAATTGTTACTTCAAATATAGTGCATGTATCAATTGTTACTTCAAACATAGTGCATGTATCAATTGTTGCTCCAAAAATAGTGCATGTATCAATTGTTGCTCCAAACACATTGCATGTGTCAATTGTTGTTCCAAACATAGTGCATGTATCAATTGTTGCTCCAAACATAGTGTATGTATCAATTGTTGCTCCAAGCATAGTGCATGTATCAATTGTTGCTGTTGATTAAAAAACCTTGGAGTTTGTTGACAATTTCATACACATATAAAGCGATTCTGATTATTAGAGCCCTATCTCACTCCCACCTCCTTTCTGCCTCTCCCACCTACAAGTCCCCATTCCACATTCATGACTTTGTCATCATTGTGTTCATCTGTTTGTTTTCTGAGAGTCCCTGAGTTTCACCAGGATCATCTGTACAACCATGAGTTGGAATCTGTCTTCTGGACCCTGGTGGGTTTTCTAGAGGGACCCAACTGAAGACTCTGTCTTCCCCTTTCCCAGAATATATAAGTAGCCAGTGGTTCATCAGGAAGGTTGGGGTTCCACAAGCTCCACTCAGATCCAGGGCTGATTGCTGATAGGCCCAGGCTTGTGTAGACCCATATCGGGCAAGCACAGCTAGTCATGACTAGTTGGTTGTGCCCTTCCTAGAAAATAGCACTTCGTTACCTTTCTCCATATCCTCCAGATATTACGTTCTTCCCACCCACACCGACTTCTGTGATGTTCTTTGAGCCTTAGCGGCTTGGAATGCTGGCAGTTTTTTATGTTTAGGATGGGAGATTCACTCTCACTCATTATCAGCACCTTAAGCAATCATGTGTTTTTGTATTCATCATGGTTCATTGTGTAAAGCTTTTCTAAAAAGAAAAGAAAAAGCTGGGAATGGCATTTTCCATGAATATAAACATAACTATTTAGGAAGTTAGTTGGTGCTAGGGCAGATTAGCCAACCAACAGTATTCAGCTTGCCTGTAAGGCCTAAGACCTCCTCATCAATTTGGATTTGACCAGATTTACAGTACTAGGTGTGACTTCTCTCTTATAGAGCAGCCCTCAAATACAGTCTGAGAGAAGTTAGTCACCCCATAGTCATGCCGCTACTGCACCAGTAGACACATCTTGCCTGGTAGGTTAGTATTACAGATCATGGGTAACTTGGTAAGATAATTCATGCCTGTCCTCTTCCAGGGACTAGCTTAGTACCTTCTGGCACTATAACTGGTGGCCAGCTGGGAGGAAAACTTACAGCTCAGTTCCAGCTTGACTTTTCTATACCTTGCAACCAAGGTATGTACTGTGTTCAGAAACAGGTTCTAATTCTCCAGTTCTGGTAGGGAAACATAAAGAGTAGCAGTCATTTTCACTGTTTCTAAGGACGTTGGTGACTCCCTGACCAACAACTCACAAGGAGATAGTCTACACCTTGCACAAAGATTTTTGCTTAGTAGCCCTTGACTTTTGGGAAAAGTATGATCCATCCATGCAAGATGTCTCTTTCCAGCTCCCTCTTTTTTCCACTTGTATTTTTAAAGATTGATTTATAAAGTAGTAAGATTCAGCTATGAAGACGTTAAACTATGAAATTCTGTGTATAAATAAATAAAAATATACAAAACTAGACTGAGGCAACCCAGACTCAGAAAGATACATGCTGTGTGTTCTTTCTCATGTGTGGATCCTAATGTCAAATTTTTTATTTGCGTGTTCAACCAGGAGCACCTGTAGAAGTAAGCAAAATAGAAACGGTCCTATTGGTTAGGGATTTCTGAAGGACAGTGGACAGCTTAAGGGAAGGGAGGGAGGGAGCAGAGAAAAATAATTAATTAATTAAAGAGATATGAAAACAGAAAGGATGGGGCTATAACTGAAAAGTTCAAGCAGGAATGAGTGAAGAGGAAGAGAGGAAGGCGGAAAGAGAGAGAGGACCAAACAAAACTAAGGACCATGCCTGGCTTTCTGTGTGGGAGATAGGATCTGAACCCAGATCCTCAATCTTGCACTGTAAGATCTTTATCAATTGAGCCATCTCCCCAACCCCGTATTATTATCTTTAATTGTATATGTTTCCTTTTTACCATTAAAGTGGATTCACTAAAACTTCTATTCAACAACAGTTGGGTTGTTTTTTTTTTTTTTTTTTTTTTTTTTTTTGGTTTTTCAAGACAGGGTTTCCCTGTAGTTTCTAGAGCCTGTCGTGGAACTAGCTCTTGTAGACCAGGCTGGTCTCGAACTCACAGAGATCCGCCTGCCTCTGCCTCCCGAGTGCTGGGATTAAAGGCATGTGCCACCGCCGCCCGGCTGTTGAGTTGTTTCTTGTTCAATATAATTAAACCTCAAACATAATTCCCTAGGTGACAGTCTGTAGTTCAGAAACTTCTTTTAATGGATACTTATCAATCATTTGGTAAAACCAACATATTGAGTGTCATTATAAGTAATAGGAGCATTTTTGTATTACTCATTTGTCCCAAAGAATTATTTTGAGTAGCTATGGTATTCTAAAGTACTCGCCATGAAGGATTTCATTAAAGAAGGAAGACCGAGAGGAGACAGAGAAAGAAGAAAGCAATTATTGTTAAAAGGACCCCGCACTCTGAGATTATCATCTAGTCTGTTATTACTTATTATTGTCACTGAATTTTGCTTATCATCCTAGATATAATTTCATTTTCTTGCATATTGTCTTTTTAAGGAAGTCAATATATTATTCAGTTAGAAGCATTGAGACATTTTCTTTCAATGTTAGAGCCTACGAAATTCAACAACAGATTCATCGAATACAGAACATGACAACCTTAAATCCTTGCAGCATAAAACTCTACAGCCTCGGTCTTTGACGTATCTGCGAAACACATGATGCTACCCTAGAAGGAGAAAGACTACAAATTTAGGGAAATAAAGTCGCACTGTTTGCTTGAAGCTAATAAAGTTAATGCATTTGTTATCAAATACTCAGCAGAGCACAACTTGGTATTTAAGAACACAGATTAAATCTGTTTGAAATAAAAAAAAATTCTGGCTTTCACAGTAATAGCAGTGGCCGTTTGTACAGAATTTACCCATCCTGCTTAGGATGTAGAATGGGGAAGCTGTGATACCACATTAATTAAATGTCTTGCATGTATAATGATCTTCCTTTTTTCTATGTTGCTGATCCCTAATGAGGACTTCTACAGGGAAAGACAAAAGCTTTTGTATTCTAAGACTGGTTTGGTGATGTCTTAAATGCAAAAATGAATGTCTATGTTTCCTACTTGAAGGAATTTTAATTTCTCATTTACTGAAGATGAATCTTCAGCAAGTTTTATTCCATGTGTACTCACATAGGAATATTTTGAAATATAAAAATCCTGGAGAAAAATGTTAAGACACCCTTCATATCTCATGCTGTGGGTACGGGGCAGAACTTTCTGTATCCCTTAGACATGAAATGTTTTCTTTTGTATTTTAAGCTGATGATAAACCTTACTTGACTATAACAGCTGGCCTCTCACTGAGTTACATATGGATTGACCACCTCCTCTCCCTTAATAAATATTCTAGAACAGATAATCGAGCTCCTAAATCCAAACATCTGCCATTTGTAAGTCAACAATTTTGATCAACAGTGTGGAAAGAAAGGCAACATTAGGGGTCAAAAAATACTGAACCAGAGAATGGATGCCCTAAAGGATTTTGAGTATCCCTCGTCCCCAGGTAGCTGACCTTCATCGTCACCAAGCCAATCCTACTTCCAGAGAAGCAGACAAAGGAGTTGGATTAGACACAAGGACATCAGATACCAATCTATATCAGATCTATGAGATACCAGTCTTTGTTTCCATCCACTGGGTCTGGGTCTAGGCCGGCGTATCCCAACCATTCTCCACCAAACCATAGTTTCCTTTATGCCTCTTCTACTGTCCTTGGTTATTGTTGAGCACAGATACCAGACTAGGTGTTTTGGACAGCAGTATGTCAGCACTGGAAAGCACTGAAAATAAAGTCACTTGTAAAAGGTGGGGGAAAGAAACACAGGACTCACAAATTCCTACAGTTTCAGATAGCTTGCCTCTTGTGACAATTTCATCTAATTTAACGTTCCATAAAAGTAAAAATATTATTTTTTTCTTAATTTGAAAAATTTTCAATACTCCATAATTGTAGTCATTTGGGCCTTCAATTACACTTAAATAGCGTTTTAGTGCCTTGGATGTTATAATGAAAACGTTTGCTTATTCTTCTTGTAGTTCATTCCACAGCTTGTATGATAGTCTTTGGTTGCTAGCTTTCTTAATTAATTTCTCATCTCATAGAATCACCAGAGTTTCCTAATAATTGGGAGTGAATAACTTAAATTATTTTTTCCATAATGCTATCTTTAATAACCCATAAGATCTGTCATTTCCTTCTATTCCATGTACTCTATTTAAGGAGAAAATAATGTAGCTACCTTGAGAATAGGTTTATAAAACCAGACATTCCTAATCTTCTTGTTACAATTATGGCTTTCTTCATGGCTTGACTGCTAACTAGGTTTCCTGTCGTTTAGATCTAGTACAACGAGAAGGGAAAACATTAAACATTTTCTGCCAATGGCAAAGAAGAACAAGAAACAGCTGGGTGTGAGGGAGGTTAGTTAAGACATGAGCCAACACTGGACCTCCCAGTTATAGACTTAGGGTTTAACAGACAATAAATGTCCTTGTGCTATCAATTTCAATAGGGAGCCTTTACTTGCATCCCAAAATATCCCATTACAGTTTCTGAGAACTCTGATAACAGGCAGTAATCAATCAAGGATGGTTAGAAAGCACAAGGAGAAGACAGGAAAGAAAGATGCTTCTCCTGGTGTCCATGCTGGGCCTCCAGACTCACTGTTCTCAGATCAGTTTTCAGCAGTCTGGTTTACTACAATGAATGCAAACCAGCATTCCTCTACTCTGAGCCTCAGAGCAGCAAAAGACATGGAGATAAACCATGACCTCATTTTCACCTTCTTCCCATGGTCATAAACTAATCTATAAAGGAGAAAGACTGTTGCTTTTGGAGCATCAAAAATGTGACTACCAGGAATGTCCTGGTTACGGGCTCCTGGGAGGTAGGGAGGTAGAAAGGCAGAGTCTTCTGGTGAGTATACTCTCTTTGCTAATTCTCTCGGTATAAATTTCCCACCATAGATGTCAGGCTGCTCATAGACATCAGTCTGCCATTCCACTCCCAAAGACACTAGTAGTGCCACACAATTAAAAGAAACTAGATTCATTTCTTTGTTTCAGGTTTTAATTTAAAGAGTTGGAATTTTTGCATTTACATTTGCTTTTGTTTTGAGTAACTGTGTATACAGGAGGCCAGGGAAGGGTAAGTGGCAGTAATAACTGAAGGAATGCCATGCACATAAAACTAAAAATCAATTCATCTCATCAAGGAGTCAATAATCTTCTGCCCATCCTATAGGGTGACTAGATGGTCCCAAGAAGGAGGTACAGAAGACTCTTTATGGCTTCAGGCCTCTGTAGAAATGTAAAGGACCATTTCCCTTAGAGTACAGTGAGGCTAATCAGATATAAGGGAGCATCTGGGTTGCCACAGCGTGGTAATTAATGATGACAAGGTCAAAGATGGGAAGGCAGGATGCCTGGGGATAGTGGGATGAAGGAGCAGCAAACAGAGCACACTGACCGCAGAGACAGTGTGTTACATTCACAGACCCTGATTGTGTCCTGACACCATATTGCTGCTTTTCTTCAACTTATTCTTACACAGCCATGACCGAGAATTTAATGTAGTAAGTATTCAAAGCTGCAACTGTCGGCAGAACTATCCCCAAATTTGTGCTGTGTTGATAATCAGGGTGAACCCTTACATGAGCATCAGAGAGGTCATCTCTAAATTTAATAACTGAAGCAGCACATTCAAGACTGAATTCTCAGCCAGCTATTGTGGCTTAATCCTTTAATCCCAGCACTCTGGAGGCAGAGAAAAGTGGATCTCTGTGAGTTCAAGGCCAGCCTGGTCTACAGAGTGAGATCCAGGACAACCAGGGCTGTTAAACAGAGAAACCTGGTCTCAGAAGGAAAACAAAAACAAACAAAAGAACTGAATTCTCCAGCATAAGTTTTTATCAGTGTTTTTGATCTTGGCCAGGTGTAAGATGGAATCTCAGAGTTGTTTTGATTTGCATTTCTCTGATGACTAAGGATGTTGAACATTTCCTTAAGTGTCATTCAGCTATTTTAGATTCCTCTGTTGAGAATTCTCTGTTTAGGTCTGTACTGCATTTATTTTATTGGATTATGTGTTCTTTTGGTGTCCAGTTTCTTGAGTTCTTTGTATATTTTGGAGATCAGACCTCTGTCTGATGTGGGGCTAATAAAGATCTTTTCCCATTCTGTAGGCTGTCATTTTGTCTTGTTGATGGTGTCCTTTGCTTTACAGAAGCTTTGCAGCTTCAGGAGGTCCCATTTATTATTGTTTCTATCAGTGTCTGTGCTGCTGAGGTTATATTGAGGAAATGGTCTCCTGTGCCAATGTGTTCAAGTATATTTTCCACTTTTTCTTCTATAAGGTTTAGTGTGGCTGGCTTTATGCTGAGGTTTTTGATTCATTTGGACTTGAGTGTTGTGCATAGTGATTGATAGATATGAGTCTATTTCCATTCTTCTACATGTTGCTATCCAATTATACCAGCATTACTTGTTAAATATGCTTTCTTTTTTCCATTTGATATTTTTTGTTTCTTTGCCCCTCAACCAAAAAATGGTTAAGGAAAATGTGGTACATTTACACAATGGAGTACTACACAGCAGAAAAAAATGACATCTTGAATTTTGCAGGAAAATGGATGAAGCTAGAAAACATTATTTTGAGTGAGTAACCCAGACGCAGAAAGACAATTACCACATGTACTCAATCATAGGTGGTTTTTAAACATAAAGCAAAGAAAACCAGCCTACAAACTACAATCCCAGAGAACTTTGACAACAATGAGAACACTAAGAGACACTTACATAGATCTAATCTATATGGGAAGTAGAAAAATACAAGATCTCCTGAGTAAATTGGGAGCATGGGGACCTTGGGGGAGGGTTGAAGCAGGGAGGGGAGAGGCAGGGAAGAGAGCAGAGAAAAACATAGAGCTAAACAAAAATCAATAAAAAAATAAAAAATAACTGAATTCTCACGCTATTTCCCAATGGTACCTTATGCAAATTACTGAAACTCTTAGTGCTTCATCTTCTTCATCTATAATTGTAGAGTGGTGTTTAACTCACAATATGATTTCCAGATTAAATAAGATATAACATATGAATTGTTTAGTACAATGACCAGAATAATAAAACCTCAATGCATAAGAGATGCTATTATTTATTTTTGATGTTTTAACTATTTCATACACAAGTTCTGTATGTAATCATTTCTACCCCTTTTCTCCCCCAACTACTCACACCTGACCCTCACTTTCTTTTCAAATTTAAGACTTTCCCCTTTTAATTATTGTTACTCTCTCTGTCTCTGTCTCTGTCTCTCTCTTCAGGTAGTTCCTTATAGTTTTGAAATTTTTTCTCTATTCACTGTTGAATATACACTTTAAGGTACAAGACAATGAACAAAATGCTTGATATGATATTTCATTGCTTATATTTCTTCTCACTTATCTACCACATTATAACACAAGGTTGGGTGTGAGCCATCTTTCTTTTGAATAGTATCTGTGCCTATGCACGTATGTATTTTGTGCATGTGCATTTTGTGTCTGTGCATCTTTATGTGTGTTTTGTAATACACAGAACACATGCATGTGTGCATATAAAGGGTAAAGAATGACTTTGGAGGCCTTTTTTTCCTCTTTGTTGATATTATAATTTTATCATTTTCCCTTCCCTTTCCTTTTTCCAAAGATTCCCACATACCTCCTTGTTCTCTTTCAAATTCATGGCCTCTGAGTTTTATCAACTGTTGTGTGTGCGTGTGCGTGTGTGTGTTCCCTAAATATAACCTACTCAGTCTGTACAATGTTATTCTATGTCTGTTTTCAGGGATGATCATTTTGTACTACATAACCAGTTTGCATCCTCTTCCCTGGGGAAGACTATTTTACTCCTGGCATTCCTTTGTCCTGTAGTTATTTGTGTAATATTGAGGCCTCCTGACCTTACTTCATCCACTTAGGCATGTCTGTTGTTATCCTTGTTAAGTTCATGTTTAGGCAGTTACATTGATGGTAATTTATATGTGTAGCTTTTAACATTATCAGGAGACACTGTCTCACAGCAAACTCCCAGACAGGGTATGCCATTGGCCTTGAGTTTCCTGATTCAGTTAGGCTTGGTTGAAAACCCTAGAGAATCTGTCTGTTTCTGCCTTCCCAGTGTGAGATTACAAGCTGTCCCCCTGGCCTTTTTATATGCGTTTGGGGGATTGAGCTCAGGTTCTGACGTTTGTTCAGCAAACATGTTAGAGACTAAACTATCTCCCTTGCCCAGTGTTGAATGTTTTAGCTTCCATAAAAATCAAAGTAGGAGATACAGTTTCTATAAAGAGGAAGCAAGTTCCATATCAGATGCCATTGTATTTGTATTTTTGGCAGAGATGATTTTCTTCTCACTGGTGTGGCATATATCAAGGTAAAGAGTACTACAGAGATATACATAAAAATACCAACCCAGCCAGCTGACAGGGAAAATGTTATCGGTTTTAATGCTGAAGAATAACCACCAATGGCAATGACTTTAGCTGGCTTGCCTCTCCTGAACTGCACCCATCTGTTCTGAGACATCCATGATGGTGAGATTAGAAAGAAATGATGACACCTTAGTTCTCCTTGTGTCTCTTGTACGCCTCTCACTCACCATTCCGCCATATGACTAAGCACAGTTACCTTAATTGTCCCAGTGCCCGACTCTCCATTTCTCCTCATGACAGTAACTTTCATTATTATGATGGATGAAAACCCAAACAATATTTATTTTTACCTTATTGGAAAATATGAACATGTCCAAGGGAGAGAAACTGTAGACATAATAAATGAAAGAAAGAAATAGCTCTTGGAACTCTGCTATTCTTTCCAGGGCGTCAATAGTCCCGTGAGGTCATGATGTGGCAAAAACCTAAGCATATGGCTTTAATTTCTATATTCCAATATTAGCTATATAAAAAAAGATCAACTAAATTTAAAAGAAAACAATAATTCACGGACTCCTTATAAAACACTTACCTGGAATAAATAAATAAATATTTATTCCAGGTGTTTTATATATAAATATATGTGTGTGTATTGTATGTATACCTAACATAAATATATATGCCAGAGGTAAACAGATAAATGATAGAAGATAGATAGATAGATAGATAGATAGATAGATAGATAGATAGATAGATGATAGATATAGATAGATAGATTTCAGAGGAATACTTAATTAACAAAGCAAAGCAAAGGTCCAAGAAATTACATGACCATGTTTTTAACACCAGCTGTGGTACCTTGTCTCTACGCTCTATATTTCTATTTACAGAAAAACTTATTTCCAAAGAACATGATGGTGACAGTGAAGAATTCCTATATGACATATGGCAAACTGAAAATGAACTGATATAAACCATTGCTTTCTCTCAATCTAAACAGGAAACCTACTGAAAACCATGCCTTCTGCATAGGATAAGACAGCAATGTGAAAAGTGATCCTCATAGTATATGAACATGTACCATGTAAATGTTACCCAGTCATACAACACTTATAAAGGTTTCCTGTTAAAATATGACTTGGTTTGTATAGAGATATTTTTCAAACATGAAGAAACAGCTTGTCACTTTGTTTTTTTTTATTTTAAACTACAATTGATAAACAAGTTTATTGAAATGTTCCCCCCTTCAGCCAGTCTGCATCAAAGACACTTTCCTAGTCATTTACCAAGCCAATATAGTTATGACTCACCATTTGTCTGCAAAGAAAAATACACATCTTGATTAATGAGATAATCTGAGATGCTATTGTGCCAACTTTTTTGAATTTCATACCTATTAATTTCAATAAGTTTCTACTAATTTCTGTATTATGGAGTTGATTGAGTGGGAACATCTAATCTGTCTTTACGAAGCCCACTGTTACTACAGTGGTACTTCTGCAGCTTTTAATAGAATTTTGTATCTTTTCATCAGTTGTGTGATTATCAACAGTATGAGTACTGTCATTGAAAATGTATCTCTAACTTTAAGTAGCCAAACACTCATAAATTTCACAGCATAGTGAACCCACATTATCTGAATTAATTGTTGCACAAGTCATAATCAACAGGATATGATATTAAAGCTAATTTTCCAGAGTGGTGAACCAGCAAAGCCTCTGCCCCAGGCTTGATGGAGAAGTTCGGTAAGTTGACTGAGGCCCCTTGACCTTGCCATCTCCCATGTGCCGGGCCCTGCAGCCCACACACTGCGCACCAGAATGACAGCAGTCACAAAGGAGAACAGAGAGAGCTGTTTGCTAAGTTAAAGAAACAGCACCTAATGATATAAATACACGATGCCACAAATAGCACCCAGTTTAAAGTGTAAGTAACTGGAAGAAGGTGTCATTATTTGCAATGACGAGAGGACTGAGATGGGGATCTGATGAGTGTCATTTGGAACTTGTTGCGTGTGGGGTGATAGAAAGGCATTCCGGTTAAAAAGCTGCAGGCAGTTAGACCTGCGATACTGAAATCCAGGGGCGAGAGCTGGGGGAAAATGTGTTAGCATTCACTGTGAACAAAGATAATACCTGCTTGAAATGGCGATGAAGAACACAGAGAGGCAAAGGCAGAGAAAAGAACACAAATGAGCAGATGAACATGAGTGACAGCACTTAAATAATGCTACACATGGAAAGGAAGACGACAAAAGGAAAATCATAAAAAGGAGAGTGAGCAGATGAAAGGAAAGGCAACAAAATATACTCATGCATTATTAACTCATTCAGCAAATGTCTTGGCTTTTTTTTTTTTTCCTCTTCCTGTGATAAAAGCAAATTAAAGGAGAACGGACTTATTTTGGCTGATAGTAACAGGGTGAATATGGTCCATCACAGCAAGTAAGGCATGGTGGAAGGAACATGAGACCAGCCTGTCCCATTGTATCAACAACCCAGAAGCAGAGAGGGAAATAGAAGAGGCGCCAGGCTGCAAAATTTGAAGCAGTGACATACTTCCTCTGGTAGACTTCATCCAGTGATGCACTTCCTTCAGCAGATAGCAGCTAATGACATACTTTCCCCAGCAGACATCCTCTTAATGACTCTGTAAACTTCCCAAACAGTATCCCCAATGGTGCAAAAAGTACCAAATAGAAGAGCTTATGGGGAACATTTTACACCACCACAGCAAATACCTCCTGAGTGAAACCTGTGTCCTAAGCCTTGTATTAATCACTGTGGTCTCTGCTCTCATGGAATTTATTGTTTTTTGCTTAGAGAACGTGTGTATTGGCAAATACGCACACACACACACACACACACACACACACACACACACACACGCATGCGCGTGTATGCACACCTTAAGCTTAATAGTGATAAGCATACCCAAAACAGACAGAAAAGCAAAGCCTGTTGCTTGCAACACATAGAAAAGGTTATAGTTTAACTTTGTCTAAAGCATCAATGAAGTTATTCAAAGAAAACAACATTGCCTAACAATAAGTAGTAAATAAAAACAATAACAGCGATGACAAAATAGGTCACGAAAGTCAGGGACAATAGAGACGTCACAACTCCAAGAAGAAGGGAAACATATATTTCACGACTGCAGCGAGCCCTTGGTCTCATCTTACCGTGTTGTGTTCTGTTCTGTTCTGTTCAGCTGGCATCTCTTGAAAGCCTGCTCTTTTCTGAAGAGAAAACAGAGGGGGAGTAGATCTCGGGGAGAGGGCAAGTGGGGGACCTGGGAGGGACGGAGGAAGGGGAAACTGATCGGGATGTATTGGAAGACAGAATAACTGACTTTCAGTTAAAAAAGAGGCCACTGGCAGCCATGAAGAGGCCTCCTTCTCTTCTAGCACTTTCCATGCCAGCTCAGCATCAAGAGTAAACATTCCATTGTTAGGTTTAGGATCAGGATGAACAAAGTTAACGCCTTCCCCAACACCTACTCCTCTTTCGTGCTAACAGAACTCTATGTTGGGGGTGGGGCAGCGAAGAGCTCAGCTGACTATTTAAAGTCATTTTGGCAGCCTGCTCAGAGTCACTTCTCGTTAAGCCTCATTAATAAGACATACAGGGGTCTATGAGGATTCCCCAACACCTTGGATTTCCTGAGAGTGGCACAGCTCCTTTCTGTGTGGCACCTTGTTTCCTTTACCTTTCTGAAAGTCACCGCAAGGCTGAAAGTGGCGCCGTCATCTGGTTATGTAAGGCAGCCGTAGGAATAAGAGGCACCAATTAGAGGAGACACACCTGGAACCCAGAAGACAACTGGATAGCATCCCAGAGCTATGGCACTCCACCTGTGCTTCCTCTGTTTGGGCTTTCTGTTACAAGACAAAGCACCCACTTCCATCTGGGTAGTCAGTGTAGACTCATATCTGTTACTTATAGACAAAAATCATACCTCATTGACACAAGATCATGGGGAGATGGCAGGAGGGGTTGTTATTGTTGTGATCAAATAGTGGTGATGGGGCAGACTTACGGACAGAAAACCATCTCAGAGCCTATTTTGCAACATTGACGCTGCCATCACCACACAAACATGGAGTAATCAAGCTATACATAAAATATGTTCACGAAGATGTCTTACAATGTGAATGACATCCCTTGGGGGCTCTCTAGCTTTCAAACTACAGAAAATTAGTGAAACATCCAACTGTCACAGCCCACTATTTCCTGAGAAAGCGAGAGGCTTTCTCGATTATTCTACATCAATTCATACCACCTTAGACAGTGACAGGAATGTTCTACGGAGAGCTGAGCTGTGTGCTACAGTCACTGACTGGACATTTAAATAGTGTTATTTGTCATAAGTACCATGCAAGGAATGTCTTGGAGTCTCTGCCTCGAACAATGTATGCCAGTTTGGCAGGAGACCAGTACCTTTTTAGTTACTGCGGCATAAATAGATTCCTAACATTTTCCTTTTTCTAATTATACACATTGATCTGTCATGTCATTGCCATTTTCCAGGGTAAGTAAAATTGACTCTGGCCAGCTTAGACAAGCATCGCAAACATAGAGAATCACTACCTTGGGAATTGTATAACTCTGTCTACTAGAACATGAGTTTCCATATAAGTTACGTCTAGCCGGTAAAGCTTTGCAACGCTCAAGCCTGAGGATTTGAGTTCAGGTGTTAATTGGGTTACCAGAAATAAGCTACCCAATCTGTCTGAGCTTTGGTACTGAACACCTGCATTTTGTGAGTGTTAAATCAGAGTCTCTATAAACAAACAGAGTGAGCATAAAGTCATGTCTACACCGCTATGCTAAGCTCTGCAAACAATATCTTCCTTCTCATTTGCCCTTTCTCTACACTGAACTGTATTTGAGGAATTTTCATTAAAAGAAGCAGAAGTAAAAGATAGTAAAAATCTGTTTCTACAGAACATATCCCAGTCTAATTAAGTGCAACATAAAAAGAGGCTCTACTTAAACTTTGAAACTTTGAAACAAGGATTATAACCTTACAGGATCTAAGGGAAAGGTGGTAAAAAAAAAAAAAAAAAAAAAAAAAAAAAAAAAAAAAAGCAATAGCTCCCGTTTTTAAAGAGTTACGTGGGCCCTAAAATGAATGTTTTAGGGATCGTTTCCATCTGCAAAAGTCTAAGGTGTTACATAATCACAGTGCTGCGCAAAAAGAGAACCTTGAGAAATTGCTCTCAGTACTGTAAGCTTGGGGCAGAGGCTATGCCGGGACCAGTGCTGAGCAGAGAGGAGTTAAGGATGGAGTCGTGTTTTGATGAATTTGGGATGTTCTTACCTTCCTGGGGGTACCGTCACAGATATCTGCCCTCTCATCTTGAAACAACGTATACCAAACATCTTCCCGAGAGCATAAGGCAGCCCCTCACTAAGCATCACCTCCTGATGCATTGTCTCTAGTTAACTTCTTTTAGAGCAGACTGTCAGGCAGGAAGTAGTAAGAGCAATACCCTTAGTAGGACCCTAGTGATAAAGTGTTGTAATATTTATGGACATATAGGATTCATATTTTTCCTGAAGGAACTACAAATGGGAACATTTTTCTTGGCCAGTTTTTAAAATTTCAGTTCATTTGTCTGTTGATACAAATGTGTTGCCTTGTTGATGCCCTCCTAGGAAAGTGGCAGAGGATAGAGAATCCTCATTATCGACCCTTGTAATTATTCAGACAACGTTTCATTTTATTTTATATGAGAGTAGCCAAATTTGTATTACTCCTCTGTTGCCCTAATCATCATCATAAATCAGGAAACAAGAATTTCAATGTACAATTACCATTCAGAATAGACACAGGAAGGAAATTAAAGCTCTCTTTCTAAGTAGAAGAAAGGATGATTCAACTGAGCTTCCTAGGGGAGTGTGTGCCGTGCTGAAGAGCACATTACCGAAACAGAGATAAGCAGTTGTGCCATGTACAACTGCCAACACTTTGTAGTCTTTCGCCTTCAGGTCTAATGCTTACAAGGAATAACATCTCCACATTTTTGAAAATGCTGCTATAGAAGAAAGCCACTGACACTCCCTCAAATTTGCACTACTGCAAATGCAGCCGTTATTATTTAAAGAGAGAGACTTAAGATGGATAAAGAGAAGGAGTGGAGTCTTGGCTTCCTCAACACCAGGCTCTGTGTATGTCTGTGTGCACGGATATATGCATTCATGAACTTATGGTTTCTTGAAAATCCAAATGCTGGAGAAGAAGAATGTTTTAAAGAAATAGAAGTTTGAGTTAGGCTTGGTAGTACATATCTGTAACCTCAGCACTCAGAGACTGAGGCAGAGGAATCACAAGTTTTGGGGAAGTCTGGGCTACAAAAATATCAAGACTTTGTCTAAGAAAGCAAATGGAGGGAAGTAGGAAGGGGGAAGGAAAAAATAAGGAATGAAGGGATGAAGGGAGGAAAGAGTAGATGAAGGAAAAAGGAAGGAAAGAAAAAGAGAGGAAAGAAGGGAGGGAGGGATGGAGAGAGGTAAGAATAGATGAAGGAAGGAAGGAGGGAAGGAAGGAAGGAAGGAAGGAAGGAAGGAAGGAAGGAAATGAGGGAGGAAAAGAGGAAGGGAGGGAGGGGAAGGGAAGAAGGAAGGTAGATAGGAAGAGGAACATAAATAAACATCAGCTCAAGCCTAAACTTTTAAATTATTTTCTCCCCTTGGTAGTTACTACTTTTAATAACAAATAGTTAATGACTTGCAGCAAGTTAACCGCAACATTTCTAAGGTGGGGAGGCAAGCAACTGTGTGGGACACAGACAAGAAGGGAGCCTTCTCTTACTGAATTTGCACTGTTCAGTCGTAAGATCTTATCAGTCTACGCAGTCATACTGAATGCCCTAGTGTAGACTTCCTATAAGGAAAGACAACATATCCCTACAGTATCATTGTCACAGTATTTTAAAACAAAGACCTCGATATTGACACACACAGAAAGCATTTTTAGTAAAGAAAAATCAGTCAATAATCGAGAACTCCAAGGTATTACATTTGTTGGACTAAATTTCATTATGTTTTAGGCAACAAGAACATTATAAGATTAGAATTTGTTGTAAATGCAATGAAAATTTATGAGTAATGTTTATGCCAGGCTTTTGGAAGATTTTATTATTGTTTCCTTCTATTCCAGATTTAGACTTGAGTTGAACGCTGACAAAACAATACGCCATCAAACTCAAGTCCTATGTCTCAGGCAATTAATACTTGGCAACAGTGCTAAGATTGCATTTACCATTTCTAACTGTCTGTCTAGGAATGAAGCGGCTCACAGACCACACATGATATTGGTTCATGATAAAGTGGAGTTTGAACTTCCTGGGAATAACACCACTTGCTCTGCTCCCCTGCATTGATCGTGTTTCCTTACTTCCTTCATTGTTTTCGATCTGAATGGCATTACAGTAGCAGACGTCACTGCCTGGCAACCATCTGAACTCTATCTAACATATCCTGTAAGCAGTTGTTTTTACTGTGGTCTATAAGAGGGGCCCAGGTGCTTACTGATCAAGATTCACATAAAAGTAAAGCAGCACATTTTTCAAGAGAGAGAGGGTTGGCCATAAATGGAAAATTTATCAGGAAAAAGAGACTCCACCAACTCTGTCCAACAGAAAGCACTGCATAAGCATGGGCAAAAAGTAAGAAGATTTTCCCAAACATGGCCTCTGAAAGAAGCCTGTGAACAAGGAAGAAAGACAACAGTGAATGTGAAGGAACTTACTATACAATGAAATCCCACTGACTTTAATGTAGGGATCATACATCTTTTTATACATTTTATTTTACCAATAACCCATATTTTATAGTTTCCCCAACACTGAAAATAGTATAATAGAGTGACCTAAATACAAAAGTAAATCCCCCTCAAATTTCTCAACACCTGAAGGTGAGTATGAGGACGCATGCCTGAGATTCCAGCACTTGAGATGCAGGATCAGGAGTTTAAAGTCCTCCTGGCTACATAGGGAGTTCAAGGCCAGACTGGTCTACATGCGACTTTTTCCAAAAGAGGATAAATAAAATAAGATGGATAATAATATCTATGTCAGAATATTTTTTTTCATTTCCCCTTTTTCTGTTTAAACAAAAAAGAAAGGCTTTAACTTTAACATAGTAAAATTACATATAACAAAACAGTTATCAAGCAAGAATTACAGTTACAATATTTAAATCTATTTTATCTTTTGTCATAACTAAGGAAAACTATAACTATTGAATCATTCTCCAACTCCATCAAAAACTCCAGAAGGATATAATACTACCTAAGTAAACAAGAAATATGCAGCTTTCAAACTCTAGAAATGACAGAGACAACTCGCTGCCTGGACAGTCACCCAAAGTTCCTCTTTACCGTTGGGGCATCCATCTTCGGCCTTCAGGCTATGTCAGAATATTTTAAATGATTATAAAAATGCCCAATAATATGATTATGCAGCATATTAGATATCAAAATATGATCCAGGTCGCCCGTACCTCATGTTCTTGCGTACTCACTAGTGTATGAAACTGCACATCTCCACGTCTCTAATACCCAGAAGTGGTACTGTTTCTCTCAGGGTTGCATGAGTATTTTGACCTTCCAAGCTATTTTCTATGTAATAGGTTTTCTCTACTTTTTATCATGGGCGTTTTCCTTTTTATTTAAAAATGATATTTAATTGTTTATAAAATTTAGATAAGTCATTATATATATATATGTATATATATATATAATTTATATTTGGAAGTCTGCATTATCTCATGGTGCCAGTCACCCCATGCTGATCACAGAACCACACAGCACTATGTCAAAGGAACAAACACTGGGAAAACCCTCCACCTCTACAGAAAACAATCTGATTACTCTCCAAATCTGGACACTCGCTTTTGAAGAAGACTTTCTCTGTCCAAATATTCATAGCAACCAGTCGTATTCAGAAACATAAAAATCACACTTATTTCTCCTTTAAGGTTTGAACTATTAATTTTACATTTCAAAGGAATGTAGCTTAGAAGCACGAGGCTTTGATCATTTCATCAAGCAAAAACTGTAAAATTGAATTCATAAAGACAGACCAAAAAAATTCTCTTCAGCTGACAAAAAGAATCCAATTTTAAAAATATGGTCACCCTTCATTCAGTGTTTACACAGCTCCACAGAACCCTGTTATCTCCTTGGAGTGAGACTTTCCATAAACGGTGGTTTTCAATATGGTTTTTCTATGTTCCATAAATTTTCAGAATATTAAAAACCATGACAAATGAAGGGCATTTCAGAAAATTATTTAGCAATTTACATGGGAAATATCCCTGATGGTGACTGTGATTTCACAATATCTCTGCATCTAAGGGACATTCTGTGTGTTCGTTTGTTATGAATGTCTTTTCTCCAAAGTTAGTGCAGTAAATAAAGTGTTTTTTTAAAAGATGGAATTTAGTCGAATGTGGAATTGGTTTTAAATCACTGCACTGCTAATCATTTGCTTGACTAAATTGATAGCTTGTCAAGTCTTGTATTTGGCTATTAACAGCTGCCACCTCTTCTCCAACACGACTAGGGCATATTCTTGTGAGGATTAAATGAGGTAAGATTCATTTGCATGCCTGGCTCAGCACACGGCAGTTGAGAAGCATCCACTGTATGGCAGCTGCTAATCTCTTATCCGTAGTTGTCCTACAACTGAGGAGTAAAAAGAGTGACTTGACAAGAACCCACCGTCAGAGATATCCTGGGAATTTTATTACTTCTCTGAATTAACCATTAATGATGAAAAGTACCAACTGACATTTTAGCCCAATAGTAAGAAAATGGAGCTGCTTGCTACTTAGCTGTTTTCCCTCCTTCCATTCTTACCTACCTTGTTTCCTTTCTAAACACAGTATTCAAAGTCATCCATTCAATAAACACAGAAACTCCATCCATCGTATGGAACCCTTCTAAGATTTAACTTCACATAGAGCGTAAAATCCAGCCTCTTAGGACTCCCCAAAACTCCTCTCTCACCTCATCCCTAACCACCTCACTCCTTTAGCCATCTGGAAGTCCATGGCACTTCACTGCTCACGTCTCTATAGTTGGGAGCTCCTTTCATAGAGATTTTGCCTGCAAGCGACTTGCTTTTGAGGGAGTTGCTACAATTCCCTACCAAAATAAACACCTCCTCTGCTCACCTCAGGATCACCCTCACCAGTCTCTCCCACTCACTCTATCTTCTTTTCCACATTTCTTTATATGCTTTCTTTCACTTGCTTATTTGCTTATGTAATTGATTTGTGGAGAAACCTTTCTTGATGGGACATAAACAAGAAGCGCCTGCTCCTTGTACTACCAAGGCAATCTTTTCTTGCACGAAAACAGTCCTCTTCTAGAATTTTTCCTAAACCCTGTAGCTTTTGTCTTCATAAAAGAAGCTTCAATTTGACATCTAAGACTTGACACTATTCATTTTAAAAACATCTGTCTCAAGCTATTCCATACCCCTTTCCCAAGCACAGCTAACCAGTGTTCTGTTACATTTCCCCTGTCTGTTATCTCTTTAAATGTCTTTACTCTCTTCCCTGCAGACACTTGACCTCCTAACAAGGCCGACTCACTCACCACACCCCAGAGAAGAGCTACATCAAGGAAAAGAGTCTCTCTGCTTTTTGTACTTTACTTGACTGTTAAGATACAGTTTTTCCTGTTCTCACCAAAGTGTAGAATTTTTTGCACTAGCATGTATTAGTTTAAGATCCAAAGCCATCTTCATTCAGGCCATTAATTTACTCCTTCATCTGAACAAACATACACTGAGTTATAACAGGTACATATGCAAACATTTCCTGGAGTCTCCAATATATTCAATATTTACTTCTTTTACTTTTCTTGCAAGCACTGTGCAATTTCTTGGCAGTCAGTATCCTATCCAAAGACAGACCACAAGAGAGTTGGCCAAAAGCAACCTCGATTATCTTCATCTAGCAAAATCTTTCTCTCTCTTCAGAATAGAGGGGCTGGACCTGTTCTCGATAGCAATGACTTGAGCTGCTTTAATTAACAATCAAAACTCATATCAACTGTAGGTGACGCTAAGAGATAGGGATCCTCCTTGTCAGATAATGTATCATCTGAACAAAATTTATTTTTAATAGAAGCTTTAGGTTCAAGGAAAATTCAATGGAAAGTACAGAGAGTTCTCACAGAGCCCCTACCCACCCCCTCTTACACCTACAACCTTCCCCACCATCGTCTCTCAGGAGACTCTTACTATGCATCTGACAACCAAAGGCTTCCAGTTTTTCAATCTTGTTCACCTGGCTGATTCTGATCATGCAATTTGTAGAGGTGAAGAGTAGATATACAGAGGACAGCATCCTGTCTCTTACCCTTTCACAAGACCAGCCAAGAGTCTTATGTCTTTATTTCTAAGCTTGTCCCAACTCCTGTTCCTTACCTTCTTTCCAAATGGCTGCAGCTGGAACCAGGCTAACAACCAAGGATTTCGTGCACACTGCTGAAGACCAAAACGAATTTGAATGAGATGAAATCCGCACTTGTTTCCCCATGGACACACCATTGTACCACATGTCCTTGTCCTAGGCTCTGGTCTGCAATCTCCAAGACCTAATTTTATTTATAATTTTTCTCTGTTCCTCTCCCTGCCTCTCCCCTCCCCTTCAAATCTCTCCCATGGTCCCCATGATCCCAATTTACTCAGGAAATCTTGTCTTTTTCTACTTTCCATGTAGAATAGATATATGTATGTCTCTCCAGGGTTCTCATTTTTGTCTAGGTTCTTTGGGATTGTGATTTGTAGGCTGGTTTTCTTTGCTTTATGTCTAAAAACACTTATGAGTGAGTACATATTATATTTGTCTTTCTGGGTCTGGGATTACCTCACTCAATATGATGTTTTCTTTTTTTTTCTTTCTTTTTTTTTTTTTTGGTTTTTCGAGACAGGGTTTCTCTGCAGCTTTTTTTTAGAGCCTGGCCTGGAACTAGCTCTTGTAGACCAGGCTGGCCTCGAACTCAGAGATCCGCCTGCCTCTGCCTCCCGAGTGCTGGGATTAAAGGCGTGCGCCACCACCGCCCGGCAATAAGATGTTTTCTAGATCCATTCATTTGCCTGCAAATTTTAAGATGTCGTTTTTTTTCCTGCTGTGTAATACTCCATTGTGTAAATATACCACATTTTCCTTATCCGTTCTTTGGTCACGGAACATTTACATTGTTTCCAGGTTCTGACTATGACAAACAAAGCTGCTATGAACATAGTTGAACACATGTCCTTGAGGCATGATTGAGCATCCTTTAGATGTAAACCCAAAAGTGGTATTACTGGGTCTTGAGGAAAGTTGTTTCCTAATTTTCTGAGAAATCGCCACAATGACATCCAAAGGGGCTGTACCAGCTTGCACTCCTACCAGCAATGCAGGAGTTTTCCCTTTACCTCACAATCTCTCCAGCATAAGTTGTCATCAGTGGTTTTGATCTTGGCTATTCTGATAGGTTTAAGATGAAATCTCAGAGTTGTTTTGATTTGCATTCCTCTGGTGACTAAGGATACTGAGCATTTCCTTAAGTGTCTTTCTGCCGTTATAGATTCCTCTGTTAAGAGTTCTCTGTTTAGGTCTCTACTCCATTTTTTATTGGGTTATTTGTTTTTTGATTACCCATTTCTTGAGTTCTTTGTATATTTGGAGATCAGATCTGTCTAATGTGGTATTGGTGAAGTTCTTTTCCCATTCTGCTGGCTGCTGTTTTGTCTTGATGACCGTGTCCTTTGCTTTACAAAAGCTTTTCTGTTTCAGGAGGCCCCATTTATTAATTTTTTCTCTCAAAGTCTATGCTGTTGGGGTTATATTAAGGAAGTGGTCTCTTGTGCCAATGTGTTCAAGTGTACTTCCTACTCTTTCTTCTATGAGGTTCAGTGTGGCTGGCTTTTTGTTGAGGTCTTTGATCCATTAGCAATTGAGTTTTATGCATGATGATAGATATGGGTCTATTTTCATTCTTCTACATGTTGATATGGAGTTATACCAGCACCATTTGTTGAATATGCTTTCCTTTTTCCGTTTTATATTTTTGCTTCTTTGTCAAAAATCAGGTGTTCATAGGTGTGTGGATTATTATCTGGATCTTCAATTATTCAGTTCTATTGATCCTCCTGTCTGTTCTTATGCCAATACCAGGTTGTTTTCAGTACTGTATCTCTGTAGTAAAATTTGAAGTCAGGGATTTTGATGCCCCCAGAAGTTCCTTTGTTATACAGGATTGTTTCTGGCTATCCTGGGTTTTCTGCTTTTCCATATGGAATTTGAGTACCATTCTTTCAAGGTCTGTGCAGAATTTTTCTAGGATTTTTATGGGCATTGCACTGAATCTGTAGATTGCTTTTGGTAAGATTGCAATTTTTACTATGTTAATTCTACCTAACCAAGAGCATGGGAGAGTTTTTTAACCAGTGTTCCCAAGTAAGTTCTGAAAGAGAGATATTCCAGGGGCCAGTAGCACTAAAGTTAAAAAGTTAAAAAGAAATGAACATAGGTCCTCTGTTGTTCTTCCTTGAGCCAAATCCCCAATTCCCAGATATTAATGTAAATACTATCTTCCTGTATTGAATTACACTCTCTGACCATGCCCATTGCATAACCTTCATTATAACCATATATCCTTAACACCTAAAACATTATCAGATACAAAGTAGGTTCTCAGTGAAGATTGCTAAGTGAACATTGTTTGTCTGTCTCTAACACAGAGATTCAAGTACATCATACTATGCTGAATGGCCCTAGTGGTACAAAATCAAAAGACATATATCATTATGCAGCTAAAATATGCATCCACTCCAACTTGTTTTTGACAAATACAACAGAATAATGATTTTTTACTTAATGACATCCCTTTGAAACATCTTCCAAAAGAGATAAAGTTCCTAGTTTTTCTCCACTCCAGGCTGTTCATGTCACATGGTTTCTAGGTTCACTAACCACTTTTGTTGACAGCAGTTCTCAACCTGTGGGGTGCAACTACTTTGGGTTCAAATGACCCTTTCACAGGGGTCACCTAAGACCATTGGAAAACCTAGATATTTGCATTACAATTCTTAACAGTAGCAAAATTATAGATATAAAGTAGCAATAAAAATAATTTTATGGTTGGGGAGTTACCACATGAAGAGCTGTATTAAAGGTTCACAACATTAGGAAGGTTGAGAAGCACTGCACTAGATGCATTAATATGACTTTAAGATTCTATATACCAATTAAGAGCAGCCAGATTATCACCTCCTGACTGATGGATAAGCCTTTCAGTTAGTGAAGCTTATACTGGATTTACATTACAGTAATTTGCTGTGTGAAGTTAATTTTATTAGCAGAAAGGCCACTTGGTGGCTCCTTCACACACTGATACATCTCTATGGTCAACTCCTAGCCCAGGCTATCTTCTGTACGTCAAGTCAGATTTCTAAATCCTACTTACTGGTTCCAGGGTCTTCTCTCAAATATAAATGTTGAATTGTAAGCTTAGTTTCACTATGTTTTCCTTTTATTATTATTATTATTATTATTATAGTATTTTATGCTATCAGAATTTTATATTATACTTTGATACCTAATTTATCAATATTTAAAATATTATTAACAATTTTTAAAAAAATTATCCATTTAAACTTAAATTTGTGAACTTGAAAAATATTTTTATAACCTTATTTGAGATACAATCTAATACATTTTCTATGATAGGCAGAGAATAGAACCAAGACAAGCTCTGGAATGTTACAAATATCACCATTTGGATTGGTGATTTTTAGGTAGGGCTTCTCATTCAAGTTAAATCTACCAAAATCTATAATCTACTCACACAGACTACATCTGAATATTCACTAGCTCTCTCTATCTATTTTTTTAAAAAAATGAGTTTTAGAGTTTTGAGAAAAAAAGCACTGTGTTAATCAACAACTATTATATGGTCTCTTTCAGTAAAATCTTTTAAATCTTAAAAGCATGCCTTAGTATGATATATCTCATATATATGATATACATATATCACATGCACACACACACACACACACACACATATATATATATATCTTCATAAAAATTATTCAGTTTTTGGAAATAACCACATACTATTGTGAACTTCATCAATCATTGTTCTTTGTTGGATATCTGCCCATCCATATTACACACTTTTAAAATTACTTATAGTATTTATGTTGTTGTTATAGACCATTTTCCACTTGATAATTATATTTTCCTCTGGAGAGGATAAAATAGAAAAAAGTTAAGGTTCAAATTGTTCTTCCTTTTCTCGATAATCAATCCAACTGTACCATCATCGCTCAGCAGTAAGCCTATTATTTCACAATTCCTTTTGTTCTGTGTAGCTTTAAAGCATATGTTATAGTTCAACATTTTTCAGAGCTACAGTTCCTCTATGTGAGCTTTATTGACAAAACCGTGTGCATCCCAGGGACATGAGTCTTACAGACACGCTCAGCTGCCTCCCACTTCTTACGTTGATAGTTGTTCTCATTACATCACCACGTTCTCAGACTCCTTTCCTGAAACTTCTCACATGCAACTCACTTTTATTGGAGGTTTAATGATCAGTGTAAGCATTTCAGAGGCCTGTGCCTTCTAGGACACACTCTCTGGGATACCCATGCCATGCAGTCTCCCACCAGAGAGCATTACTTCTACCTTCTTCCTAGCAATGCTCCTGAAGGGAAATGGAAGCCTTGTACTTTATAAAGGTTCCTTTACAGCCTTAATTTGGGGTACTTAAAAAATCAATAGCAATATTAGTTCCCACTGGAGACAAATAGCCCAAATCTTTAACTATGTATGAACATAGGAAATTTAAGAAAATATAAAATGGACATTTAGCCTTCAAATTATACATTCCTTCTCAGAACTCCACTTTTCCTGAACTGGATACCCTCCAAATCTAGGCATGAAGGGGCTGCTGAAATGGCTTGTGGTTTTGTTTTCCCATAATGTAAGGAAGAGAAGAGTTTTCTATTTTTAAAATTTTATTTCCTTTAGGTTATTGTTATTTCTGCTAACAGTTGCATTGGGAAGAAAAATCTTTGATGGATAGAAAAACTTTTATCTAAAATTTCTCTCCAAGGCCATTCTATCCAGCCTTAGTAAGTAGGTCTCTAGGAATGACCTAGAGGCCTTTCTTTTCCTCCAGTTTTGTTTTTCTTTTATTTTTGGCAATATAGTATCTTGCTTTCATTATATTTTTGATCCTAGTGAGTTAGGAATCTTTTCACTCTCAAATTACCTGTCCTTATTGTTGTGCTTTTATGAGCTGGGTGTTGTTTTCCAACTAAATATAGAGATATTTGTTTTTATGTAGTAATCCTCTATGTGGTGGATGTGCCATGATTTTTGTTATCTGTTCCACCGTTTATCTTTTATCTTTATCTAAAAAATAATACCCACCTGAAATTATTTTTAAAAAAACTATTCTTCTGTCTCATCCTCTAATTCTTTAATTTTGTGGGACTGAACAACACATGCCTTGATTAGATTGGAGGGCAGCATCTGCCTAGCCTATCTGCACCATCTCACTTAAGCTTTATAAAAACCTAACACAAACCTTATAAAATCAATAAAGAAACTGAAGTTTCTAAAGGCTAGGAATTTCCCTTAAGTTGCAAAAGCCATAAAGTTTAGAACCAGGTTTCAAACATAGGAATGCATAGGCATCTCCTAAGCCCATGCACAAAACTATAACAGTATTTTGACTATGAAAATTCCTACATATATTTCACCAAAAAAAGAACCTCTAGATACTATTAAAGGGATTTTCCTTAACACTTAACTACAGACCCTCAGGTTTCAGAGGTAAAAAACTGTCGACCCACACAATAATCTACTCTAATATAAATTCTGAACACGTACATTAAAATAATAGAGTCCATTAATAAATGAAAGCTAATATCACATGTGTAAACACATTGGTTTTAACTCATTCAATTATTTTCCTATAAGCACTAACGGTGGATCACAAATTACACAGTCTGGAAGACACGCCACAAACACCTAAAGCTTGGAAGATTCATTGCCATGGTCTAATGGAAATTCTGAATCTACAACATAGAATGCCACTAATTCACTGTTCCGTCATCTTGTTAACCAAGTTGGAAATGAACACGGAAGGAAAACTACATGGACACACTGCTGCATAATTAGTTTCCGCTTTCTGCATCTCTCTGTTAGCTACATATAAATGTATTTTCTTCCCATGCATCTTAATTCAGGAGCTACAAATTGGTAAGTTCAGTGGCCAATTTCAGCCTATACAAAAACTTCAGTTGTTTGAAAGTAGGGTGTTTGGTGGCAATACTTTCCCCTGTTGCATCTTAGTTAGCCTGGGTGTGCTTTGCTTATATGAGTCAAACTCTACAGGCATTGTTGCTTACACCCCTTGAGTAGATCATAAGATTACTGAGACAGTAAGGCAGAAGCCAATATAATGTGAGTCTTATAACCCAAATCTCTAAAGGTACAGTTTCCCAAAAACAGGCTTAAGAAAGCAAGCAGCTCTCTCACTGTACAGCCGATGGTGTCTCTGCAATCCCAGTTTGTTTTCTCATCAAAGCCTGCCTTCTTCTACAGACCTAGCTCTAAGTACCAAGCTTTATGGCCATTCTTACTGTTCACACAAGCTCAGACCCAGAGGCTATAGTCAAAATACAAAATTTGTAATGTAGTTTGCATCACAGACAGAAGTATACACCTGACCTTCCACAAAACCAGTGTTTGTACTGGTACAAGCTCCAGAAGAGAAAAGCAAAATTGTACTCATCCCTCAAATAACCTTGAACATTGATACAGAGAGCGGACCATGAAGACAAAATCGAGGTGGCTTTTTTTCAGGAAGAGAAAAGAACTAAATATCCTGTTTGCCTTCCTAAAAATAGTATTACTATAGGAGAGCCCATAAAACTCTGAACTGTCACTCAAGTCATTTTAAAACTTACTGGTTGGCATGGAAAAATACATCTACAGGACCTTAAGAGGAGGTATTACTAAAAACTAGGAAAGCCGTTATAGCCATAAACCAAGTCAGCTCAGTTCAGAGCAGTTGCCAATGAACAGCCAGACAAAATTTCAAACTTCAAAGGGAGACTTCAAATGGATCTTTTAAAATGATATGAATAATATCAGTATTAGAAATATGTGGAAATACTTGGAGAAAATGACTGATGTCCTATTAAAAATAATCCTCTCCCCACTACATAGCAGAAGGTCAAAACCCCAGGCGGCTTCACTGTACTCAGCCCATATCCGCAGGAAAATTTTGCAGAACTGTTTTAAAGGCAAGGGGCGATAATGATATTTGCATTGTTAAAGCTGTGTCTGTGAGATGCCAGCACACACTTGATTAGGCTGATTCACTCAAGCAACCAGTCAATTTAGTGAAACATTTACTCAAGCCCATGTTGTTTGCCTAAATTAAAGTGATTGACTGGTTTGCTTGATGGGTTAGACATTTGGTTGGCGGCTGACTGCTCTCTCACTGACTGCCCTTAGTACAATTGTAGCCACCCCACACCCCAACAGCATTCACTGCCCATTGCTTTACAGTTCAAAGACACACTGTTTCTAAGCCTGTCTGCCTTGCTTGAACACAGCAAGGGCAAGTCAGGCTCTTAGCCACCTCCTACTTCAGCACCTTGGTCAGCACCCTACTCCTTAGAGCTCAGTTCTTCAGCATTACAGCTATCTATTCACAACCTGTGCTGTATAGGAGCTTACCTTGTTTCTTAATATCTATCCATTACTGCATCATGTCTCATAAACAAAGATTGGCTGAGCCCTTCCATGAGCGTGCAGCACAGGTTCCCATCTCCATTCTGCCATCACTGTCAAAGGACTCTGTCCACACCACTCTCTCGGCTCACACTACCCTCTTCCAATCTCATGTACCATACCTTCAACAAAGTATTAATCCATAGCATGGCAGATATTTATTCTGACTTCTTCTACTGCTTTCCTCTATAGCTTGAGAAATCAATCACAAAGTACTAGTTTGCTCTCTATTTATCAACCACGAAGATCTGTTCAACTGTGCTAGTTTGATCTTTGTGATGCATTAAATTAAATCTCTAATCATCCATCCTGTTTTATGCCTTATTTAAAGTAGGTGTCAGGAAAACTGTAATGCCCATACCTGACATGTATTAGCAAACAGATACATACAGAAGTTAAGGAGCTAGCATAAGACACAATAGTAAAATTCTCTGTCTCTTCCTAGGGGAAGCTGAATATCTGTCTTCCTGTTAAGGAACATATTCTAATGAAGATTGATTTGTAAGATTTCTACCCTTTTTTCCAGCATCATTATTAAAGCAGAAAAGTCTCAATGTAAAAATCCTTAATTTTAATGTAATCTTGATGCTTTCCAATCTATATCAGCTACATGGGAGAAATCTCTGTTTTATAGCCTGCGTGGAGTACAATTACATCACCATGGATTTAAAACACTGCCTATCATGCAAACAAGAACAGCAGCAGAAATTGGACAATTGGACCCCCCGCAGTACTGGCTCTTATAGAAATGTTTATTAAATTGCTATTTGAAAAGTCACCATTTACTTTTTATTCAACAAATAGAGTGAACTCTGTGGGTTTTGAACCTAGATCCACGCTTAAGACACTGTAAGAGTACCATTTTCTTTATTGCAGAGTCTCTTCCATTAAGATTCTTGGAACAGAATCCTGACTTGGTCCTTGTACCAAGGACAAAACTTACACAGAGCAAATCTTCTTTCTTATTAATCCTAAGGGGTTTGTAACTAACTATGTTTCCCTTTCAGGTTACAGACAAATTTGTGATCTATCTCAAACAAGTAAGGAGGTTTTATAGTCATCTTCATCTTGTTCCTGATTCTGCTTAGTGACACAACATTTACAGTTCCTTTTAGCTTTCTTCTGCTTTTAATTTAAAGTAGATGAACATCAGGATAAGCAGAATAGATATTGCCTATCCCTCAACGATTCCCAGTACCCACGTGTCCATGCTTCTGCCATACTAGATTACAATGGTCACTAAACTGATCTTAAAATTATTTCACATGTTACTGACAGAATTTTTAACCAAAATTGAATAATAATTCCTAACAAAGACACTAATCTGTGATTAAAAAGTAGTAATCTCACTAGAAAAAAAAGCATACCCTGACTTTATCCAAAACCATCAGATACATGCCTGGTGGTCTCTGAGGCTGGAGCATGAGGATGCTAATGAACAAATACTTTCTTCAGTGAGCCAAAAGTCTTCCAGACTCCCTCCCAGAAATTTCTGGAAGCAGAGCGGAAAGCATGGGGAAATTTCCAAGCCACTACCACCATGGCAGATCTCAGGATCCCCAACTTCTCTAAGTCTGAGTCCCTCCAGTCCTCACCTCTTCCTTTTCCACACAGAAACTGTGAAATTATAGTCCCCCTTGTTATGCTATCCACTCATTTTATTCCATAACCTTAACCAACATTCCTATACCACACCTGCCTATTGTCTCTCAAAATATGGCGATCCTGCTGCACTCCTGTCTCATGGCTCTGGTCCCAAAGTATTGCTTTTCTGTCACAGTGGTGGACAGAGGAAAAAAAAACAGGAATTACCAGGACCTTTATATTACAGGCAGGATGCAAACTGAGGAAGATGCAAAACCAGGCATCAATGCAGATGATACCTCAAATCTGCAGAGCACATGAATGACCATGAACTGTAATTATTAATCAGATGCTGAAGTAGCTGGTGTGTGTTTATGTGTGTGTGTGTGTGTGTGTGTGTGTGTGTGTAAACAACACCATACACAGTATCAACAAAAACCCTGTAAACTCTGGTGCTTTCTACATTTAATAATTAATTAATAAGGAGAAAAACTAAAGCCATAGTTTAACTGTATAAAATGAAAACCAATTATAGTCATTATGAAATATATTTTGACTAACACAATGAAGTAGTAGTAAAATACTACAATTGAAAATGATTGATATTTTACAAATAACATTTGCTATGCATGTTCCCAGTGATTTTCTGTCAGGCGAGCCTCATGATTGCTGCTCTCTAAGGTTGAGAGAGACATTGACAGGAATCAGATCTTACAGTAATTTGCTTCCTTCCTTCACATCTAAATAATGCAACAAGAAGTACCTGGAAATTGATAATCCAGATGAGGACACCATAGTTTACACACATCTGAAACTAGCAAAGAATAATATAAGACTATAGTACATTATTTACAGAAAAGTTGGGAAAAAAAGAGAATTTGTCATAGGCCACAGTAAAAACTTACATGAGGAAAGATGGTTTTATTTCTTTAGAATTTTATAGGTGTGTGGTGATTTGCCTCAATTTCACCTTACCTCATACTCCTCCAACTCATCCTGATCATCTCCACTCACACTCATTGCACACACGCACACACATGCAAGTGTGTGTATATAAACATGCTATGCTAAGCTCATGCAGTGCTGCTTATATGTATATGTGTCAGAGCTGATCACTTATGATTGGATAACTTACCTGGGTCTTTTCCATGGAGAACACTGATTCTCCCTCTCCTGGCAGTCACCAGTTACCTGTAATTCTTCAACTGGGGTCAAAGCCTTGTGAGATTTTTCTCCATTCTCATTAGAATAACACCTGTCATTATACAGGTCTTGCTTAGGTGACCATATTATGACAGCTCTCTGTCACATAGAGAAGACAATATCTGGAAGCAGAATACTGGTCCTCTGGCTCTTACTATCATTCCATTCCTGCAGAAAAGACAGTTTTGATCTTAACCATTCAAAAGAATCCAGGCTATGAATCCTACAGAAGGGTCTTCCAGCTCAAACAGATGTGTTATTTTCATTGATATAGAAGACATTCGAGACTTTTAAAGAACTCTTTAGTTCATCTTAATGTACTCATTATACAATAATAAAAAATATAAGCTTTGAATGAACTCACAAACAGTTTAAAACATTATTTAAATTTACTTATCCTCAGAGATATATATTTTATATATTTATATATTAAAATGTTGTTTAAAAGCAGAAATAAAATATCAGAAGTTGGGAAGCTATCTTTAATAATTAAATAATAATCTGAAATTAAATAATAAGATCTCCAACAATGGATGGCACTCGAAAATTTGTATTCTCTACATAAATGAGGTGGTAGATTAAGTGGAAGTATTTATTCGTCTTCCTGTTTGAGCCTAATAAAGTAATGAGAATGCTTGACTAAATAACAACTGAAATTAATGACACTGGTTAATAAATTCATGATAAGCAAAGCAAAACTTATTACATTGTGTATGTTGAAAGCAATGAAGTGTCTGCTTGTCTGAATTACAGCCAAAGGCTTGGAAAACTCATTAAAACAGAGAGGAGGGAAGAACACCATATACTCTGCTGTCCCCAAGCCTAAGCAAAGCCACTGCATCAACCCAGCCTCAATTGGACAAGCCAAACATTCTTAGCTGGGTATGTTAGACCACGTCTTCTGAAAAGCAAAGGTATATGTAGGATTAAATAACGTTTATTTACATCATTGTTGTTAAAGAATTAAAGCTTTTTAGTTTTAGATTATTAGATGGTATGGAATGTATGGTATAACCATTCCTCCACTATATACTGAAGTTTCTACTTCCTGCAGTTCAAATATTGACTATATTTGGAGATGGGAGTCTTCATATATTCCTAGTTAAAATGAGACCATAAGGTATTTTTCTTAATCCAACAAGTAAGAATAGCAACAGGTAGGAATAGGAAGGATTTGTGCCCTCGTAGAAAGAAGAGGACTTAGAAAGACACAGGGGAAAGTCCAGCCAGGTAGAGACACAAAAGAAGATGACCACTTAGAAAGAGAAAAACCTCTGACAAAAGCAGCCTTCACAACACCTTGATCTGAGGTTTCTGCTCTCTAGAGTATATGAAATGTTGATATTTGCAATGACAATTATGAAAGACTGGAGTGCTAGCAGAAACTCCTTTGAGAGGAAATGAGAAAGGAATTAGGGACAGCTGTGGGAAGAGAAATAAACCCTCTCCTCTCCAAGTTGCTTTTGATCATGGTGCTTTACCCCAGGGATAGAAAGTAAGCTAGGACCGTGGTAAAACTCAGCTTGCGGGCTATAAAGTGGAAGGATATAAGGGTGCCAGGAGTTCGTCACTGACAGCTCTGCAGACCAGCTCAACCTTTCCCCTGTTAAGCTGCTTTCTTTCTTCTGAATGCAGAACCAAAATTCCTGGATGTTTTGTTTTGTTTGTTTTTTTTAGGTATGTTTTGTTAGTATTTATGTTTTTATTCTGTGATGTTGTTTGGTTTTAAAACAGTCTTGCATTGCAGACGAGGCTGGTCTCAAACCTGTGGTCCTCTTTGAAATGGCTATATTTTAAAACCATGGCAAGCCAACAAGCCATGTGAAAATGGAGAACATGAGAAATAAGGATGCATGAATGGAAAGTTGCCTGATTCAAATAAGAAAAGAAAGCACAACCAACTTAATCTAGCAAGGAAGTTAAATATTTGTATCTCCATTAAATGCTTAACTCAGTGATTGATAGCAGGTGTCCAATTCATATTTGAAGAATAAATTATGACACACATATTGAATCACTGTGTTTTGTGGTGGTTAATAATAAATAGGAATGTTTCCTATAAACGACAGCAATTAGCACGCCTGTGGTCAGGAGAGGAAGGAGTAAATTATCCAGATCAGAAAGGTGCAGTGGGCCCCTCCTCAAGTCCCCTGAATCCTGACTCAACCCTGAAAGCATGAGAGCAAAATGAGACACAAACCCTGGACCAGATCCAACAAACTGTAATCACAAAGCTATATGGTGAAAGAGAAGAGGCTGAATTTTTTCATCGTACCTCACCTTTATCAAGTTAGATAATGAAAAGCTTAGTCCAAGGGAGCTGAACTACATGGCCTATGCCCTCCAAACAGCATCGCTGCACTTCAAAATTGACCAGCATCTTCCTGGTACTGACATAATTGAAGTTCTACTTATTCATGCATTTATTACCCCTGATCAAACCCAAAGCTAAGGAAACACAAATTAATGAAATTAATTTGGTGCCCCTGACACTAAAGAGGGAGGCAAATGGATCAACAAGCAATTATAGTACAATAATAAGCTCTATTATAAAGGTTATGCACAAAGGGCCTCCAGAACAAAGACAGGGAAATGCAAGTGGCTACAGGGTAAGTACTGGGATTGCAAGGGTTTGTCATCTGAACTGAGCCAAGTGGCACAGAGAACAGAATAGATGTGATCTAGGCAGAAGAGTGAGAAACAGCCGATGCAAAGGCACAGGAGGTGACTGATGGACCTGATCGTTATGAAGTGGGTTGATTGGGTTGTAGGAAGGAAACAAAAGAAATTTCACAGATAAAATACTTCACATATGGGTGACTTTTGGGTCACCTGAAGAAGATTCTGGATAGTTATAGGCATGGTAAGCTTTAAGAACAATGACCAAGAGCTATTAAATCATGTAGGGGTGAGGGAATCGGTTCTGAAGAATACCAGAGAAAATACAAAGATTTTTCTTCAGCTTTTCACATGAATTCTTCTTGGGAATCTTTTCCAAAAGAGTGTGGGTGTGGGTGTCATTGGGGAGTGTGTGCATATGCAGGTACACTCATCTGTGTGTATGTGGTGTTGGGAAATGTGCACATGTGCAAGTATATGCCTCTCTCCTCTCTCCCTCTGCCTCTCTCTCTCTCCCTCTCTCTCTCTCATCCCTCCCTCCCTCCTTCTCTCTCTCTCTCTCTCTCTCTCTCTCCCTCTCTCTCTCTCTCTCTCTCTCTCTCTCTCTCTCTTTCTCTCGTGTATGTGTGTTAGTGAGTGTGTGTGAGTAGTGTTGGGGAGTGTGTTCATGTACAGGTACACGCATTTCTGTGGGTGTGCTCTTGGAAGGTAGAGAAGGATGTCATCTGTCCTGCTCAATCACTGTTTACTTCCTATTCCCTTGACGGTTTCTTGCTGAACCTAGAGCTAGATCAGAGGCCACCAATCCTATTTCCATTCCCCACAGCTCTGGGTTACAGGGACATGGCCATACCTGGCTTTCTACATGAGTGCTGAGACGTGAACTAAGGTCCCCACATGCTGTAGGAAATCCTTCAGCCAGCAGTAGCCTTTAAGTTACCCGCCCACTTGGGCATGGCCTCGTATACTATAAATGCTGATGTAAAGCGCACCTCCCTCTCTCTTCCTGCTGCTGGGCTCAGTTGCTGTTTTCCCATTCGAGCTGTGATCTGTGAGTCTACCCCTAAATAAATGACCCTTTATTGTACTCAATTCTGAGCTAGTGTGAGATCTCTTTTTAGCGTCCACCTTCCCCCACGTTTACTCAGTGAGTACTTTTATGCACTGGGCCATCTCCCTAGCCCCACTGGTAAACTTTGTGGAAAAAAACATTGCTTAAAACTTAAGTTTATCAAGCCCTGTCCAAACATTTACTTACAGGACAGAGACCCACAAAGCAAAGATGTCCAAGAGTACTAAGCTGACTGCAGGAGGGAGTGATTGTGCAAGCACCTATAGGAAGGGGTGACTCAGAACTCTCCACATTCCAGTATCATTTGACGGGAAAGAACCTGAAAAAAGAAACGGGTGTTCCACGAGGAATCATTCGCTGTGTATAAAAATCACCTCAAGGGTGGTGCCCTGGCCTCTCCTATGCATGTACATAAGCACACATTACTGACTATGGATCAGAAGCCAGTTCAAGAGCTGGAGAATTATCATTCCTCATTACTGCACTGGGCATCCCAGCTTTCCAGCACTGAAGGACGATCAATTATGCGGCTCCACACCTTGCCCCAGAGCCATCAATCTTGGAAAGGTCACTTATTTCTCTCTTTTGAACTCACAGTCTACCTGGTTCCAATACAATCTATATATTAAGAGTAATTAAAATAAATGTTTTGTTAGTGATTTACCTAAATTATATATAGAGTTTCTTAGTAGGTACTCCTTCCAACCATAGCTTCACGAAAACTCAAAAACTCTAGTAGTGGTGGGGGGGGGGGAATGCTTGAAAGAATGGTGTTCATTGGGGCTACCTTTCTGCAGAGAAAACAAAGAAGTATTTGAAATAAAGAATTTTGCTGTTTGAGGTGTAAAAAGACCTAGGCATGGAATTCAAGTAAGAAAGGTTGTGTTTGTCAGTGTCAAAGTCTTGCCACGGATAAAGTTGGACACATTGAAAATTAAATAAGGATGCTGCAAGAGTGGAGTTAGAGAGGAACAATCATTTTTTTTAATGATTTATTTATTTATTATGTATACCATGTTCTGCCTGCACATATGTTTGCAGGCCAGAAGAGGGCACTAGATCTCATTACAGATGGTTGTGAACCACCATGTGGTTGCTGGGAATTGAACTCAGGACCTCTGGAAGAACAGCCAATGCTCTTCCCTCTGAGCCATTTCTCCAGCCCAAGACAGGAACAATCTTAAAGACAATGACAGTAGCAACGGCTACAGTTTACTAACCACGGCCCATGACCAATACCATGCTAAAGGCTTTGTGCAAAGTTCTCCCTCAACTTTTTTGTATTTTTTTGTACAAAGAAAAATATTGTAATGTTGCCTATCTGACACCCAAGGAAAACAAATAACATTGTACTATATTAGTTTCAGTTTTCCTTAATACATAGGCCAGATGTGTTGGCTCATTTTATAATCCTAGAACTTAGGAGGCTGAGGTAGGAGGATTGCTGTGAGTTCAAGACTAGCCTAGACTATATTGTGAGTTGCAGACCCTGTCAAAAATTTATTTAGAGATGATACCATATATTGTCCAAGTTCTAGTTCTCTCTTCCTCCTCAGAGATAGTGACTATGTCATGAGTGTGGCATATTTTGTCTTGTTTGTCCTTATTTCATTGTCATGTGATGCATAATATTATTATATATTATAGATGACTCAATACACATACACATGTGTAATGAACAAATTAGTAAGATCAGTATGTCCACCCCCTCAAACATACTTATTACTTCAATTTATTAGTTAATATAAATATGATTTTATTATTTAGTTTAGTTTAATTTCCTGGCATTTTCTCAACTCCAAGGTATGAATTCAAATCTCTCATTACTGACTAATATGTTGCATCGGACATAGCAGTTTTGAAGAATCCATTGTTTATGTATTAGATGCTTTCTTTGCTCTCATCAAAAGGTAACAGAAGGATTTTTTTCACTTACTCTAGAATGTATATTGACCATATTAACAGCACCTCATACATAAATGTTTGGAAAGTACTTTTTGAATAATTCACTTTTAGCTACTCTAACTTCCAGAATATACTATTTAGTGGATGATTCAGAATCCATCAATTTTTGTACTAAGGTATTTAAATAACTCCTATTTTTGATATTGTAAATAATTTTGTGAGAAATGTTCATATACCCTAAGAAAATTCTTTCGGAGACATCTCCCTAGGGTAACTTGGTCCATGGATGTACAAGTTAATACTTCAAACTGTATTTGATAGTACCAAATTGTCCTGGGACTTACCGCCTCCTATTCTAGCCTGCTTTCCCACAGACTTGCTAGTACTGAACATAGTTAGAATGCTTCTCTTTCCAATTAGAGAACAACAAAAACATCAACTTAATGCTTTATTCATGTATCCTTTCTGATCACTCCCTACTGGACTAAGCAAGCAGTCTTTCTCCATGGCCTGGCTCTCTAAGTATCCTTTAATGTATGGATTCCTCTTGCCTTTTTCCTAGTCATTTACAGGTGTCATCTTTATATATACCAGTATCTTCTGACAAAATGTGATCCAATTTATATTTGCGATTGACCTTCAGTCACTTAGGAAATTTCTAGCCTCATGTAGAATAATATAATACTATTTACTTATCCCTTTTTTTTTGGTTTTTCGAGACAGGGTTTCTCTGCAGCTTTTTTAGAGCCTGTCCTGGAACTAGCTCTTGTAGACCAGCTGGCCTCGAACTCACAGAGATCTGCCTGCCTCTGCCTCCCGAGTGCTGGGATTAAAGGCATGTGCCACCACCGCCCGGCCTATTTACTTATCCTAATGTCATAAAAATCTATCTATAATCTATCTATCTTACTATCTATAGTTATCCATCATCTATCTATTTTTTATCTATCAATGTCTCTATTGTCAATCTATCATCTGTCAATTATTCATCTCTCTATCATTTTTATTCCTACAGATAAAGTTTCCTTTTCCACATTTGGTCCCTACTTCAACTTAAATTTATTCCTATAAACATAGTAATATTGTCAATTAATTTTATTTTTAAATAAACACATTTATCAGACATTTTCAATTCTCCCTCCATTTTCCATGGTCTATAGGTGAAGAACCTTTCAAGCCACCTATTCTGTTCCACTTGATCTGTTTGGTTATCTCCAAGCTAATTCAAACAGCAAACTGCTGTTATGCCTTTTGCCATTTAAAAATTTGTATATGAGCCAGGCGGTGGTGGTGAGCGCCTTTAATCCCAGCACTCGGGAGGCAGAGGCAGGCAGATCTCTGTGAGTTCGACACCAGCCTGGTCTACAAGAGCTAGTTCCAGGACAGGCTCTAAAGCTGCAGAGAAACCCTGTCTTGAAAAAAACCAAAAAATAAAAAAAATAAAATAAAATAAAATTTGTATATGGGCAATTTATTTTCTGCTTTCTTAATCATTTTAGAATTTTCTATTTTTACAATTTGGTTTCCATATAAGCTTCAAATCATGTCAATTCTTTCTTCTTTGCATCGTAACTAATTATCATTTAAATAAAATTTCATTGAGTTTGCAAATTGCATGAAAAAGTACACAATTTTACAATTTTAAAACACTCAATCCATGAATTTAAGTAAGCACATTATCTCACTGATTATTTAAGACTTCTCTTTCTCTCAATATCTATGTTTTTGATCTATTATAATGGCTTTAATATGCTTTACTCGCACTTATTCCTAAGACCATATATATTGTATTTGATATTAAGGAAAGCACTTTCTTCTACTATATTTTAATGGAATATAATTTTTTTCTAATACAAAAGAAGGAGAAGCAGCGTCACCATTTCTCAGTTAGTTCATCCCAATTTCATTATTTACTAGTTCTGCCACTGTGGAAAATCTCTAATTTTAACAACCCTCATTTTCTCAATTTTCAAACAATGCCAGCAACACCTCAGAAAGTGGTTGTGGGAATAAATAAGCTAATATATGCAAAATTCCTGGCCCATATTAATCAAATGTAAATATTAACTTTTATTATAAGTGATTATTAATTTGCATAATTAACTTTCTACCTAAGAACATTATAAACGCTCCTGTTAGTTCAAACAGTTTATGGATTATTTTGGATTTTCCTTTGAATAATGACACACTCTACAAATAAGAACAAATTTAGTTTCTTCCTACTTTCTTATAGTCATAAATATTTCTTTCTTACCCTATTAGATTCCTATGACCTTGTCGTAAATGAGGAAGCATCATTCTTGCATTAATCTCCTTTCAAAGCACATCCTAAAATTTCACCTCTATCTGTGAAATTTTCTGGAGTTTTAGATGAATACCCTTCATCAGGGTAACTTGGGCCCATTGCACTTCTAGTCTGTTATTTCTCAGAGTTGATTCATGATAAGTACTGCATCCTCCTTAATTTAATCCTTAAACTGCATTCTACACCGAATAGTACCTAACAGACAATACTCATTGGACCAGCGGTCAGCAAGCAACAGCCTACACTACCTGTTTGTCTTTAAATAAGTAAATAAAACTAAACAAAAGGAGGAGAAGGAAAATAGGGAAATTATTGGGACACAGCCATCACCACCAGCGGCTTATGTTTTTACCATGGTTGGTTTCAGGCTATGAGATCAGTGAAATAGCTGACCCAGAAACAATATAGACAATATAGACTACAAACCCAAAACATTCACTATCTTCCTTTCATTATAGAAAAAATTCTTACCCCGATATTCAAAAATTTAATAAAGTTTTGCATCAGGGGAAGTAAATCAAATTTATTTAGTTCTGACTGTTTCTTAATTTTCAGTCTTTCCTAATTTTGGTTTATTTCCTATTTATGGCTCTCTTTCCTTTCCCTTTTGTTTTTCCTTTCTTGCCCCCTTCTTTACTTTTTCTCATCATTTTTTTTTTCTAATCCACTCTAAAGTGCTAAAGAAAGAAAAAAAATAGCAAGATCTAACCTTCTGGTCATATAACGAAGCTGGCCAGAACTTCCCACTGTCTCGTCTGCACCACATGTTTCGTGAGATAACTTCATTCAAATTCATCCTCTCAGAAATCTGAGCACCATTTGCTAGATACCACTGTAGGTCGTTGAAATAAATTAAGAAATAATTCTTTCCCTTAGGAAGCTTACATTCTAGTTGGGGAAACAAACAATTAAAAAACATCAGGGGGTCAGTGTGATAGTTCTGATGGAAAAGGCACTTAATACCAAGCCTGACAACTTCAATTCGATCCCCAGAATCCTCATGGTGGATCGAATCGCAAGCATGCCATCAGTACTGCTGTTGCCTCATGACCTTGTGGCTCCTTCGGGTTGTTTCCTATAACACATGGAGCGATTCTGTAAAAAATTCATCCGACTCTGCCTCTCCAAAACCTTCTATAACCCTTGCCTTTGTTCAGAGAAGCGCCCACCAGGGCTTCCAGACTCTAGGCCTGGTGGTCTCCAGAGCTCAGCTATTCTTTTAGCTCCATGTGTCCCAGCCACTAAGCCTCCTTGCTGTCCCCTATACACAACAGAAGTCCTCTTGCTATGGCTCTGTTGCTGGTCTTTGTCTTCTTCAAGTCTTTTTGCACTTAGTACCTGTTCAGTGGGGTCCACCAAGTTCCTTTCCAGAATTGCCCTCTGCCTCTCTTCTCCCTCTTCCCAAGTAATGGGAGAACCTATACCAAGGAGCCTACACTAGAGCAAGTCAGAGCTTTAGAACTGGAAAGACAGAGACTGTGATATGGTGGGCATACAGCAGGTCAAGGCAGTTACCATGCAAGGTTATGCTGGAGGCAGGTAAGAGGTTTGTATTTAACACTAAAAACAAAGAGATGCCAATTCAGAAGGTTTCAGTAGTTGTGCAATAGAACTCACTCTTTTTTCTTTTTTTAAATTTATTTAAAAAATATTTCTCATTTTATATGCCAAATTCAGTTCCCACTGCCTCCCCTTCTCCCGCTCCCTCCACCCATCCACTCCTCAGAGACAGCAAGGCTTCCCATAGGGAGTTAACAAAGTCTAGCACATTGCTTTGGGAAAGGATCAAGGCCCTCCCTGCTATATCTAGGCTGAGCAATGTATCCCTCCAAAGAGAATGGGTTCCAAAAAGCCAGAACAAGCAGTAGGGATAAATCCTGGTCTCACTGCCAGTGGTCCCACAGTGTGCCCCAGCCATACAACTGTTACCTACATTCAGAGAGCCTAGCTTGGTCCAATGCTGGTTCCTTTGCTATCAGGCCAGAGTTGGTAGGATCCCATTAGCTCAGGTAAACTGTTTCAGTGGGTGTACCCATCATGGTCTTGACCTCTTTGTTCATATTCTCACTCTTCCCACTCTTCGGCTGGACTTTGGGAGCTCAGTCCAGTGCTATGCTGTGGGTCTCTGCATCTGTTTCCATCAGTTGCTGGATGTACATTCTATGATGACATTTAAGATAGTCATCAATCTAAATACAGGGCAAGGCCAGTTCAGGCACCCTCTCCACTATTATTTAGGGTCTTAGCTGGGGTCATCCATCAGCAATAAAAACAATGACATATTGAAATTTGCATGCAAATGAATGGAATTAGAAAACAAACATCCAGAGTGAGGTACCCCAGACCCAGAAAGATGAGCATGGTACAAACTCACTCATAGGTGAGTACTGGCTGTAAAGCGAATGATAAGGAACCTATAGTCCACAACCCCAGAGAAACTGAGTAACAAGGAGAGCTCACTCTTTAAAGATTTATCTGCCACTGTGAGAAAGCGATTTAGAAGGGAAGGCAGATAAACAGGAGAGATGATGGGGACCGAGGAGGAGGTAGGAATGAGTGAAAGAAACAGGTAGCAGAAAGAAGGAGAGGAAAGTAGTGAGGCCGTGTTTTCCAGAGAAGATTGAGTCCTAGTGGTACAATGAAGTGGGCAATGCCACATGCCCAATGCTTGCTTTTATAAAAAACAGAGGTTCTGAGTTCACACTGTAGAGGACTGGGCTGTCATGTCAGACGGCCTCCGGCTGACTTGCACTATGGCAGTTATGGTAACATGGTAAGAGGAAACAGGAGACCAAGCAGAGGGATTAGAAACTTCATAATATATATGAAATATATAATATAATCATTTTTATAATAATCTGATACTAGCCCATTCCTGTAAGACCCAACCATCCCTCGAAAGCAGATTTAAGTCCTTCCAATGATACTTTCTCCATGACCTATGCACATTCTAGTGCTATCTATTAAAGATACACCTTTCTTGCAATGCCTGTATCAAAGACCAAGTTTCCAACCCTTAAATCTCTGTGTGCATGTTTGTGTGTATACACAGGCACCAATATACACATCCAGATAATGATTCTTCAAGGGACACGTTCAAGCTGTATTCAAACTTAGCATGTAGAAATTGGAGTGGACCTCAACCGAGTCAGCTCACTCTAAAAAGATGCCCATCACAGCACATTCCAGTGACTTCCTAATTCTGCAGAGGGTGGACACAAATTTGGTTGTATAATTCCGTTTTAGCCTTTTCTTCCTTAGTGAGTGGGCACTGGACCTATTGATTAGCCCATAAAGATAATGGGGAAGGAAGAAAGGAAGGAAGAAGGACTGCTTTCTTCTTTATCTTTCTAAATTTCTCCTCTGGCTTACTTGCTCAAAACTGAATGCAAAACTTACTATTATAAGGAAACTGTTTCCCAGCACGGATTGATATAAGTGCTATCTTTCACATAAAGCTTATAAATTCTAAGTTGTTAAAGGATCACATGATTTAGATTTTAAATTACTTTCTAGATTATGTGATAAATTAATTATGATAAGATATTTTCAAAAATATTTGAATAATTATTTGAAACTGACAATGCAACTTCTTTCTCCCCCCACACACATGTATGCACGTGCACACACACACACACACACACACACACACACACATACACACACACACACACACACACACCCTAATGACTCTCAAAAGTGATCTCTAGACCAGGAGCATTACCATTACTTGTGATTTTTACGAGAATACAAATACTTTGGACTCACAATAGACACACTGAGTCAGAAGTGCTAGGATGGGACTTCTAGCACGGCCTCTGGGTAATTGAGTGTGTGCTACTTTTAAGAACTGCTGCTCTGGAAACCGTGCCTCCTTGGCTTCCCACGCCTAACAAAAGGGCAGGGTGATGGTGTTTGCACAATTGGCCTATAGATAATAACCCTGCTAAGTGCACAAGGCTGCCAGAGCCTATAAGCTGTAATCCCAGGGGCTCAGCTGCCCCAGTCCTGCTGACCTTACCCAGCCAAGCAGCAGAGAAACAACATAGAGTAAAGTGAAATAAATACTTATGAATATTAACCATGGTTTTATTTCTAATAATGAAGCAAACATTTGAATACCTATCCATACAGAAGACAACATAGGCTGTAGTATATTTGTGCACTGAAATCACCTCGGTTAAAAATGAACATGTTACCCAAAGAAAAATCTCAGAAGTATAATGTTGAACAAAAGGATCAGAATGCATAGTTTTTTAATGTTTATATATATTTATAATGTGCTAAACTATCAGGCACTAGTATGCATTTATGTAGGAAAATTAGAAGAATAAGGGAAAAAAGCAGTCATAAGTATTTAGTGCTGAATGGAAAGGGGGTGAGACAGAAACCATGTCAGCAGGGCTTGATAAATTCTGTTTTGTTTTGTTTTGTTTTGAAAATCAGAAGAAAATACAGGAATTGATTAAAGTGTGACCCAGGGAGGAGAGAGAGAGATGCACAGGTTTCTTCTATTGTTTGCTATGCTCTTTCAAATTGATGAGATCTCTGATTAAAATATTGATAAGGGAGAGCCTTAGCCGAAACCTGTCTAATTGCCTGAGCTTCACGGCAGGTCTGGAGTTATAGCTCCTTATTGATATACAGTATTGTCTTCTCTCTGAGCCACACTTTCCTAACTTACAAACCAAGGAAGCTAAGGCCTCCACAGTCCTCTGTCCCCTGGCCTCTCTTTCTCTTTGATCTATTTTTGTGTTCCCACTGCAAATTCCTAGTTCCTGTTTTTGCCCTGCCTACGCATGGGCTGTGCTTTCCAGGCGCTTGCCCTTGCCCAGCTGTCTGCCCTAACAGCCCCTTGTTTACAATGGCCAAGAAAAACGAGACAAGACTAATAGCATGTCACAAAACAGGAATCACAGAATTTGTGCTCTAAAATGCATTTTAAGGAGAAAAGAATAAAAATAAAACAAGAAAAACTGTTTGACCCAAGGACAAGTGGTGTGGGATATACAAAGCTGTTGACCTTGAATTTATCAGCACCTTACATTGAAGGGAGTCCTTTTCCTTGGCAATGCATGTCATCAGGCACATCGATTCGGCATTACCATGATGGTTTTTTATGCCCACGTGCATCCTCGCCCCCTACCTAGCATCAGAAATGATCCCACCCAACTATCTAACTGACCATGAAAAAACACTTAGCTTTTCACTTGCAGAAAATGGTTATTTCATCTTCCCCAGGTTAGACCCTACCATGGAAAATTTCCTAACCAAATAGGTTGATGTGTAAACCCTCTTGGAAAGGGATTCATTATATCAGTAGTATGAGGATGACTAATTTGAACAAATTTATTGCAAGATATTTCAAATGTACAGAAAGTGTGTATATCAGTACTATTTATTATACTTTCCACTAATTTGCATATTCAGAATCAGCAGACCAAGTTAAATGGCATTTTTCAAAATGTGATCTGTGACACTGTATCACAAGTTACAGGGTTCCAGGCACATTTTAGGCATTTGACTGGAGTCATGTCATTCTGAGTGGTTAAAAGTGTAAAATGAATACATGTCATTCTGACAGGTTAGAAGTGTAAAAGTCTAAATGGAGGAAGGTTTGGGTACATAAGAGAGTTTATCTGGAGAAATGGGAAGGAGGAAGATGATGCAATTATATTATAATTTCAAAACACAAAAAAGTAGTATAAAAACCAAAAATAGACATAATGCAAACATTAAAAAGTCAACAAGTGTGTATTAAAGAATGAAAATAGATACAAACAGTTAAAAACATCAACAAATCTAGTTTTATCTCTAAGATGGACTAAGTGGGTTTCTGGAATCATTCAACATCTCTTAGTGTCATGCTCCTATGAAGTACAAAGTGGACTTTGTTATTTACAAGGTTGTTTACAGAATCTTTCAATTCTGTGTAATAACCAAGGAAGCCAATTATTCTTCCCCATGGAGACATTTTGTGGTTAATTTTCAACTGTTTGGTTGGAAAATAATAAACTTATTAAAGCACAGATCTCTCTGTTCTAGAGCCAATTCAGGGTGTGTGTTTATGTTTATTCATAGTCATTATATAAATTATGTTTATTGTATTTAGCAGAAAGTGGAAATGCACATTTTTCTCAATTACACAAAATACCCATATCTGCCACATAGTAGAATATAGCTAATTAGTTAACCGAGCTACTTAATAAGCTCATAGTAAGTCATAGACTATGCTAAGAACTCATGAATATTTCCCGTTTAAGACTTGGGGTAATTGTGTGAAGTGGCTATTTCCTATCTAGCATAGAATCACAGTGCATTATATACAATCAGGGTATGAGTCTGCCCTGATTCAATTTGATAACAGTGTTGATAGCTAAAGGCACTGCTTGGAAAAGGGCTTTACAGGACTTCTCTCACGTGGATCACCCCAGCAAATTCTCCCCCTACTCATCATTTACCTACACCTCACACTTCCTACTGAAGCGCTCCTCTGTAATGGCCTCCTATGAATTTTTATGATACTATTTTCTCCTTGTGATTAGAAAACTGACTCCAGGCTAAAATAACGAAGGCCCCAAATGAAGAAAAACTCAGTGGACTCTATCCAAAACTAATTCTCATTTAGATAAATACAACCTACTTTAATTACCTGCAGATTATTGATACTACGGCTAGTCTGTGAATCTTTTGTATCATCACGAGACTTCTTAGTGTAGCATGCTGTGTCTGTGAACATCACAACTGCCTGTGAGAGGCTGTCTGCATAGTCAGGAAATGCAGTCAGTAATTAGCATTGGATTACAGCAAAACATGTAACTGGGCTCTTCGCGTTGGAATGGAAGGAATGAAAGAATCGTCACGGGGGGGGGGGGGGTAGGATAACCAGTAACGAGTGACCTGACAAAACGGCTAGCAATGAAGAAAGGGATCTTGATCTGCACAAAGAATTAGGCCACAGGTCTTGTGTTCCTAAACACTTTCAGAGCCATAGTCAGCAAGGTCTTAAAATGGAAAGATGACAAGAAGCTGAGAAGGATAACAAATATGTTACATAAAGCAAAATAGATGCGACAGATCAAGCTGAACAGATTGAAATTTAACAGAGATAATTTTAGGATTCAAAAAAAACCCCAAACTTCTTAGGTATATAATATTTTTTTAAAAAAATAATGCCTACTTTGAAAGAGATATTGAAAGTTGGGTAACTCTGTTCAGTTTGAATCAACAGGTCTGGCTACCCTATATGCTTGCACTTCATTTTGGTATAATAATGGTAATAAGAAAAATATATTGGATAAGTGAGGACCAGTCCTGTTCTTGTCAACATGGGCAACTGAACTCCACATTGGAGATCTTTGAAAGTTGAAATTTGAAAATACAAATTGATATTAAATAAAAAATAAACATAGCAAACATTTGATTTCTGATACTAGAATGGTAATATATATATATATATATATATATATATATATATATATATATCAAATATATCAAAGTTCACCATGGCAAGGAAAGAGGCATTTGAAAAGGAGTGTTTAGTCTGAAAGAAAGAAAATGGAAAGAGAACACACAGGTATCTTCAAATATCTTTAATTGTCCAGAGAATGCAAACAGTCTTACTCTAAAGGACATAAAGGAGTAAATGACACAAGATAGAAAGATATGCCAAAAACATATGAAATTGAATTTCTCCATATTGGTTACAGAAAAAAAAAATCCGCACTATTGCTGGAATTTTACTTCAGAGAATCAGGCATCAGTGGGAATTTGCTTGAATGAACGTTGACTTCCTTTGCCAGCCCAAAGAAAAAAGGCCAGTCCATATTACTAACACTCAATAACCAATGGTTTGAAGTTTTATCTGCTCTTCATCCATTTTCAAATATGGGAGAAACACATATGATTCTTTTAAATGTAGAGTGAATGCCAAATTCTAATTAGTTTGGATTTCACCATTTAAAATTTTTAATTATTCAGAATTAAAAAATATAAGGAAATAGAATTGAAGTCTACTTTCAGGAAAGAAAGAAATCTCTGCAAAGTAGAACCGTGAGTTGACAAGACTTCCTCGAGAAAAGCTTGCCCTTGCACGTCCAGTCAAGAAAACACATCATTAAGAACAATTAGGTTATGATTTCTATATGAATAAATATTCTTACTCTCTATGTCCTCTTCTAGGTCAGGAAGGATTAACAGTGTAGCACTGTGTTCGTACCACTCTTTCTAAATACTCTATAAACTTAAAGATGAGAAACATGTTTTTAAGAGCTTTCATTCGAACCCAGAATCCCCAAATTTAGATCAAGTCTCATTAATTCAAGTAATTTAAGTAATTTTTTTAGATTTGCTGCTTTGGGTTTTCCTGAATATAGATCAGCAAGGTATGACCATAGATCATTCCCAGCAAGAAAAAATGATTATCAACTAGAGAGAGATGAAAGTTTTATAAATCAGCTGAAACTTACCTTATAGGTAAGCTAGAGCACATGGGAGCTGGTCTTAAATTCTAGAAACTCAGAATCAGCACAAAGAATTGTTTCCAGATGTGTGATCAGCAGAGCTCGGAGGGGGTGCAGGGCATACAACCTGTGCAGCTGCATCGGCTCTGTGTCCGCAAGTTACATATACTCGGTTTAACACTCCTCTGTCTGTGCCTTAAAATCTAAAATGATTTCGAGCACTGGACCCTGAACATGACGTAAGTGGCTTCTGGAGACAGACAAGTAGTCACTAAGGTACAGAAAGACAAGCTAGCAAGATATAGAGGCTCTGGTGGCATCTAAAAATAGTTATATTTATTAATGAGCGACAATATCCTGTAATCAAGATACAGCCTGTTGGGTAAAGGGATAAAGAATTACTTCACTTGTTTAATCTATAAACCAAAGCGAATTCACAAATTTACTAATTGTTGTTCTCTGCTGCAGATGTGAGCTGCCAGCAGCCAGTGGAGCTTCAGTATATTCAAAAGCAATCAGCCACCATTTCAAACTCCGTCAAAAAGTCATGTAGCACTTTCAGAAGGCATGAAATTCACCGGAGTTATTGAAGGGATGACGAAGCATATGTGAATCCTAAGACAACAGAGCAATCTCTTCATTTCACCACGGAAAATCAGAAGTAGCAAAGGACACTTGTTTGTCTCTCATTCGCTAGACTGTAAGCTGCTAAAGCAACCTGCATTGTTGAACAAGGGATCTTTGAACCTTTGCTCCTCTTCTGGCTCACACATGTGCACCTTTCTTCAGTTTCAGGACAGAGGAGCCGACAAGCTGAGAAATGTCACAAATAGAATCTCTTGTGTACGTCACTATCATCGCCTCAGCACCTGCTTTGTTTCTGAAAACAAGTCTCAAGCTGAAGCAGTCGGGGGAAAAGTAAAAATGAAATATCAAATATGAAAGCCAACTCAGTTCTAATTTAACTACATTTTCTTCGTATGATGTCAAGTTCATAAGTAGAGCCTATGTAAGCTCTGGAGAAAATACCAAATATTACCCTAAATTTACATAACATTTGTTCTAAATAGCAAATTACATTTACATCCAATAATTTGCCATTGCAATATCCCTATGGAAGTCAGGGGAAAATGCATTATCCTCATTTTCAAAATAGTAAAATCAAGATACAAAATAGGGCTAGGATCATAACACATAAACACATACAGAAGCTATAATCACAAATCATTTTTCCTTTTTAACATTTTCATATTATTAGACTCTTAGTGCAAGATTATTATCATTACTATTATTATGAAATATGTGCATATAAAATTATTAGTTACAAAGTAATTTCAATTATAAATCATTTTACATGGAGCTCTATAAGGCACTAAATAATTTTAACAAATATGTAAATTAAGGATAGATTATATTTTCTAAATCTCATTGTGAATTTATATTTAAGTTCAGCGCCAGCCTGTATTCCACAGAAAATAATGCATACAGTGACCTCCTGTGAGAGTAGCAGTCTAGCAAATGAATTATATTTTGATTTCTAAACCTGACTTGTAAGAATAGAGATTGTAATTTCTTAGAAATGATTTACAAACGTGCAAAGAAACATTTTTTTCCAATGTGTATCCTACAGTTCAGATGCCATACTGCCTTAGATCTAGAGCCAGCCTTCATCAAACATTAGTTGCTCAGCGTAAAAGCCTCGTGGAATCACCTCTTTAATTGGCGGTGTGACGTCTTACGTCATGATGTTGCGTCACCACGTGATGACGCTGTGCCATCACAACACATCATCGCATATTGACACAATGTCATGGCATAATATCATCAAATTAATTGCATCAGCACTCCCACAGCCTGGCCCCAAGGACGGGCAGGAGCAATTGACTGTTTTTCTTTGCTCTTGTCAAGAGTCTTGGCTGATAGAAGAAAACAGCAACTGAAGAAATAGTTTCCTGACCTCCTAGAACTTCTTTGATCTCCAATTATAAGTGTTTGAAAGTGACAAGAACGAGTTAAATGTCAGTTGTCATGGGGATAGCCTTCATGGGCTATTATTGTTTTGCCCCGTAACTAATAACTCTTGAAGATGATTTTAAAGATAAGCATTTATAAATTAACACCCTTCTCTTTCCCCAAAAGCTTACAATAGCACTGGGATGGTGTGAAAGGAAAAGTAATCTGTTGACTGTTGACTCTTCTTTTCTTGTCCTCATCCATTTCCTCCCAAGTCTCTTCCCTCTTCTGGCATTCCTCTACAGGATACTAAGACCCCAAGGGTGAGAGAGCAAGGTATAGGTTTATCAAATGGTTTTGACTAGAAACAGCTTTGTTACATGGGAGAGGTGTGGAAACCTGTGGCAGAAAGCCTCTCACCATCACAGTCTGGGTGGCAAGTTCATACCCACTGTCAACCTCAGTGTTCAAATGAGACATCTACCCCAAAGGTTATCTGACCTGCTTTTGAATTGCTCCAAAAAGATAGAGTTCCCAGTTAGTAAAACAAAGGAAGCAGATTATGCATACCCTCAGTGAGTGGCCTCTCCTCCATGAATACAGTTGCTAGATGCCAGGCTCTACTCTGGATCAAAGGCTCAGGTCAAGCAAATGAAGCAGAGTCACCTTGCAAAGCTCATGTCGCAGTAAGGGAGACAGGTGAACAGATTTAAAGACAATCTGCTAAGGGCTCTAATGATGATGAGACCTGCTGAGTCTAGGGATTCGGCAAGGAAAGGATGAGGCAGAGGTGCCAAGATGATCCTCCAAAGAGATCACATCTTCCGTCGCTGTGTTCTTTCTTGAAAAGTAACATGAGAAGAAATTTTACATTCAAATGTTTAAAAAAAAAACTAGGCATAAGGGAGACCCCAAAGTATTAGATTAAATGTATTTTTTTGCAGATATTTTTCTCAAGAAGGATATGTTAAACCAGTACAGTTGGAGGAATACTGACTCACACAATCATAATCCTTCATCATAGTTACAGTCTCCTGATGATTCTTCAACTACTCCATCACTTAGCACAGTTATCTTTTAGCAGAATATTCTATCCACACGGTTAAACACACCCTTTCAGTCTTTAGAGCCAAATACACAATAAAAATCAAAGCCTCTTATGAAAACTGTTGAGTAGCCACAAGTATATTGGCAACTTCTTTTCTAATAAGCATATAAAGATGAATTGAAAAAAATCCTTGATGGTGCTTTGTCTCTTTAAAATGAGCATTGATGAGCATTTGTATTTTAATATATTAGCAGACCACCTCTGCCCAGTCAAGGGTAAGTATAACAGACCCTGACATGTAGTCCCACATAAAGTCCACTGGTAGATGTTTTCTACTATTATCATAATCCCCAAGGGATATGTCAAACTTAGAAGAAATAATGAGAGAATAAAAAGCTCAGGGGATTTCAACTTCCAAAGACTTGCCTTCCTCTTTTTGTGAGTCACATCATGTTTAGAGAGACATTTCCAAACAGTGATCAAAGATGCCTTTATAAGCCACGTGGCACACCCTTTTGGAACTGAAGTCATCAGTTGTTTAATTAAATTGAGAAAAATTAATATATGGAAAAGAATATATTCATTATTATAACAATTTATAAAGTGAGCAAAAACTATTAATGCAAAATTCTCAAATAACTAATAAAAATAAAGACTATTCATACCAAGAGTTACAAAGACATCAATAAACAACAATTGGTGAGAAATTCCCAAAACTTTTTCATATAGAATATACAAAATAGGAATAACAAGTGCTTACAGGAAATTTACTTGAATAAGTGATATATTTTAGAAAACAAAATACAGATGTTCTTCAACTGATTTGGGATTACAGTATAGCTTCAAAATGTTATAAAACCATCTGAAGTTGAGCCATGGCTTGCTTTGCTTTCAAGCACCACAGAACATCATCATACCCTATCTCTAGCCAGGAAAGACACTGTAAATCAAATCATGATTTATAAATCTATATAGATAGAGAGACTATCTATATAGAAGATACAGGGACAATGATCTGCAGAATATGGGACTCCAATAGAATGTAACAGAAGTTAGAGACATTTCTAAGATTTGTTTCCTTAAGAATTATATCTTTAAAATATTCAAGTCCAAAAATGGAGCAAGAATAGCAACAGCAGAGTTTCCAAGTTCTGCAGATTTATTCAGCTCTACATTAGTGCTCTCCTTCTCTAGAATTCAGTTTGTGCAACAGATGCATGTTGCAAAATTTTCAAACTAAATTTGTGTCTTTGAGAGCAAATTATTTTTTGGAACAGAATGACTGCAAATAAATATGCCTGCTTTATGATTCTAGAGTTTCACATGTGTGCATTATTACACAGGAATCAATTTGTTTAACTCTGTCATTGTAAACTAGTGACGGGGTAAGCTTAAGAGTGGGGGCTGGAACACTCATGTGTAAATTGTCTTCTTCCATACTCTACACCTAACTTATATACCTGAGACAAGTAAAACAAATACTCTCGCCCTTTTTAATTAATTGAAAATTTTGATCAAATCCAATTTCATTACTTCTCCTCTCCCCCCCCCCCAATACTTTTCTCTCTCTCAATTTAACCTGGTCTCCTGAGCTTTGCGCTACTTTTATGTATATGGGTGTAAGACCATTAATGGAGCATGGGCAGCCATTTCATTGAAGAAACTGGACTCTCTCTCCAGGCATCCATCAATCTCAAATATCTCCTAGCTAGAGGTTTGAATTCATAAGCCCGTCTTCCCTCTTCTGAATTTAGGCTAATTTGATCTTGTACAGGTCTTATACCTGCAATCTTAGCCACTGTGAGTTTGCATGTGCAATGTCCTGACATGTTCAGCAAAACTGTTTCACTGAAAGTGCCCACTCTGACTCTTACAATCTTTCTGCTGCCTCTTCTGTGACGATAACTGCCCCATGGGTAGAGGGTTGTAATATAAATGGCTGGTGCAAAGCAGAGCACTCCTGTCTCTGATTTTCTATTGACTGGTCATAGGTTTCTGTACTAATTGCCATCTTATGCAGAAGAAGGAGAAGAAGGAGGAGGAGGGGGAGGAAGAGGAAGAGGAACAGGAGGAGGAGGAGGAAGAGGAGGAGGAAGAGTAGGAGGAGGATCAGCAAGAGGAGGAGAAAGAGAAAGAGGAGGATCAGGAAGAGGAGAAGGAAGAGGAAGAGGAGGATGAGGAGGAGGAAGAGGAGGAGGAGGAGGAGGAAGAGGAGGAGGAAGAGGAGGAGGAAGAGGAAGAGGAGGAGGAAGAGGAAGAGGAGGGGAGGAAGAGGAGGACGAAGAGGAGGAGGAGAAGGAGGAAAAGGAAGAGGAGGAGAAAGAGGAAGATGAGGAGGAGGAGGAGAAGGAGGAGGAGGAGGAAGAAGAAGAAGAAGAAGAAGAAGAAGAAGAAGAAGAAGAAGAAGAAGAAGAAGAAGAAGAAGAAGAAGAAGAAGAAGAAGAAGAGGAAGAAGAAGAAGCTTCTCTGATGAGGGTGGAGGGTGGAGAATTATTTTCTGGATTTAAAGATAAGAACATGGGGGAAATTTATTATTATATCCATTTAGCAGAGTAAGTTTTTATTTTTCTCCTGAAGGCTATGACATATCCAGCCACTGGTTTAGGGCTAGCTGACAGTGCCGGGCATGAGTTCCCTCTTTTGAAGCAGGCCCTAATCCAATCCAACAGTGGTTGGTTACTCCTATAAGATGTTTGCCACTATTGCATCAATGGGCATATTTTGCCAAGCCAGTTGTTATTATAGATAGTAGAGCTCACAGCTCGATAAAATGTTTCTTTCTTTTATCGCTGATAGTGTACATAGCATTTTCCAAAACTGTGAAAACTATCCAAGATCTTTTTCTTCTACTTCTTGAGTATTTGTCAGAGTTTCCATAAACCAAAACAAGATAGCACACTGAGATTCTTTAATTTTAACTATGTTGATAATTATATATAAAGTATTGAATTCAGAGAAAAAAAAGAATGATAGTGCTCTCAGTATTTAAGGCTCTTCCAGATACAAAAATATGGTTGGTGATAAATATATACATACATATATATATGTATATGTATATATCAACTTGAAGTAAAATACAGTTGGATTTTGTGGGAGAATATGGTCTCACTCTGTACCCCAGGCTGGACTTGAATTTCTTATCCTCCTCTGTATGCATCCCAGGAACTGGAATTACAGGCACATTCCACAATACCCAGCCTAGAGCATAATTATTAACCAACAGAACCTGAAAATTTTTGTTTCAAAATTAAGGGAACCTATCTTTTTCTTGATATTTATAGATAGGTGGGTACAAATTAAGTTACCAACTTGATTAATAATCTCCAACTCTCAGGCCTCTCTAATGTAATTTTTACTCCTAAATCCACCTTCTCCAACATTCATTCTCCTCTGCTAATATTCAGAATGTTGTTTAGAAAAATCTGAGGTATACACCGTTTTTCTCTTATGTCCTTAAAGATGATGTTAATGCCATAGCAACTTCCTCTTCTTCACCCCTAAAACTCAGTGTTGCAGATGCAGAAGTTGAGGACACAATAGAAGTGGCCTACTTCCTTTCCATACCAGAGGTACCTGCTTTTAATGGAATACAAAAGTGGGGTTTTCATAAAGTAAAGGACCCCAGAATGAAGTTAGAGCTAGCAAGCTCTAAATTTTGAAGCAGCATCTAACCTGCCTTGAGTCTGAGCTTTCCAAATTCACTGTAGGAGAATGTTCTACACGTGGGAGTTTAGACTGGTGACCAAGCAGATGAAGCCCAGATCAGCAAGAACACAGAACCCCAATAGATGTAAGAGAACACACATAACACAAAGGTTACATCTAGAATAGCTGGAATTGATGTAGCATGCAATAGTGAGTCTTTGTGGTTATGGAAGAAATGTTATAATTAAAGTAATGTCATAGACTGACTGGGGACAGATTGATGGCAGGATGAATACAGAGTCACCAAGAATGACCCTTCACACATAAGATGGTGAAAGGAAAAACTAATTGTAGAAATTTTAAGTAGACTGAAGTGTGTGCATCTCTCTCTCTCTCTCTCTCTCTCTCTCTCTCTGTCTCTCTCTTTCTCTGTGTGTGTAATTTTATTTCTATGGTGAAAAGACAATTATAACAGCAAAGAGATCAGGAAAAATGACAGGGATGAAGCTGGCTGTGATGTAGAAAGGATGAAAGGAAGAGAAGGACTAGGAGGGGGAAGTTGACTTAATTTCAGAATGAATAGTTTGAGAAGATAACAGTGTGCTTAGGCATAATGATCATGACCATGATATCCATGGAGAAGTCACAGTTAGAAATGGCAACACCCATTTCTCAATAAAAGGTTCAGCACAAATCCTTCCAGCAACTACTAAAATCTGGGATCAAGGTTAACCAAGTTCATCCACTTATCCATCTATCTCACAACAAAAACTTCACATATCTTTTTCTGTGAAAAGAAATGATTTTTCCCTTTTTTCAAAAGTGCATCCAGAAAATGGTTGGAATCATTCACTGTTCCAAAACTTCTTCTGAAAAGCTTTGATACTTTAGAAGCACAATCACATCAAAGAAGGGACAATTTCTTTAAAAGTCCAGATGGGAACTCGATGACATCTTTTATCACAGTGGATCCATAAATTGGTTTTTGTCAGTGTTCAGCGGTAGCAAAGTCATCTCATTAAAGGTAGCCTGTGTCACTTACCAGCTTCCTTTCTAGAGTCCCAAGAATATCCGATGATGATTTCAATAAGCCAATCATTCACTGGACACATAATCGTGAATAATTTATTGGGACAATAGATCTCTTACTTAATATAGTGCTAACCTTTTATAATGTCTGTACCTAGAGAGAGAACTAATATCTGTGTCGCACGACGACTTCTCTCAGTGTTGGGTTTTGAAGCGAACACGGTGACTCATAGAATACCTAAGCACATACAATTATAAACCACAGTATGGGAAAACAGTTAACCTTTGTGAAGCATTTAAGAGTTTGCAAAGCACTTTCTCAGACATTATCTCATCTGATGCTCAGTTCAGCCCTGAGAGGGGGGCTTTTTTCACACCTGAGAACAAGAGAGGAGGTGAAGTGATTTGCCTAAAGCTTCCTACCTATAAAATCAGAAATCTGGTGTTAAATGTTCAGAGTGTCTCAGTATTGGCACTGTAAAAAATAACGTCAAAGAACTTTTAGGCAGGCTTTACTCCACCCAGATGACAGTCAATTTGTACAATGAACCTGTTCCTGTGATTTTTATTGGCCACCTCTCCCTGGTGACCAGGAACTCTCAGGACAGACTCTGCCAATGGAGTAACACTTCTAAAGCAAAAATACTTTCTCATGAACTAATCCACATGTGAGCACATCTATACAACATATACTTAGCATCCTGCAGCAAAGGAAGGCACACATCCAGGAGTAACAAGTGTTGACTTCTTTAAGGCTTCTTTAATGGCTTCCGGCTATGTGAGACACTCATGTAAACAGTGCTTAGAATTGCATCCAACTGCAATTTCATTTGTATTTGAAATTCTTATTTATACATTATTTTATTAGTTATTGGAGAAATTTTTACCATATAAATAATGGTATAATGATTATTTTCTTAAAGGAGACTTACCTTGATATAAGGTAATTGTTTGGAAATATGTTTTGCCTCTTTGAGAAACTCTGGAATATTCTTTACTAGCATCTCTCTCTCTCTTTCCCTCCCTCTCCCACTCTCTCTCCCCCTCTCTCTCATTCTCTCCATCCTGCTCTCAAGTTCCTCTTTAAACTTAAATGGCTCCTCTTTGCTTTAAAGAATATTATTCTGTATTTGATGTAAACTATTAAGATAACCATTAGATAAAAACTAGCATTTTCTTTTACAGTAAAAAATAAATTTTATCCAATTTAGAATATTATATTAAATACAGTCTCCATTGGTTCCACAAATCATTTTGTAACAATATTTTCATCACAATTTCTAGTGTTAGTTAAACCTTTAGTCACATATGATAATTATTATTATATTATTATAGGGATCACATAAAACATCCTTAGACAAAGCTCTTGCAAATGGTTTGTCATTACGCGTGTACAGGAGGAGGTGTGGCTTCTAATTGCCATAGTGATGGTTGTCAGTATCTTGTACCTTCAGGCGAACGAAAACCAACAGCAGAGGGAAATGCTTTCCCACAAAATTAAATGTTTACACTTGTATGGTGAGGCCCAAATCTTCCCCATTTCCTCCATCTCATTGTATCAGTCAAAAGCAACCTCTCCAAATGTCTGTTATTAACAGAAACCTTTAGTGAACTGAAATTTTAATCATTACCATTTATGCTCAAAGGATGTGGGTTGTTTGCTCATCAAAAGCATGTCATTTAGGACAACTTGCAGCTGGTACCCCAAATTTAATTTATTAACACACCCAGCAATAAACAAAGGACTGTAGTAATTAGCTCGAGGATTCAAACTCAGCAAGAAACAATCAGAATTTCCGGTATCAAGTATCAAGCTAATGGGGTTTGTAGGGAGACTGACTATTCTGGGACTATTGCCTGGGACAGTGGGATTTTTCTAGATTTGAGATTTTTAGTGTAGGAATTTGGAGATACCTACATAACTAGGTTCCACTTTAGACTCAGGCCGGGGGAGTCTTTTCTATTTAACCTGGGAAGGAAGCACATTTTGCATCATCGGAAGCAGAATGCAGTGTGGAAGTTATACTGGAGGCCAAAATGCTCCATCAGATGGGTAACAGGCATTCAGTTTAAAGTCTGTCACTGAGACCCAGTTGAAGACAAGATGACCGCAGAGCAGCAGGCTGTATCTTCACCTGGGACACACATGGCAGTAAAAGGGAGCAAGGAGCGATTTGAAGATAAAATGTGCAGAATGTATTAATATTAAAATCCTTGTGCTTTCCTGACATCTCATAGGTCTGCTTTTCTGCTGTTGTTCAAGTCAGGTTGAACTGCTTGTACCATTTCAGTACCAAAATAAGAAGGTGAGGATGTCATCAGAATTATCAGAATCCCCTGCTGTTGTGAGGTACAGCCTTCCTGGTAAAAAACATGGTATGTATAATACTCAGTTTATGCTTCTGCTGGACTGGACACTTCTCACAGGGAGACAAGACAAGCTCATTCCCTTCCTTTTCATGGGCTACCAGTGCAGATTTCTGCATCAATGATAGTCACTATTTAAGAAGAAAAATATGAAGGAAGTCTTTCTTCTCTGCTTAGAAAATTCTATTCTTATAAAGATGGATACTTGTGAACGTGACAGGTTGTGGTATAGTGCTGAACAATCCGTGGAAGTGAACAAGAAGACATCTGCAAAATAGAACCACTAACATACACCTTGTCCCGACACTCCCTTCCTAACACAGAACTAGCCAGTGATACTCAACATGATGAGTTGTTTTACTCATGGCGGAGACACCCTATTGCAAACAGAGCCACAACATGGTGTCATGAATAGAGCAACCACTTATTCCATTGCTAGGCATCATAATCTTAGCTAGTTCTCTAACTTCCAGAAGCTAGATGTCTTCCTGTACCGGCAAACATACCGGCAAATGCCGGCAGTACCGGTGGTTGTAGGGGTTAGGGAATAACCACGATAGTCCTTTTATAATTAATCAGTTTTAATACAAGGGGAAATAAGGGAACTTACAGAACCAAGGGTCCAGTGGAGCAGAAGGTACGCGGGGGAGAGCAAAACGGGGCTCCTTCCGGCGCCCCGATCCTATTTAAGCGTATCCTACTTCCCTGGGGCAGCCACGCCCCTAAACGCAGGGATTGAGCCAGCTGCCCCAACATCTCCCCCTTTTGTCTAAATAAGACAGATTTAGAAACCAAATACAACTATATACAATGGGAACAGGTCATATAAAATTACAAGAAGTAAACAATATCAGGCGAGGAGTATATAACAAAAAATTTTTTTTTTAATCGCTCTACTTTGGGAAGTCTAAATAATCTAGAAGGTAGCTACCATTATCTAATCTTTAACCCCATCAAAGATCTGAGAAGGAGAGAAAGCAACCAAGAAGCACAAACGAGAAACTTTCAAAATGTGTAACAGAAGACAGAGACAATTGACTACCTGGGCAACCACATGAAGTCTTGATAGCAATATTGAGGCAACCAACTTTGGCTGAGGCCTGAAAAAACCTGACATACCATTATACAATGGCAAGGAACCTTTAGTAGAACTATCCTATCCTGTCTTGGCAAGATAAGACAATTTTGTTTTATCCACTTATGGATATTTTGTACTTTAGTCAGTAATGGAGGTATGGGCTTTTCTTTGCCTCAAGGCCAGTTTTGCCAAATAGAAGACAAACTCCCAGTGGAGTGTCTTTGGTGCTCAACGTTTTTTCGGGAGTAGAGCATTGTTGCCAGGAGTGATTGTGTCTCATAAATACAAAACTCTAGGTTAGATTAAAGGCCATGTTCTACAGCTCTTTAAAGAGGTCGAAGATTATGTTATCTATACTAAATACAACCTCTATGTGTCTAAAAAACCTGATTGTCCTAAATATAAATATGACCAACATATGATTCTCAACACTTATGTAACTGTATGACTAATAGAATAGACAACTGTACAATAAATGAAGACAATGATTTCCAAATGTAAACAGGGTCATTACATAAATAATATCTGAGGTAGAAATGTACATTGTAATATAGTAAACAATGTCATTATATAAATAGTATCAGAGGTAGAGATGTACATTGTAATATAGTAAACAATGTCAATATAACAATTGTTTTAAACAGAGGCAGTATCATACTCTCATACAATGTTCAATATTTCAATATACAAGAATCAACACTCATATAGTTTTTTAAAAAAGAATAACTCACAAAAATCAATTATTTCTTCAGATCACCAGTTAATCCCTCCCCCCCTTTTTTTAATATATAAATATATATATATATACATATACATATATATATATATATATTTACACATAATTTATACCCCTGAGTCCATATAAAGCCCAGGATTCTGCCCCACGTAAGGTTTTTAAGTGGATTTAGTCACCACGTTGGAGCCCCAAATGTACCGGCAAACGTACCGGCAAATGCTGGCAGTACCGGTGGTTGTAGGGGTTAGGGAATAACCACGATAGTCCTTTTATAATTAATCAGTTTTAATACAAGGGGAAATAAGGGAACTTACAGAACCAAGGGTCCAGCGGAGCAGAAGGTTCGCGGGGGAGAGCAAAACGGGGCTCCTTCCGGCGCCCCGATCCTATTTAAGCGTATCCTACTTCCCTGGGGCAGCCACGCCCCTGAACGCAGGGATTGGGCCAGCTGCCCCAACATCTTCCCATGATAATTACAGTGCAAAACTCACAATGTCCAGGATTTTTTGAGAAGAACGTTAAGGCAGCACATGTTGAATGCAATGTGTGGTACTGGATGGTGCTCAACAAATGTCTCTTTTCACTGTCCTGTGACAAGATCCTGTCTGCAGATGAACAAACAGGCCACTCTCAAGCGTGGAAAATTGTTCATTATCCCTGTTTATTACCCATCTCAATCACCATATGATGAGAACTAATCCAGCTCATTTTCTTTGTATTTTACATTTCTTCTACCCTCCAAAATCATAAATGTCTCCTAAAAATACCATCCGTCAGAATATATGGATGTCTAGTAGAGACAACCTAATATTTGTACCTGAAAAGCTCAAAAATCCAACCTGGGCCATCAAACCAATCACTTTCCTGTCTGTCTAAAAGCTCGCCTGCTGCTGGATAAGGAAAGTTAGATAAAATAATGTCACCCATGTGTTTGATGATCTCCAATGTGAAATCTGGGTGGAAAAGTCAGCACTGTACTTAAAGGCCTGTGAAGCTGAATGCTGCCCACACCAGGAAGATAGATAGACAGACAGACAGACAGATAGATAGATAGATAGATGATAGATAGATAAATAGATGATAGATAGATAGATAGATAGATAGATAGATAGATAGATAGATAGATAGAGATATATAGAGAGTTAAATTAATATAATGAATAGGCCATGAATTTGGAGGATAGCAAGGTGAGGAAGGAAAGGAAAGGGAAAATAATGTGATAATTTTTGAAATTATATATCTTATAATTATGTAATTCAAGTATAATTCAAATTATAATTATAGTTTTCACGAATAAAACTAATATTTTTAAAACCTAATCATAAAATGGAAGGACAGCGTCTCACCGCAATTTTCAATCAAATGAAAACCTCAATTCTTTCTAAAATAATGCATCAAAGTCAGCACAGCTAGTAACTCTTCTGATGTCTTGCCCTTGTGAAGAAACTGATGAAAATGGAGACTTGTATCAGAGTAAATTCCCTCAATGTTGATTCCTACTGGCTGATAAAATCAGATGGGATCTGGTGCATTCAGGGTGGTAGAGCCAATGTTATCATATGTCAGGGATTGTCCCAAGCATGTAATATGAAGTAGAGAAATTGATTGTAAAATCAATTATTGTAAAATCATCTTTTACAATAATTCTGTCCTAAAGGTACTATCCTTAACCCCATTTTGCTCATGATAAACTACAACTTTGAAGATTCTTTAAGGTACCAGAACTGGTAGCAACCAAAATTACACTTGAACATGTATCTTGCAAGCTTCAAAACCCATTCTCCTGCCATTAAGTTATGTGAGAGGAGAAAGCAAATTGTTCTTTCTTTTATAAATATTCTGCCTCAAATTCCAAAACGGTTTATTTTGCCTTAGTTACTTGTCTGTATGTGCATGTCTGTGCATGTGTGTGTCCTGGTGTGTCTTCCTTAATTGCTTCTTCACTCATTTCTGAGACAGGGTCTCTCATTTACTCTCAAGCCCACCAACGCAGCTACATTGGAAGGCCAGGGAGGCCCAGGAACCCACCTCACATTTCCCACATCATCAAATAATGGACAGAACAGGCAGTCTGACTTTACCAGGGACTACAGACTACCTCTATGAATCGCAGACTCAGTCACTGTTATTAGTCTATAGAAAATAATGTCACTGCCATAAAAATTCTTCTCCAAAGTATGTCTTAGATTTGTTGTAAGTAGTTTAAGCAAATGCGTTTTAATGTTCTCTTCATCATGGCGGAGGGAAAAACTAAAAAGCCCCAAGTTGTATTCACATCAAAAATGAAATCTCTAAAGGTTTGAGGAAATGTCCCAGTTTTTTCAACTCCACTTTCAAAGGTTTTGAATGGTTAATTTGATATTCTAGAGCATTCAGCAGTATCCCTTAATGAGCTTAAAACTAGACATTTTCTATAGGCTTAGGTTTCAGATAATGATTTGAGACCACCTCATCCTGCCTTCTTTGCACATTGATGCTATTAAGTTCAAAGTCAAGCATGAAGGTGAACAGGCATTAATTTACGACCATTCGGAGCTCTGTTCTCAGCATTAGCCACAATGAACCTCCCGTGTTAGTCCTCGACAAGGCTTCTCTTAGTTGGTCCAGATCAAAAGCTGGGTGGAAATCAACCTGCGTGGCCAGCGAGACATTTTCCCGTTCCTCTTCCTATTTATAGGGGTCAGTTCAGAGGTCCTGAGAAACACTGTAACTCAAAAGAGCATGTCTTTGAGTATAAATCAGTTGAATAGATTAAAAATACGGTGGCAGAGTTGAAGTTCCTTGTTGACTTTTTCTATATTTGGGGGGAGGCAGAAATAAATCAAAGTGGACTCCTTTCTCCGAGATATTTCAGACACAATGCCAGGCCTTCAAGTGAAATTAGGTATGGCGAAATCTGAAACGACCATTTTTACAGTGTTTTTCTTTTTCTTCTATATCTGCACACATCGCTGCTGTATTGAATGCTGCTGATCCTGGAGGGGAGTAGCCCCCACATTCATTATTTTCTCTCACCTTCTTTCAATGGTCCCATCCTCATTCAAGTTGTTTTAGCCTGTAATGCTGCCCACTGAGACTTAGGAAGTTTTGTGCTATTTCCAGGGCTTTCGGAATCACCACTTCCTTCATCCTTCTACAGAAACGCCTCTCTGCTTATTGCCTACCGTCTCAGTATCTGGTTAACCCGGCCTTTCCCTTTTCACCCTTCTGTCTTGGCTTGGTATATGTGACCTTCGCAGTTGCATTTGAGAGATGAGAAAGTCTCTTGCGGGGGTTAGGGAGTAAAGATCTTGCTGTACAAGCACATGAGGAACTGAGTTCAAAATCAAAGAGCTCGCATAAATAGCTGGGTGCTCTAGGGGGTGAGTGTGTGCAATCCCGGTGTTCCTGCAGAGAGATGGATAGGCAGACGGAAGAGACTTATGTGCAACACTGTGGGCCAGCTAGCTGACCTGGCATGTGTAGTGATAAGCAGTAAAAGAGAGAACCCTGTCCCAAACAAAGAAGGGTAGGGTTGACAACTGGGGTTATTCTCTGTCACACACTCACACACACACACACGCACGCACGCACGCATGCACGCACGCACGCACGCACGCATGCACGCACGCACGCACGCATGCACGCACGAGTCTTCTTAAAAGAAAGAAAACTCTCCTGGGCTGGAGAAACTTCACTCAATTTTCACTGATCCATTTCCTCCTCAGAGCCCTGTGTGCTCACCTCTTCCACTAAGACACTTTGAGACTTACATATTCCCCCCCCCCAAAAAAAATTTCCCATTGTCTAAAACGTTCAATCCAAGGAGCCTGGTGTTTAAGACTCTCCAAGGCTCTACTGTGCAAATGAATTTTTCCTCCAGTCACTCCAGATTGCATTGATTTCCTCCTCATATTTTAGAATTTATATCTGTATCAGTCATTCTCAAACTAAATTATATTTTTCCTTCCGTCATTCGTAGGTTTCCACGCGGTTCTTGCTTATCATAGCAACAGTTAGATGCTGAACTGTAATAGCATAGATTTGTGACTTTGGAATCTGCACCCCATAGAACATGGTCACTGAAAGCTGATGATTCATCTCACAAGAATGATGCCTGAATGAATGGATGGATGGATTTGTAGACACCTTAAGGCAAAAAGTAACACATAGAGAGAGACTAGTCTTTATTTTTTTGTCAGCCCACCCGATAAACTCATGACATCGTATATAAGCAGCTTGAAGAAGGGCAAGGCGAGGGCAGCTGCTGTGCTAGTTACCTTCCTTTATTCTGGCAAGGGACCAGGGAAGGTGAAGCTAGCTCACTGGTTGCTTGCAAACAAGCCATCCTTCTTTCCATTCTCATTTTTCCTCTTGCTTCAAAAATTGTTATTCTACAGAGACAAGTCCTGGAGGAGGGCAGAGAAGGTGAAGGGGGAATAAGGAGAGAAAGCCAGCCATTCATCACAGGCACAGCTGGAGGATGGCAGCCTTCCTCTGCCAGAAGGCAGGAGAAAACATCACTCTATTCCAGGCCACTGAACAAACCTGAGCAAGGTATAAAACTTCTAGGGGCAAGAGGGACCTATTAGTGAAAAAAACCACTTAACTGAAAGAGGGTTAGCCACACAAAAAGCCAAAGGGACAGAAGCCCAAATCCTCTGGGTTAGTCTGACCATATGAATAGAAAGAGCGTAAAAATAAACTATGACTACAAAGGGGGCAAATAAATAAATACAGAGAAATATTTTCGATATATCATCAGTGAAAACTCAAAGATGCCCATTTGAGGTGTTTACGATTGATACAGGCCTTGAGATTTCACTTCCCAAGAACTCATTCAAGAGCATAAAAGTACAAACCAGCAATAGTATTTGCTTGATTACATGGGAGATATGGCTTGTTTTTCCTTAAGTTCATGAAACAAAGTCTGATCCAGGGAGGATGGGTTTTAGTAGCTGGAAAGAGAACATGTGAGTCCATGTATTAAGAGTCACTTGGGACCTTCAGGGTCATAAGCAGAGGACGGGTTACCAGATCAGGAATTTGAAGAAAGACCCAGCCCTAGACAAACCCCTAGGGCACAATTCCTTCTATGATCAGTTCCTTTCCTGCCTATGAAAAGACTGTACTAACTAGACAAAAAAAAATCTTGTCCAGTATGTGTCATTGACTCAATATTTTGAGGTTTTTATAAGGCACATTTTGTCCTTGAAGAGAAATGTCTTTACAGAAAAGACTTCAACATTTTTGAAAGCTTAGGCAGCCCAAACAGAAAACTTTATTTTAGTGTTTCAGCATTATGGAAGCTTCGATGATGGTGAAGTGTTTCACATACAAATTGGTGTAATGTGTTTGGTTTAATAAGACTGGGAAATGGAAATAGTTGCACTGATAAGCCCAGATGGTAATATAATAGTGTGTTGAATTAATGGGATATTCCAAACAATATTGAACTTGTAAAATAATTAAACTATCAGTAAAATAATGATTAATTATAATTTCAAGTACAGGTGTCATTATTGGAGTAGAGGATGGGTTGAAGGACTTCAAGTTAAAATTCAGCCTTTTTGTTACTTATGAAAATTTCATTTTACATAGCCTGTCTTTATAGTTCTAATTTCCATTCACCCATCACATCTGAGCATGAAATTGTGCAATATAGGCAACCGACAAGGACAGCAGAGGGTCACAGATGTGTGTGCTGGAAGAGAATGAGGCAGGATGATATTCTTCCTTGGGGACAGAGCTTCTGGGATGTCCCTACTTGCCCTTTTCTGCATGCTGATTCTCAGCTCTGTTATCCAACAACATGATTTTGTTAGACACCTGGGAAGCAGCTTACATTAATGAATGCACACAAAACTCTACTACTGTTAGAAATAAGAGAACTAATTTAGGTTTGCTTCTAACACTACTGTAACTCATACAGGTTGAGTTGCCCATCTCTGGGTCTGAATATTTGATCCCTTCTTCTGGTCCTCTATCTGGACACACTAAAATATGTGAGCTCCTAGGTCTTATATTTATCCCATTTTCTGTTGGTAGCTTCTTTCCTGCCACTCTAAGTGGTATAGTGAAGTTCTGTCTAGAGTTACACTATTTCTTCTCTTTGGAGATCCTGGTAGTGAAGAAACTCTTCAAGGACTCCTCAGTGCCCCAGTGGGAAGCACTCTCCCCAACAGGGAGCCCCACCTGAAGGTCAAGTCACTCTAGAAAGTCACGCCACTCTCAAAAGGATGGATGTGGTTTCTCCCCCACATGATAACCTAATATATCAGTCTCTTATCATTTTATATAAAGGTTTATTTTATTTCCACAAGGTTTGGAATAAATTCACTGCTCACAGTCAGGTTCCTAGTTAAAAAAAAAAAACTTCAGCAAAAGTGTGGAAGGCATGATGTTGGCAGGTAACACCTTGCAGTTTCACCAAGCAGGACCTTATGCTACAGGATGCTCGGATAACAGGATTTGTATCCTTAATTAAACGTAAGCCTTAAGTCTATTTTAAGTAGATACTTGACGAAAATGGCTCAGCTAACAGATTATACTGCAGAAAATGTGACTGTATTGGTAGTTAGGAAAATGAAACTGATAATTGATTAAATAAAATCTGTGGAAGCAGTAATCTCACTGGCACAGAACTTATTTGATAAATACTTAAATTATTTTAGCAGGAATTTCAAACATTGATGAGTGGGATGTTAAAGTGAGAAGTTTAATTAAAGGCAGAGAAATTCGAAGTAAACAAGGGGATTTGCCTCAAAGAAACAACAAAGCCATATTTTTAATAAGGGACAATTCGGAAAGAGTAGGGGTGGCCTGCCAAGAGTTTGTTGGTTCTGATTTGGAATCATTTCACTGTCCTGTGTTTCAGCCAATTGTCAAAGGAGAATTCCTATTATTGAGTGAGAGGGGCATCTAAATAGCCACCTCGAACCAACTGGCGGGGTGAGGGCACAGCATGGAATGCGGAGGACAACTCCCTCCTCTGACCCATCCCTGCCTCCAAATTTCTCACTGGAGCTCCAGCTGAATAAAAACAGCACAATTGTATTCATCTTTACAGAAACCAAGAGTAACCAGCAGATGGCCTTACGCAGGGACAATGCTAGGATGTGTTTTGAATGCGTATGGTGGCTATACCGTGCTTCAAAGGCGCTACAGCTAAAATGATTAGTTTAGTCTAAACCACTGTGTTTAAGAGGCAGACGCTTAGGAAGGGCGGCTGATAAAGTGTCTGTTTGGCTAATAGACAGCTTGAGTATATGACAGGTGCATTGGAAGCAGAATTCAGCAAACAACTTGCTATATAGTACGGCAAAAGATTCATTACAGCACCTCTGAGTGCCAAACAAGGTTGGATCCGATGAGAAAAAGAAAAGCAGTAACAGGAAGCAGATAGACTGCTAATGCTGGACACAACAGAAGCCCTGTGTTTCTACTGATGTTGGCTCCACCTCGTGAGCCCAGAAAACAGAGAATCAGAGAGCTGGATAAAGATGGCTGCTATCATTATCAACAGTAAATAATCACTAAAAGGCGAGACTTTGGGTCCAGGGAAACGGAAAACAGAGTCCACAGGTTGGGGTGTGACAGAAAGCTCCTGAACTACTCAGACAGAGACTCGGTGTCTACTGGGAAAGTGGCCCCTGGGCTTCTATTCTGTCTGTCCTGTTCTTTCCAATGACAATACTCAGACAGAGCAGAATGCTGCTCACAAAGTCCTCACAAACAGCATCTGGCTGAGATGCTCCAAGATCTACTGACTGAGGTATGGCTCAGGCTGCCACTGCACCCTTTGCTCCGTTGTCTGCCCAACATATGCTTCAAAGCTCAATGTTCCCTCACCCAGCCAGTCTTGTCAGGCTCTGTAAACAAAAGACATTGTATAAGCAGGGCCTGGCCAAGTGGAAAATAAGAGTCATGTCAGTTATACCTCACTTCTTGTGAATTCATAGAATGTTAGCGATAGAAAGGTCCATAGTGAGCAGCTAACAATATATCTCAACAATGGCTCTTCGGGAGGAAGAAACCAAATCCTGACTGGCGAAACAACCCCTCGGGTCACACATGGGTGCAAGGCGGAAGCCCGTCAGATGTCACATCTGCCTACCCCAGTCCACTGTTCTGGCCACTGTCTGTCATCTGTGCACAGCTGCTCTCCATCTCAAAAGTGTATATTGTTTTCTCTTCCCATGTCTTCCGAAGTCCAGAACTTTGATGGGTAGCACGTATACACAAATGCAAGTATGTGTCGACATCAACAGCTCTGTTGGACCAGGCAATGGAATAAGAGCCAAAATAAGTCTTAGACAAGACCAAGTATTGTACTGGCCTTATGATTATTAGACTAGAAAAACCTAGTGCAACTCCAAGTAACCCCTCCTGACCAATATAATCCAGAGTTCACCCTCAAGCACTCTTCCTTCCTTCGGATCCAGACTTGAGAGTTTCAACCTCTCTTTTACTCCTTATGTGCAAAGACTCCCCCCAAATGCTATGGTTTTCAGAACATGTTCCAGCCTGAGGTTTCCCCACGATTCTAACTCATTCCCATATGTGTGTGTGTGTGTGTGTGTGTGTGTGTGTGTGTATGTGTGTGTGTGTGTCTATGTGTGTGGTATGTTCATGTGAGTTATATATAAACATTATATATATATATATATATATATATATATGTATTTCATTCCATGTATCCAAAGCATTTTGATAAGATTCACACACCCATTACCTTTTCATCCTTTTCTCTCTTTCCCTGAACCACTTTTTCTTTCTAACTAGTACCCCCCATACACACTTTCATGTGTGTGTGTGTGTGTATTTTTTTCTTTTTGTGACCATCAAGTTTAATTGAGGCAACTCTTACAGATGGAGTTCTATCCCTGGAGTCTGGGTAACTTACTGGTGGCTACACCATTGAGAAAAAAATGACTCCCCATCTCCCAGAAGTCCGTCAACTGCCAACAGCTCCTCAAGAATGAATGGAACCCGATAAGCCCTTCCTTCCTCCATGACAGAACACTGAGATGCCTAATCTTATTCAGGTTGTGTGAATGCGGCCTCAGCTGCTAAGGAGTCACTGTTGCCGTGGTCATACCGTGTCACAGTGTTACATGGTACTCTTCTCTGTCATTGAGCTTTTGTGTTCTTCCCACTTCACTCTCCCACGGTGTTCCTTGGGCCTTGGAGGAAGCAATGTAGAAACACTTTTCGGATGGGCACTCAACAGACAGCTGTTCTTAGCACTTTGACAAGTTATGAGTCTTTGCATTAACCAGTGCCCACTGCAAAAAAGAAGCTTCTCTGACCAACGCAGAAAGCACCACTGATCTATGGGTATAATAACAACACAAATATTTACAAGTTATTTTGAGAATATGTCCACTTAGAGCACAATAAGAGTAAAGTCCTCCCTCCTGGGGCTGTGACTTCTCATCCACAGACTTGGTCCACATTTAAAGTGTAAGGAATGAATTTCCCCCTAAGAAGTAGTGGTCCTCATAACAATCGTGTCACATTACATCAGTGGAAGTGTCTTGTCTGCCTGGTTGACATTGTAGAATTTATATCCAAGCTTAGTCCAAAAGTAAGACCGTTGACTACCTTTCTTTTTTCAGTAACTTGCATAGTAGCCTTTTGCTTTGAATATGAGCCAGCGTGGAGGAAACACTCGCTTCATTTGCAGCTTGATTTCTCTATTTCCTGCAGTCAAAGTATGTGTTGTCTTCAGCCATAGGGTCTTAACAACCAGTTTCAGTGGGTAATCAAAACCGCTAACAATAACTTATATTGTTATTGTTATATTACTTATATTTATTTTATATTACTTGACAAGAGAGTGTCTCTGGGACCTCCCTGACCAACAACACATGGAAATGGTATTTTCATTGAATAGTTGGCTTCTGGGAGCAATATTGTCTGCCCATGCAGAGGGCTTCCATTCATTTTCTGAAACATAGTTCCAGTTATGGATTAGTCACTGCAATAAATGTGACATTCTCTATTCTGTGCCATATGTGGTTGTCAAATCCCTTCCAAAGAGTCCAAAAAAAAAAAAAAAAAAAACAAAGCCCATTCACATAAGCCTTGTGCATATGAGAGGAGGTTGGGATTTTACATTAAAACACTGTTAATCACTTCCAACTGGCCAGAGATTATTCTCTTTTAAAAGTGACCTCTTCCAAGGAAGTGTGTTTGCAAGTTAGCCTCAATACATAACCTTGGTTACACAACATTCTTCCTTCCCATGTTCTTGTCTGCGCTACATATTTCTTCAAAAGAGCTGGTAAATCTTTGTTCTCATCATCCTATTTAGAATTTACTTTCAGCAGCAAGTGGGGTTGCCCCCTAGAGGACATTTCACAATTAAAGCAAGGTACTCATGGTTGTCATCTATAAGGAGGTGACGGCCACTGGCATCTATGAAGTAGAGACTACACATATGCTAAACATCTCAAATAACAAAATCCGACAATGCATTACCTGACCCAATGTTCCCATGGGGCTAAGAAAACTGGGGTTGGGAGTTGGATAATTGATGCTGAGTAGTTTAACTGTCGCAGGTCAGCCCTTCATCTGTCTTGTCATGGTACTTACTGCACACCCCAGTTCCGTCATTCACCTAGTAGACAGCCTAGTTGCTTAGCAGCATAGACCGTTCTCTTTCCGCTCCCCTGGCACAGAAACAGTATTTAATAGTGCTTGTGTAATTGAATTGAATGCTCGTGCCGCAGCTCCTCTGGTCTAAGGATGAAGCCTGGAATAATAGAAGGGGTTGTCTTGGCAGCTGTAGGGAATCGTAATTCCTGTTAGGAAGAAGCCATGCACTGCCATGGTGTGGCTGCGTAATGATGGAAGGTACAGCCTCAGTTGAAAGACCACACACCGGCCCTCGTAGTGAAGAGATCCAAAGATGACTGAGCACAGCTTTCAGAGGCTCCCATTATCAGCGGAGGGTACCAACCAGCTGAGATTGTTACCATTCCAATTTTCAGCAACGCCATCACAGCTTGCAATTTGCATCGCAATCAGGACTATTTTAAAAGAAGAGGTGTAACAGCCTATCTAAATATTGCTAAAGCGCACATAAATGCCCATTTTTCTTGACTGAGTAATGATAAGTGGTACAATTATTTTAGAATTAGCAGTAATTTTCTAAAGCTTTGTGAGCAGTTCATGAAGTAATAGAATTTCAAATGGTAACTTCTAGATAAACAATCACTTTGTGGAAAAGAAAAAAGTATTGCCCACATATATGGAAATGAAATTTTATTATGACATTTCTAATCAACCATTGTAATCTCATTTTCCAGATACTGCTCCATCAAGCCACCCAACCATGGCATCTATAAACACAATCAAGGTATTAGGTAATGCCTTTAAAGATATCTATTTTTAAACTAATGACCACCAGACTTCGATGTTTTTTCAAAAATAGATACTTCATTGTTTTCATTTAAAAATAAAGTGAAAACAAATCAAAAATAGTAAAAGGGAAAGGAAAGTGGGTACAGAAGCCATATAGGTTTTATATGATTTGGTCCTTATCAAACTTCACCTAAACTGTTTACAATGTCTCCTGTCTTGGCTTGAAGTGAGTCCTCTTACGCACATTCCACTGACAAGTTATTCAAAAACCATTCTTCCTTCATTGTCAGAAAATTGTTCAAAAAGCAGCATTGAGTTGCTTCCAGCTACAAGGATTAAACTCAGGCATTTCAGGTAAATAGTCATCTAGTTAGCCTACTGCAGTATTGCCATCCCTCGGTATTCCGCGACTGACTGCAGCCACACCAGCATTTGTTGAAGCTCATCTCTTCTCTGAAATGGCAATATTTGCATTAAACTTCAGTGGACTCCCCTATGTGCTTTCAGTTATCTCTAGGTTACTGAAATAAGTAAAATAATATAAAAGGTATGTAAATAGATGTAACATTATACTGTTTAGAGGAGTAACCAAAAATTCCGCACACATTAAGATTCAGTATTTTAAAAATACTTGAAACCACAGTCAGTTAAACCCAATGATATGGAACTCAGAGACATGAAACATCATCCGTATTTCTCACCCAGAAATATCTCTCTTCCCATAGCACCTTTGTAGTTATCCTTCCCTCCAGATTTTATCCTCATCCTGACACATCTGAACACCCAGCTATACTGAACTCTGAAGGAATACAGACCATTGCAGCATCCAAGACACTTGTCTGTGTCCCTCTGCCATGTAGAGTAATGTCCCACAAAGACATCCACCTCGAATCTCTAGAACCTTTGTATAGAGTGGACTGCAATAGCAAAAAGAGGGATGTTAATACACTAAATTAGAGATGGAAAAAATGTCTGTATGTAACCACAGGGTGTTTATATGGGACAGATGAGTCAGGAGAGTAAGAAATACAGAGAGGCCATGGTGAAAAAGACAAAATTGCTCCTTAGCGACATTGACAATAAAAGGAGTCCTTACGGTGGGCAGGGAAATTGATTCAGACAGGAATTTAGTTTTCTGTATGATTATTTCTGAATTACAAGCCAATGAGATCCACTTTGAACTTCTGACATTCAAAACTATAAGCTAACAAAGTTGAGCTCTTCAACTGCACTCGATTTTTGGTGGCCTAGAGTAGCAGCACAGAACACCGACATTCCCTCACCCCCGTGAGTCATTTCCATCACTGCTAGGATGACTGTCACTGTCGAGTATGTGATCTAAGCCAGACACTGTAATCCCATTCTCTTTCCTGAGTACTGATCTATAAATAGTCACACGGTAGAACTCTGGCCTGGGAGAAATAATGATGTCTTCTGGAAGCTTCTGGAAGCTTCTGGGAGTGGGTGTTTTGGTCATAAATAAAAACATATGAGATCCAAAAAGAGAAACTTTTCCTATTTTCTATAGGAGGCACCATCTGTATGTGATCCCTAGACATTCTTCAAAGAGATCATGATGGTAGCTGGGTAGATAGAAAGCCTGTGTGCTTAGAACATCAGTAAAATGAGAGAAGCTGAAGTCTTGCTGTCCCCCTTGGGCAGTGACAGACAGAAGAATAGGTATCCCCTGGAATCATGACACCTCCAGACTTCTGGGAATATGGGGGAAGAATGCAGTTCTGATCTCACCAAAGTGTGAGTGGATCATCTGGACTCTGAAGGCAGCCTCTGTTTTTTTCTGCCAGAAATTGATTCATTTCATAAATAAAGCACTAAGCATTCCTTCTCTAGCTGGCCTGTAACAACATGAACAAAGGTTTTTGAAGTAAAAGATAGTCTCACTCTGAAAGAGTATAAGAATCAAATTCTAATTAAACATAGTTAACTGATTATTAAAAATTCCAAAATAGCACTGGTAATATTTCTTGACTTTGCCTTTGTCAACTCAACCAACCTATTAGTTCTTCCTGATCCCAACCACCCAGCTTGTCAATGTCAACACATCTCATTTCCTCCATCCCTGGTGTTATTGATTAGGATGGTTCCTAAAGGCAAACACACACATACACACATGCACATAAACACACACACACACACACACACACACACACACATACACCTTCCTTGGATAAACACATTCTCATGCTTCACAATGTCATTCAGATACTGGCCTCAGGAAACCAATCCTGCAGTTCTCCCTACCCAATGAGCATCAAACATTAATAACCTTACTGGTCTTGTGTTCCCACAGAAACTTAAATTTATTCTCATCATAGCACATGGATATTTTTGAATTGTTAGAATTTCTATGACAATGTGAGCCAATGTCTTTCTCTCTCCCAAAGACATTTTTAAGGGTTAAAACTTTATAGGTTATACCCTGTCCCACAACAGTGCCTGACCGGGAAGAGAAGAACAGAAGTTGAATGAAGGGAGAGAGGATCAATATGAATGAGAGTTTCCACCACGAACTCAGACAGGACATCAGGAGTGAAGACAGCATGTGGGGAGGCATCAGCATACAGATGACAACTGAAGACAAACACTTGGAAGAGCCTGCCAAGAATGTTCCCTCAATACATTTTCCCATCATGGGCAGGAGGACAGAAAGGTGCTGAGAAGGAACAAGGGGGAAGAATGTTGCCTGCTGTTATAGGAAAGAGCTTCAGGAAGAAAAGGATATCAACAGTGCTGCAGAAAGCAGAGAAGCTAAGAAGGAAGCAAGCTGAGACTTAGATTTGACCTCAGAGATAACTTTAAGAAAGTAACTTCAGGAGAATGAACAGAGAAGGCAGAAATTCTGGGGGGCTCAGGGAGACCATGAACAGAGTTCACGGGTACATGGTGAGCACACATCCCTGTTCAGCTGCTCCTCCAAAAAGAAGGCAAGCATAATACATGGTTCTTTGCCTTCTTTTGTTATGTTTCAAATGGACTGTAGTCCTGATAGCAGTTGTACTTAATAAAACAAAAGCCTCGAAGAAATGCCTATTCAGGAACCAGGTCCTCAAGTATTTTGTCTAGTAGGACAGCCACACCTACCAGGACTGACTTGGAAGCTGGGAGGCCACCTGTGGGTGTTTAGTCACATGGGTTTTCTCTTTTGATCTTTTACGTACTAACTTATTTACTTATGGGATACACATGCCACAGCAAGTATGTGGAGGCCAGAGGACAGATTGTGAGGGGGGAAAGAGTCCTTTCATTCCACCTTGTGAGGTCATATGTCACGCTACTGAATACAGATCATCAGGCTTGACGAGTGCTTCCCCCCCTGAGCCATCTTGCCAACCCTGGTTTTTCTCTTTTAATTGCCACAGAAACCATGTGAACGAGCAAAACTGTTAAGCTTGGTGTCTCGACAAAGCAGGTGTGGCTGAGAGGAGTTGTCTGCGCCGTGTGCTTACAGTGACGTAGTTACCGAGTGGCAAGAGCAGGATCCAACTCAGGCAGCGCAACCCACAGCCTAGTACACCACAGAAAAAGAGGCCACAACTTCTTTCTCAAGTGAGGTTATTTTGTGTTTTCTTCAGATCATTAGCTAACAGGATGGGGCCTACGCACAAGAGCCGGCACTGTGTTGTGCTCGAAGTTGAACTACCCAAGTGTCAATCTCAGACAAAGCACTCCAACGAAAACATTCAGAACAATGCTTCAAGACATTTGTGCAACAAGATCCTGTTGTATTTACACACACAAAAAAAATTAAACGTCTACTTCTGCTTAAAAGGGATTCTCAACAATAGCTTTAAAAAATACTAGCTCATCTCAAATACTTCCTTTCAGATTCCTCATTCCTGTTAATAATGGACCCATCCCCATAGACGCTCAACCCAAACAGTTGAGGCTTTCCCTGAATTGGCTTCCCCTCTCCTGCTGTGCACCCAAGTGCTTGCGATGACCTATTGATTCTATCCCCTATTAGTCACTTCCTCTCTAGTCTCAGGACCACAGCTTTATTTAATGCCTTGTCATTTGTTGCCTCGACTATTTCAATAACCTTCTAACTCATCCTACTACCTACAGATGGATGGAGCCCCTCCATCCATCTTTCAACCTATTGTCAGAAGGACCTCCCTAAAACACAAACCTGGCCATGCTGCACCCTGTTTTAAATCCTTCGGTAGTCCTATCTCTTTAGTCTTGTGAGGAGTTCCTGCACAACCCTGCCTCCATTTATTTTACAGGCTCATCTTATGGCATTGGTCCATAAATCTTATCTTCCTTGCATCCCACCTTATAAAAAATTCCAGACTCTCTTGAAATTGCCGTATTCTTTCTTGGTTCTAAAGGTTTCCAGATGTCCTTTCCCTCCACCTCAAATGTCAGGTTCATTCTCCCCAAATCAACTCAAACATAATTATTTCGTGTTAACTGACATCTCTGGGAAAATAAAATATACCCATACTGTCCTCCTGGGGCCTCAATACAGAATTTTTCCACCACTGAAAATAATTCTCCTCTGTGCTATGAATTCTTTAGAAGACAGTACTGTGTTATGCCTCTTTTGATAATTTGAACCCCTAATAACATAGAACTTGGATATCTAAGATCAAGCAAATAATTTGTACATATTTTGAAGACCGTAGCAGACATTTGGCCTTTATACCCTGAGTTTGCTGTCTATTTTGCTCCTTTAGTGAAACATTGTACTCAGAATGTAATACAAGTCTGTTTTTTTTTTTTTTTAAAAAATAGCATTACCAAGAATTGTATATGATAAGATATTTGGAGGAGTAAAAGATCAGTTTTACGACTTCCAGAGAAAGTCAGTAACCAAGGTAGAACTAGAGGAACACAGAGAGAATGAGGCCAGACCAGGCTGTCCCTTCAAGATGGCTGCAGACACTTTTGAGTTTCAAAACAGGCTAGATCGTGGACTCCCTTAAGGAAATGATGCTAAAATGAAGTCCTGCTACCTCCAGCAGATAAGCATTTGAGTACTTCAACTACAAGCAGTGGACCAGAAGACTCCCAGTGTCCCACAGACCATGTTTGACATATTAAACCACAAGTTACCTTTATCATAGAGATAAGTCCTACCTTTCTCTGGAAATAAAAGGCCATTGCTCAGGCTGGAGGCATAAGCTGCAATCAACTTCAAGTTCTAGAATCCAATAAAATTAATTTATGGTATGATTTTGTCACCACATAAAGGAAGAGAAAGTCATTGTTAGGAAACAAGTAGTCGCCCAAACAAAGGTGCATGCTATTCTGAGGAAAGAGGAACATTTTTTCCATAGCATGCTGACCCCCAGCCCCATGTTCAGTCCCTGCTAAAGGACAAGAACAGAGAAACAAATGTTTACCACCAAGAACAGGAAAGAGGTGTGGGGGTGACATCATGTGGAATGATGGGGATCAACAAACATAAATTCTCTTGTTGAATCAGGTCCCTCTAGGACCATAAAAATGGAAAGGAGGAACAAAACAAAGGCATTGTGTCATAAGAAACAAACTAGTTTTTATTTATATAATTGAGATATATGTGTCCAAATTCCAAAGCAATCTGCCCTGTTGATCAATGAATGCCTGTAGTGTTTATGAAATACATAGTGTGAAGGTTCCCATGCCCTACTACACCCATCTCCATCTGCATGCATCCTCTCCACAAAGCCCTCCCAAAATGTCTCTTGAAGCTAACTTCCTCATTAGCGGTACCTACACGAACCACAGCCTGCATCTAGATCCGGCAATTAATTGCTTAACTTGGCTTTCAGCTTCTTTAGGGTAACAGTCATATCGTATCCATCTTCGTGTCCCTTCCCAGTGCCTCTCACAGTGTCTTGCCTGCAGCTGGTGCGCAATCCATCGTATTGAGTATGATCAAGGGACATGGTGCATTGTGACATAAATAAAAGTAATCAGCTTCTGCTCTTGCTGTGCATCCATTAATCAAGTCCTACCTCTAGCTTCTTATTCGCAGGCAAGGAAGAGAAAAGCTGAACTCACAAGTTCATGCTGCTGAGATCAAGACCCAAACCATATGTCAGACTGCACAGAGGGCCCAGTGCCAAAACGCAGGTAGAAACCAAAGTTTCTCCAAGAAAGACGACACCTGGGTGGGGAGGATAAAATACCTCCAGTGAAGGGCAGGTCCTGGAGCCACCTTATCCCAGAGATACTTCTGCCATTGGGCGCTAGCTTAACTCCAACAAAGTATTTACACAGGATAGGCACTGAGCAAGAGAATTAACATAAATGGGCTACACAGAAGTTGTGTTCCATACCCACAGGTACAGCCCCAACTGTGGGAGGGGAGAAACTTCCATCCCAGTTGAATGCCAAAGTTTTATTGTATAGGTCTACATATTTTAATAACTGAAATTATGTTGTTTATATAATATAGCAAGTAGAGGACCAAGAATAGGAGACCAAGATACCTTCCAGGTTGAGTAAGGGAAACCTAGACTTATGTAGAATCCACAAGAAGAAGAAGAAGAAGAAAATCACTTGTGGAAACAAAACCAAAAGAGCCTCGAGGTTATTGTGATGAAATATGGTTTACTAAAATAAGTCAAACATTGTAGCATGGCAGTTAAGAGGAATACCGAAAGTTAAAAATCATAGCATCGCCGGGCGGCGGTGGCACACGCCTTTAATCCCAGCACTCGGGAGGCAGAGGCAGGCGGATCTCTGAGTTTGAGGCCAGCCTGGTCTACAAGAGCTAGTTCCAGGACAGGCTCTAGAAACTACAGGGAAACCCTGTCTCGAAAAACAAAAAACAAAAAACAAAAAAAATCATAGCATCAAAATGAAGAGTTTGGGCTGGGCAAATGACTCGGCAGTTGAGAGCACTATCTGCTCTTGCAGATGGCCCGGCTCCAGTTCCCGTTCCCAGGACTCACACCGTGCTCACCAGTATCCAGAACTCCAGTTCCGGGGGATCTGATGCCTCTTCTGGCCACAGCAGACAACACAATCACATAAAAATAAACCAATCTCCAGCCACACGCAGAATAGTTGTTGGCAGGGAATAGAAGTGGGAGGCAAAAGGAAATTATGAATCAACAGGCAAAACGTTTTATGCAAACCAGATAAATAAGGTCTGAAGACCCGCTGAGCAGCACTGTACCAACCTATAGTGAACAATAATGTTCTGTGTACTCAAAACGTTGTTGAGAGTACAGGTCTCAGTTTAGATTCTCTCCACAAAATTTAAAAAAAAAACAAGCAAATAAACAAATAGAAGGAGAGAGAACAGGACACACACGCAAGTTGCTACTTTAAAACAATGAGGTTATTTAATGGAGTCACCCTCTAGTCAATATGCCTATTTTGCATTTTATTAACAAGAGGATTTCTTTGCCGCTTATTTTTGCATGTTTAACCATTTTAACAGTAGGATTTCCCATAGCAGTGTTGTGGGATCATCTTTTTGAACACTATGGAGATGTATCATTGTCAGGGTACCTTCTGATTGGTTTAATGAAAAGCTAACTGACCAATAGTTAAGCAGGAGAAGATTGGTGGCATTTCCAGGGACAGAGAGGAAGAGGAGATAAATCTAGGTAAGCAGAGATGCCAGAGAGATGAGAACTGAGTTGGACATACAGAATGGAGGAGGGGTAAAACAGCCACAGGACAGAACACAGCTTACTAGAAACAGGTCAATTTCAGTTATAAGATCTAGTTGGGGATAAGCCTAACCTAAAGGCCAAGTTTCTGTAATGAATAAGAAGTCTTCAAGTCACTATTTGGGGCTGGCAGTCCAAAGACGGTCAGACAAGAAAGCTCACTCCACAGCACATTGTCCTTTCTAGAGTCACAAGGTCACAAGATGCCCACGACTTCTCTGCTCCCAGACAGACAGAATTCCACGTGCATTGGGAAATTTCTAAAAATTGATTTGGAAATTATTTTAAAAGTCTTCAAAAGCAAAAGATTCAGTCAAGTGTATGACAGTCAAACAAAATGTCTACCTAATTCCCCGCTTTTGTTGCTTTCTCTCGACAGCATCCTCATAGCTAGTAGACAGAGCTAACCCCTGGCTGAGAGATCCCTTCAGGGAAGCTCTTTAGCTACAATGTGGTAGTCACTGTTTTCATTGATAAAACTCAATACAATGGTAGTAGAGTTAAAAAAAAAAAAAAAAGAGTCCCACCTTGCCGCATGTAACTACTAGGTAGGAAAGCATACTCTACCCAGTGATGACCATAATGCATCTGGGTTAAATCTCTCGGCTCCCAGTACACAAGGTCTTATGAAGGTAAAAGAAGTCACAGAGTCTTTCAGAGTAGAGACAAACACCTCAACACAAGCCTTTTTCTTGTTTTTAAAACTGCTTTTTTACTGTCATTTAGGTAGAGGCCAAGACTATTTTTAACAAATATTATGATTCATGGTTACATTTAGATCCTAGGATTTTTTTTAGGGAAATTTTGGTCTTTGTAACTTAATTTAACATATGTTGATAGCGTTTTTATCATGCCCCAGGCACTGATGAGTAAGACCAGGCTGCTCATAGCCCTGAGAAGGTCACAGTCTCTGTGGAAGGCAGGGCTGTCAACAGACCTCTGATGCAGTGTGCACAGAAGACACCTGCAGGGTTCTCAGGCTAGGCAGCCTTCTCTGCTCATGCTAGATGAGCAGCCCAATTTAACATTGAAGAGTGACACCATCCTATGGCTTAGATTGTATATGCTTCAAGTGAGGCTAACTTTTCCTTCCTAAGAACACAAGAGAGGCATATAAGCAAGTGAATAAAAATGGATGTCTATAGAAATCAATAAAAAAGTGAACTCGAGCCAGGCATTGGTTGTACACTTGGGAGGCAGCACTCGGAAGGCAGAAGCAGGCAGATCTCTGTGAGTTCAAGGCCAGCCTGGTCTGCAATAGCTAATTCCAGGACAGGCTCCAAAGCTACAGAGAAACTCTATCTAAAAAAAAGTGAACTTAAGATGAGATCATATTGGATGAAAGGAAGCCCTAACTCCAGTGACGACTGTCCTTATAGAAGACAGAAAACGAGAAGGCGAAAAACAGAGAGGAAAGCAGTATAACAATTGAGACAGAGACAGAGCTGGACAGCGACGTGCCAATATAGTTGGCAACCATCAAGAACTATGAAAGGATCCAGGAGCAGAGTCTCCCTCAGCACCTTCACAAGCCAGCTCTGCCAATATCTTGACTTTAGAGAGGTTTTTTTGGGGGGGTAGGGACTAGCTTTTCAAACCAGGGTTTCTCTGTATAGACCCTGGCTGTTCCAGAACTCTCTAAGTAGACTAGGCTGGCCTCGAAATCAGAGATCTCCCTGTCTTTGCTTCCTGAGTGCTGGTGTTAAAGACATGCACTACCACCACCTGACTGACTTTAAACTTTTGAATCTATAATGTAGTACAATAAATCTCTGTTTTAAGCAACCCATTATGCAATGATGTATTAAGGTAGTTCCAAAAAATTAATACAGTTGATAAATAGTAGTATGAAAGCCTACAGCCACTGATAATCATCTACTTAACACATACTAAAAAAAAAAGAGAGAGACAATACGCTAGAAAACAAACAGACCAACAATCCTGCAAACTTCATCTTAAAATGCAGAACTTACTAAGTCCACCTGGAGTCAAAGTAGCCTCTAGATTTTCTTTGATTTCTAAACTCTGTGTGTCCTTGTTGAAGTATGAGTTTTGACTTATAAAACGATTTGTCTTAACATACACACCGAGTGCCACAACCGCAGAGATAAACTTAACCAGAGCTACTTCAGGAAATCCCAGAATGTTGCACAGGGAGTCACTGCTTATGCTCAGGGCTAAGGCACGAAACTCACTTCAGGAAAACACTGTGGATGCATTCTTTCCAGCAGGCAGGCAGGATCCATAGAGGAAACCAGGAAATGTTCAGGCTGAGGTGAAAAGAAAAGGGAGGAACGAGACTGTGTGCAAAGCCCAGTGCCTTTGTCCTACAGCAGCCTCACAAGGCAGGAATGGCAGCCATGCATGCAGAAACCTAAACAGACAATCTCAGAAAACTTCGTACACTGGTGTCAAGAAACCCTGGATATGTATCCAACATTACTACTTACTAACTAGACTAGTTTGGGCTACACATATTATTGATGGCTTAGTTTTATTGTCTGTGAGATAAAGAGAATATCTGCCTGATGGCACAGGAATATACTAGAAGGCATATGTCCAGCAGCACTTGTACATCTGTCCCCTCCCGTTTCCCTTAGCATCCACAGAGAAGTTTATATTTTGACACAAGAGGATTAAAAAGAGAGGGTCCAAGGAAGGCCATGAACTTCGACTCAGGCTTTTGGGGAGTTAGAAAAGTAAATAGGTCATACCTAATAGAATATGATCCACATTACAACTTTCAATCAAAAGAAGTTAAGTCAAATTATAGTTTTATGTACTCAGAACGGAAGGTACATTAAATCTAATTTCTAGAGACGAAGGTGTGAGATAACCCGTACCCATAACCTTTGATTACATGGTTCCAAGAGAGACACCATAACCAGAGTTGTATTATAGCACAGAAAACTACATAATGATTAGTGAACCTGAAAATTAATCAATAACACATAAATCAGGAAAAAACAAGAAATACAAGTTCAAGGGAAAATATGTAAAACTATAGAGAACATTCTAAATTCCAGGTCCACCTACCACCAAGAGAAAGAGCAGTAATCATCTCCAAAAAGATTTTACCCTGAAAATCTAACTGAATCAACAAAATACTGTTGATCCCAAAGTCTTCACTTATGAAAACTTGAATTTTATAAGTCTTTATTTTGTCTACTTAGAGGGCTCACTTCATCTATGCTAGCTCAGCTTTTTTTTTAAAGTTTCAAGGTGTTTTTAACAGTTGAAGTCAATATAAAAATATTACTATAAACATGAAATGAAGTGGCTTGTTTTTTTCTGTAGCTTTACTCCTTATTTAATACTGTATTTTAAATGATCAAATTCATATTGGTGTTGTAAAAGTAAAAATTAATCTATAACAAAAAATAAAAAAGACTGAGACAGAAGGAAAAAGAAAAGTAACAACAACGTGGAGATCATTTACCTTTTTAAAAAAGAAATTCCTCACTAAAGCATCAGTTAAAGTGAAATTTTGCCAGGAAATGATTTACCCAATGTTCTACCCTTAAACTATCCTTTAAGAGGAGCTACCTGGCCACCCTTGACACCACCAGCCCAATCCAAGACCTGTAGAATACACCTTAATACTGGCTGAAGTATCCTACATGAATTTTGTTTCAAGGGTGTATACCTTCACAGTCTCCCAGACCTGGGATCTTATCTCTGCCTCTGCTATTGCCAACTTCTGCTTTTTCTCCTATGCCCCCTCTGAGTCAAGCCAACTGCACAACTTGTCTGGAGCTCAGAAATACCTCTCTAACTCTCTTCTCTGTATGTCCCTGAAATCCAGTCTACACATTATCTTAAAGCCTTCATAACAGCATGGCATTGTCAAACTCCCCCAAAAGAATTCCCATTGTGTTAGAATAACACCCACACATTCCCTTCATGGCCTACCCAGCTGTAGCCAATTAAGCCCTTGCCTACCCATCCCACTGCTTCTACTCCTGCTGTGTTGTAGCCACCGGCTTCCCAGCCATTTCTCAAGTAAGCCATAAACATGCATTTGTTTCTGTCTTGGTAAAGTGAAATATGTAATCATTATCTTGTTTCCTTTCTGTTTTTTAAAATTAGTCTCCTCACCAGAATCCAAGTCCAATGAGGCTACAAAACACGCCTATGAATACCTAGCATGTATCACAAGCACAGAACTTCATATAAGCATCAAGCGTGTGTAGAGGGAATGATGAACGAGGACTTCAGAATTCAGAGTAGGGCTCTAAGCATGAGAAGCACCATGAGCCCTGGACCTGGGCAGAATCTTGCAATCAGGAATCACCTCACACATCTATACACCTGGAAACCCAAAATCACTTGAAAGAGGAGTAATGCGTTCAGCAAATTAATCTATCTCCTAAATTTTGCATCCAACCCTATTTGTCAAATGCAGCAAAGCTCTGATCCTCAACTTAGCTTTTTTCCTACTGGAACTATATATTCTCCATCTGGTACGTGTTCTCAGGACCAAGTGTGACAATCTGGGCATGGATTTACTGTCATCTACTTAAGCTGATGCTTCTGTTTCCCAACCATGTTTTCTAGCTCTCCTTTCCTTCCTATGTTCTTCCTTTTGCAGACACAGTCATGACCCCATAAAAATTTGATGATGAACTCAGGGTCAGGGTCTTACAAATGCTCCAGAATTCTTAATCTGGACTCCTAGGGTTTTCATCTACCTGTCTCCGAGCCACCTGCTTCCGATGTCCTGTCTCCAGGTTACACTCGCCTATCAGGTTCCCACTCCTTCACATATTTAAGAAGCATCCTTCAAGATCCTGCAACTTTGCAAAGATTAAAAAAAAAACTGTGTTCCACCCTTGTAGAAAGAAAAAGAATTAAACGAGTAAATAGTAAAATATCTGCATGGAACCATAAATGTATTTCCAATGGCCAACTTCTTATGCTCCATATATGGTAGGCAGAACTCTTCTTCCTAGAGGTCCCTGAACTCCGTTTTCCCCAAACATACATAAAAAGCAAGAAGCAGAGTGTACCTCTTTTATTTGTTTACCCTGGAAAGTCAGCTGATCACAGTGGGCAGCTGTCCTGTCAGATCCCATTGTTGATGCTGCATCTCCCTTTTAGGGAACAACTCCGTTAAGAATGAGGTCATTGGGAACACACAGCCAAACTGATATCTGCCAGAAGATGGGGAGTGGGAGCGAATAGTAAGATCGTCCTGAGTCAAACCTGAGGGCAAATCATAAATATCTGTTACCAAGAACAGAAACTCCATAGTGATTTACTTTGTGGACAAATGAAGGAGCAAAGAAGAAAAAGGTATTTGCTTATTCCTTTCCCCCTTCTACAAGAAAAAGCTATTTCTTTTTTACTTTGTGATAGATACCAATGTCTGAGATCGACTCATCCTCTTTACTGTGATGTTTCTTCTAAATAAAATCTCTGTTTACCTAAGCCTGGGCTACGTTTGTTTGTTTGTTTGTTTGTTTGTTTGTTTGTTTGTTTGTTTGATAGAATACCTAGAATAGGGCTGGGGAGGTAGTTAAGTTTGGAAAGTGACTTCATTATAAACACAAGGACCTGAGTTCAATACCAACTATTCTTGATGAGAAACATAATGGTAAAGATAAGATGTACTTGTATGCACTTGTAACCTCAGCTCTAGGAAGGTGGAGTCAAATGAACCTGAGTTTCCCTGGCCGGCCATTCTAACTTACCTGGTGAGCTCTAAACCAGGGAGAGACCCCGTTTCAGAAAGGACAGTGGCACCTGAAGAATAATATCCAAGATTGTACTTTGACCTTCACTCGCACAAACAACAGATACATACACCCTCACATACACACACATGTACCCACACACATACATCAGTGCACACACAGACACACACACACACACACACATGAACACCTAGAAGAGACATTTAATGTAGCTAGAAGAAGGAGAAGGTAAATATCAATAAAGACTTCAAAGAAATAACCAAGAATAGAAGGAACAAGAGGGTGTTAACTACGCCACCCCACGGCAGAAAGGTGATGGTTGCGAATCTCATGTCATGCTGCTGTAGGCTGAGAATATCACCAGAACCACAACCTCTGATCTACACATCCATGTCCTTGTGGAATTCTGCATCCTTTGTACACATGGCATCTCCCAAATATGTCATCCCTGCTGATTCCTTGCCCGTTCCAGACATAATCTTCCGCATGTGCACACAGTACTTCTTTCAAATGTGTGGTTCTCACCACCACCATTGAGTCACAGATACCCTAACCAAACTTCAGCATCTCCAGAACAGCCAAGTGGTCCAACTGTATCAGTAAAGACAAACCCATTCTCAGTTTTTCCATGATTTCAGTCACATCTCACTCTGGCTTAGACTAAATTCTCACACTCCAGAAAGATACAACATTAAAAAGGACACATATTTTATAAGAAAGTTCGACTGAGTACCCTACTAGAACAGGAACCTGGTCAGTTTCATTAACACCGCATTTCTGCCATTCAGAGCAATGCCCAATACATAGTAGGTACTCGAATATTTGTGGAAAGGCATATCACATCAGCTTTCATAAATAGCTCCATTTGACACAGAATTTCCTCAGGCAATAACACCAAGCAACAATTTCAAGGAGAACCACAGTGATTGCTCTCCATGATATCCAATACAAAAGACTGGCAGTGTACTCCAAACATCCCTCTTTCCCTTAATAGCCCATTACATGCATGCCAACCATGATACATGATTCAAATGGGACTCCAGAGTCGCATGGCTATGTGTGCCACTGCCTGGGAAGTGGGTATGAGCTGCTATAAGAGGCAACATTTTCCCCTCGCTCTTACAACTGCCAGAAGATATGTTTAAATGATTAGTTGAAATTCCTTTCCTGACCAAACCTCTTCCCAGAGCTGTTAACAAGAAACCAAATGTGCTGACTTGAGGTTGATGTTCTCATCCTCCCCTCATGCGGCCCTCGGTGAGTCACGAATAGCTTTGGATAGGCAACAGTAAAAGCCGCAAGGAAAGGAGACAACAGTCTATCAGACATGCAGATGCCGAAGAAGAGTCCACACAACGCGGTCCTGCCAAAGGACATAGCCCTTGAAATAATTGGCACTATTTCAATCAACAATACATCTTACAGCCTTCTGGTTTTATTATCCTTGAGCCATTTATTTTTAAGGAAACTATAATTGTTGCTTAGTTGAGAAGTTATGAAGGAAACTGGGAAAGCACACTTCTAATTCTCCGGCCAACTCTTTTAAGGTCTATAAAAATGACATAAATGAAGTCTGATGCTGCTTCATTTCTGCAGAAGGGTGTTTATGTTATGTGCTTCTTTCAACACTGTAAAGTACAGATTGCACCTTAAAACTCTCAGCTACCGTGAGAGTTTCCAAGCAAAATGCCTTTAACATAGAAATGTCTTCACAAAGGAAATTAAAAGAATGTGATTTCTTTGGGGCTAAGCAAAGAGGAAAGCTTTTTGTCGTGACCTGGGCATTTGGTTCTAAGGTATTTAGAGACAACGCGGCATGGACAAAGGGCAATGGAATAGCTTATCTGACTACAAAGTCTGTCCTCTCAGGGGAACACAGGTGACCAGAAACCCAGGCAAAGGACAAATGTAAATATGGGCTTAGTTCAAACAGGACTCCATCAATCAGAGTTCAATCAGTATCTATATTTGGTGCCATTGATTAAATTGTGCCCCTTCGGGGAAAAAAAAAAAAAAACTTCAATTAAATTGTGCCTTCCCCTCAAAACGTCTTAAGACTTGGTATTTCTGAGTGTGACTAGATTTGTAAAAGAACCATTATAGATTTAACGAATCATATTAAAACGAAGTCATACTGAAGTAAGATGCGTCCCTCATCCAGTATCCCAGAAGTCACAGTGACACTGTACAAATGACAAGAAGTGGCAGATAGTTGGTAATGTAGCACTGAAGGAGAGGCACAGAAGAGCTGGGAGTCTCGTTTTTCTTCATCTGGAGCATCCAGCTTCTCAGCTGCTAAACAATGTAATTGTGTTCTTTAAACACACCTGATTTGTGGTATTTTGTCACAGTGTTCTGAGATACCTAATGCAGTTGGCAAAGGGAGTTGGGTAAGAGAAATAAGTAACTTCAGAGAGCACACTTCTAATGCAACAGAGCCTGACCTTTTCTAAGTATTTGGAAAGGAGCCTCTGAGAGAATTAAATGAAAGTTTAAAGGTAAATTCTTTTATTCTGTAGAATCCATGCCTATTCATTCATAGTGTCCTAACCATGAATATGGAGCTAAAAGGACAGCAAATTAGGCAGGACTAGAATCCTTGCACATCCTTGAGGTCAGGAACAGTAGAGGTCCTGCTTAGTGGTTTCATGCTATCAGCCCTTGTCTACAGGGGTAGAGCATCCAGATGATCAGATGCTGCCACCCAGGCGAAAGCTGGCAAAGAATAAAGTCTGGAACACCAGAGTGCAGGGACAGATCCATCAGTCAAGTCAAGGGTAGGACACTGCAAGTTTGCAATAACGGAGAAGAGCCCAGGGCTCGCTCCTGATGAAAGGGGACACATTCAGTGAGGCACTTTCAAACTTGACAACTTAAGGGTTGAGGCTGACTTTAAACCATTGTCCCTGAGTAAAACTGAAATTGCTGCCAAAGGCATGGGTGATATTAGGGCAAAGGTAACCATGACTTGCACATCAGAATAAGTCTAGCACTGATGGCCTAGGAGACAATACTTTTGAGTCATTGTCAATAGATTAAACAAACATGATATAATTATCAGATACTACTAGTATTTTAGATATAGTAAACACTTCACATACACGTACTACATTGCAAAGTTGGCATAGTTGGCATTCCACTTTTTGGGGGGGGTTATATGTCAGAAAGTTCCTTCTGTTGAAGTGATTTAAAGTAACTCCCGTGGTACTGTGCACTGGCCTTTGAGTTTGGAATGTACCAACCACCTCTCAGAGGTCTCCTGACAAGTGTTTTTATTATGTGAACTGAAAGAGGCCTTCTCACAGATATGGTGGTGGTGGTGGTGGTGGTGGTGGTGGTGGTGGTGGTGGTGGTGGTGGTGGTGGTGGTGATGGATGTGGCTTCTAAATGTTGCTATCACCAAGGCGCTGTTCATAATCTGGATTTTTGTTTGCTTGCTTGCATGTCTGTGTTCTCTGACTCACAACAACAGTGACCTGCTAGAAAGCAGCGATTTATCTCTTTGTCCTCACAACTGACACAAATACAGCCTAATACATGGTAGGTACACTGTCAATGCTGGCTGATACTTAATATTCAAAAGGGTAAAAAAAAAAAAGAAAAAGACAAGCATGCAGATTTGGTGTGCCAATAATGACATAATAAATTTATGTATTCAACTATATGCTTGTGCTATCTTAGGTAATGTATTTGTCATGCTAAGTCAGTACTAGGACTATTGTCTCATGCACAGCGAGTAACTGGATACAGACTCAGAGAATTAAGTTCAGTGTCAAGCCACAGGATTTTAAAAGGATGCAAACTGAGCCCTGGTAATATGGCAGGCACTTGTGATCCCAGCACTCAGAAGACCGAGTCGGGAGATTTGTGAGTTTGAATCTAGTATGGAGTATAGAACAAGACCTTGTCTCAATAACAACGATTAGAAGAGATGCTTGTTCACTACTTAATCTCCCTCTCATATATGATCTCATTCAATTCTCAGACAGTTGATATCTTCATTCTAAAACGCAATGAAGTTAGCAAAGGTCCCATTGACTGAACAGAAACTCAAGTTTAGCCAGCAGATGCTTGAACCACTGCCCGGCACTATCTGGCTAATAGATGAGAGTCAGGATGAGCCCAAGCCATAAGCTTTAGTGGTTTTTTGGAACAAAGGAAAAAGTCACCTAATTGTGCAGAAGCTCTTAAAGATTTCCTTATAGTTAAATATGACTTAATAAAATACATAAGCTATGATTTGAGCCGCCTTTACCTTTCAACTCCCAAAGCCTAAGCAAGCTTAACCTCTAGGCTTATAGGAAAAGCCCAACCACGAATCTGCAGACAGCAGTCAGTAAATAGAAACTCATAAAGCATGCGTTGTGGGACAGGCAACCTGCTGGGTCCTGGGTGGCCTTCCACTGAGCAAACACAACTGGGTGAAGGAAACACAGGAACAAATCAGCATTCTGATCAGAGTGGAAAGCAGTAGCTCACGGTGATGCCTGGGAACTCACAGGAGTAACGAAAACTTGTAAAGAATTTGGGAACTATTAAAGTGGCACAGAGTTGACAGAGGAAAAGACGATTATAAGATGGCATCATAATAAGTAACAGTGAATATCTGAGGGTCATAAAAATAAAACTTGGGGCAGAATACTTGCTGGGATGTCCCTAGAGAACTAGTAAAGATAAAGGAAGGGGCATGTGGTCAGGAGGCACCCAGAATCCCTCCCTAGTCTTTCCCACGACATGCAGTTAGTTTGGATGTAATAGCAAGTCAAGCAAAGTCACCTCAAATCCTGCATCCAGACAATGGAGCCTGCTATCTTTCTGATCTTCCTGTCATTGTTTACTGAAAACTTAACTACAGCATTTGAATTATAGGTCGTAAAGCATTTGTTTGAATGCTGTTTGCCAGTTCACACTAAACAGCTGTTATTGATACTCAGCAGTTACTAAGCCCTAAATATTAGGAAACGCCAGAGAAGAACAGCTTTGAAATGATACTCTATTTGATCCGGTTCTGCAGTAATTGTTAAAATCATATACACTTTCCTTGGATCCCGCCAAAGCTTCTGCAGTATTGAGGCACCTGCCGTTCCAATTTGCAATTTTCTCAGCCCTCCTTTGAAGTTATTTTTGCCAATTACCTGGTGTTAATATTAATTAAATGTGATTTGCAACTTGAAATGTAGTGTTATCAATGGAACTCAGCTGTATGAATACAAAGTAAAATTTTCAATTGAGTTAAAATGTTTCCTTTCATTCATAGTATTTTAGAACATTAATACTTTTGTCAAATTGATTTTTGCCTGCTGGAAGTCATTTTTCCAAAGCAATGAACATCTGAGGGGGAAAATATTCTTTATATATGCTTTTCTTTCTGTCATTGAAAATGCTCTGTTTTAATCTTAAAACTGAATCCATTTTCGTTCATAGAAATTTGGTTCTTGTTTATAACCTAAAAGGGAAAGTGCTTTCTTCTAAAGCAATAAACTAAGCTAAGAAATATGATCAGTCGGTATTTGTCAATTTTATACCAGGAAAAAAAATATTCATTAATGCTTGATCCTCACGAAAAAATAAATCACACTCAAATTTAGGGGACAAGTATCAGTCATTTCGCACACCAAAATTAATTTAATTGGTGCATCCCATTATCCAAATAGAAATTGCCAACTCTCTTCACGGTCCTTTCTAACACTGAGATTTTAAGATTCTGAACACATGTCAGGCTATAGTCAGGAATGTCCAACACCGGCAAATTAGGAAGAAAGTCACATACAGTAGAAGATTTGACAGATTTGGGTCTATCCTGCCGCTTGTAATATACGCAGTGATGACTTGAAGGCTTGTCATCTTCGATAAGTCATTCATAAACATGATGACTGATTAAAGGAGGTGTGCGTGCTGCCTTACTGTGTAAATCTACAATGAAAGGATATCAGGCTTTCACACATTCCTTTTATCTCCAAAGATAAAGCCTCAGCATCCTTGCCCTTTATAATGATGGTAGTAGCATTAACATTTATTATCCTGTCTTCCTTTAAAAATGGCATAATAAGGTAAGACAAAGAAGTGAAAGAAACTGTCTAAAGACTCAAGGAAGTCATTGCTTGAGTCAGGAGCTACAAGCCTCACAGCTTGTGATGGAAAAGCATGAGCAAATATCATCAACCCCTTTATTACAGCATCAGTGAAACCTTGTATTGAATAATTAAAACAAGATAAATGGAGGAGAGTGGTTCTGGCAATTGAGGGTAGTAACATGGATGATGAATAAGTCCTAACCCAGGAGCAAATAAGCCATTCCCTTTCCTCAAGCCAAAAGAGACCAAAGGGGGAAACAAAAATAAATTAGACTCGAAGACACACTTGGGGTATTTATGATTGTCAAGGTGATATATATAAAAAGACATTTTTTGAAACTTCACAAAGCAAAGTAGTGGAACAGTCAGGGTACAGTCATATTTACAGTGTTCCTGCCAATCCTTCTGAAAGCTCTTGGCAGCCTGAGCCAGGGACATCTAGACACTGGGATCCCACACATACCTGTTCCAGTCTGTAATCTTACTTTATATACTACACCATTCTATCCTTGTAATCAAATAATCAAGAACAGAAGGGTGGAATTGCATAAAAATCCAAGGAAACTTCTGAATTAGTAGTATTAGAGGCAGCTCTATTAACTGAATTCTGTCTAGTCAGTACCCTTTACATGCTTCCTGCTAACCTGTTCTGGCCCACCTCCCACTCTTGTCTCTAAATGCCTATGCCTTGTCTCTAAATGCCATTCCTATGAGACAGTCACACTTATACCCTCTGATGCATTGAATCATGCCTACAAAGATATGCTAAAATCCTCACGTCAGGAACTCAAAATGTGACCATTTGGAAAGAGAAACAATGCAAACATCATAGCCATGATGAGAACATGCTGGAGTAAGGTGGTCCTATCCAATATGGCTGTGTCTCTTTGACAAAAGAAGATGGAAACAGCTATAGCATAATAGAAAGTAGCTATATGATTTTAGAGGCAGATAAGGAGGTGATGTGTCTTCAAGCTAAAGAAGACCAAGGAATGCTGGCACAGCTCAGAAGATCCAAGGGAAGTGAGATTCTCCTCCAAGATACCAGAAATAGCACAGCCCTGAGGCCACCTAGGTTTCAGGTTTCTGGGTATCAGAGATGAGAAGCAATGAGTATCGTCTTATATAGTCCAGACTTTTCTTCATCCTGACACTTCTAAGAGGATAATCCATCTCTGTAGATCACAATATCATGGATCTCCGTAACTGCACAACACACTTTTCGTTATGCTCACTAGAAGTTCCTGTTCTCTTATGAAAAACTATTCATGATCCTTGAATTAAAAAAATACCAAAAGAGAATATTTGTAAGTTTGCTGTGACAAAAAATTTCTTCAAAAGTGACTAAGCCCTCCATAGCCACCAACACACCAAGAAGAGAGAAGACTACCCAGGCTTCATTTCCCATTACTGTACGGAGCCACCATCCTCAAGAAACCACTGCCCAAGAGTTTATCTTCAGCTTCCTTTGTTTCTCACTCTCTCCATGTTCTGCCTCAGCACCCACAAACTCCTGATAACTGTGATTTTGTGAGAATGACCTTCAGGGTTGGAATTTTGGTTCCTGATTAGGTAGGCCAATGCTCCTGCTGCTCTTCCCCACAAAAGATCGACCCTGGTGTCTGAACCGCAGTGCGCTCCTGACCAAACTCATGCTCCCCACTCCACACCAGTCTTCCCTCCATGGTTCTGTGACTGTACTTGCCTTCTTTGAATGGCCCAGCTACAAAATGTTGTGGTCAACTATAACTCTTTCTGACCTTCAAGATCTACATTTACTTAGTTACTGTTCTATAGACTCGATCTTAAAAATGTCTCTCATATTGGTCTACTTTTCTATTTCTACTGCCCCAGCTTCATTTTAAACCAAGACAGACACTGGCTGCAGAGGCCCCTTATGCAGTCTTCCATCCATCATTTACGTATGCATCCTCGTAGATGTCTTCAAGCCTCCGAAGTTTCAGATATTACTTAGGACACCAAGGATAAATAAGTATCTTCTGACTTACAGGACTCAGAGATGTGTCCGTGCCTGGCTTTCAACTGTATTTCCCATACTTCGCCATACACGACACTCTAGTCAAACTGTGCTTAGTGAACTTATATTTCTAATTTAGGGTTTCAGTTGTCATTTGTTGGATAGTTTCTCCTGTAAAAGAGATAGCCAAGATATGGCTAGGCTCACACTAAGCTAGAATATCAAATATTTACTTTATCAAATGCCTCCTATATCTCCTTCCCAATAGTGTTGCTTCACAGTAATGATGACTCGCCATCAGCGTCTGTTCATGACCACCATTTACACATCATCCCATCCTCCCAGATTCATAAAGACTACTTCCAGAACCTCAGATTCTGTTAAAACACAAAACACTCTAATTAAACCGAACGTGCAGGGTATCACAAAATGGGATTTTCGTTTGGCTGTAATTTCATTATGATCTACCTGAATTAATCAGAGCTAAACCATAGGATGCCTCAACTTACACTGAAATTTCTTAGCAGTCAATGTTGCTGAAGACAGAAACTCAGAACAGAGCATGGAATTTAAAAAAAAAAATGAGCGAATACAAACATCGAATACATAATGTTATTAATGAACAGATACTCTAGAAACTGAATGTATAGCCCTCTCTCTCAGTAAAAACACTCAGACCACTAAATACACTCTACTAACATGGTGACAGAAAGTCCATCAGTGATTCAGTAAGACTGGCAAATGTTACAGAGCTAATGCATTTTCATGAGCGTCATCAGATAGTGCCAGAACGGGTTAAGTTGCTACTATTTGCCATTCCCATTAATATCATTGTCATGTGAAAGGTTGAATTTTCGGCTATTTTTGTTCTAGATAAAAATCTTTGTCATTAAAATGAGGGATGATTCTGATATTTAATATATTCCATGGCATACTCTGGCGTGATACTAATTTGGCCTTTTCAGCATTCTGCATATTAAGTGACAATGTATCCCTCCTCCATTGCCCAGCTACGTGAGAACTGAAATGGAATGGACAGCCAATCAAGTCACAGAATACTGAAAGGATCAACAGAGAAAAAAACTTGGGCTCCTCTAATCAGGAGCACACATGAGGTGCTAAAATTATTTTCTCCCATACTAATGACTAAGACAGGAGCAGCAATAACGAGTGGTAGCCCCTGAGTCATCTTATGTGACAGTATTGCCAGAGTATAGCAATGCATCCTAAAATGAAGATCAAGTATTTCTTATTTTAGCCAATAAAATAATAAAATCTTACTCTCGCTTAACTTTCACAACAATACATTACATCAGATTCTATAGTAGGCCAGTTACGTCCTTATTGAATTTTTCATAGTAACCTGCTCCATGCACACAAATGTGCTCCAGCGCTGAAGAATGCCCAGAGTCACTGCAGAAAACTTATTTCAGTACATACTCTATTATTTTCCTCCACATGTTGAATTATCACTCTGGTGAGAGCCGACATCAGCTGCTTGAATAATGTATTAACCCTGCTTCTGGAAGCTATTGTTTGCGTCTGAGTGGGCATTTCCTTTAAGGATAAACAGGGGACTTTTTTTTCAAAGAAAATAATATAATTTAAAGTTTAATGGAAGCTTTCAGATCATTTTATGCTATAATGATACAAGTTAAAATTCCAAAAAGCAAAGATTACAGCATTGCAAACACAGTTGGTATGAACACTTGTCCACTTAAATCAATTAACCCCATCTGCCGACTAGACTAGTCGCTCTCTACAGTTTCTGCCACAATGCAGCCATAGAACACATGTTAAATATAAAAAGTCCTGAGCATAATAAATGTCCTATCCTATTATGTCCAGAAGAAAAGGCCTCAGACATCTATGACTCTCAAGTGAAAATTGTTCCAGGTGATTATAGTTAAATCTCAGTCATTCCCATGGTCTTCTCCTGAACTAAAACTTTCAACCATTAACTGATCAACATGATTTCCTTCTGGAAGTTCAGAATTGCTTTAAAATAGTCAAGAGGCATGTTAATGCTTCCACAACACCATGATTACCAATACACAAAAATTAATTCTCTCCAAGAAAATGATATTATTTAAATGCCAACGGTGTGTCTCCTTCCATCTACTCAGTTTTGTCGATAACTAGTTGTCTGTAAGATTTATTCTGTATGCTGCTTTCTTGCTGTCATTCTGTTCTGTTTTCTCCCGAGAAGTGAATGGGTTTACAGCCTCACCGGTAATATACATGTTGGTGAAATACCTACACAGGTTTGAAAAGCTCTTTGAAGAAAACCCAGAACAGAGCCCTTTGTCCTAACTAGGTTTTCACAATTTTCCCTCCATCGTGCTATAAGGTCTAGACTTTTATATACAAATGAAGGACGGAAAAATCAAATATGACAATGAACATATGACTTAGGCCTGCCCCTCGGGACCGATCTAATATTGCTTTAAAATGATTATAAGCACTGATCCCTCTAGTGTTCCATGTTAAATTCCACTGACTTTTTTTTTAATTTGACGACTTACTAATGTAAACTTCTTTCTAGAACAATCAAACAGTATGCCATTTATTCAAATTCACTGTGGCTCTGAGGTGCCTGCAAACTCCCTCATCAAAACAGACAATTCAAAAGATGTTCACTGAAGTTGGGAGGAGCTCTACTGCTCAAATTAGCACCAAAGAGTCACCTTCTGGAAATAGGAACAATAAACCCATCTACAATGTTGCTTCTCCATACAGAGGACAGCCTGGACCACAATTTATGAGAAAGCTAATGTCTCATAGACATCAGACAGCACTTGGAAGTGTCCAGATTTTAGCCTCCTGTCACCTCCTAATGCAATCGACCGATAAATACATGCTCACCAATCTCCCTCGAGATCTGGGTGAAGGCCTCAACGCCACTCTCTCCATAGTTCCCCTCGGAAGCCAGTGTTGACACGTAATTCCATCCCAGGGCCGTCACAATGTCCACCATGGCTTGGGCTTGGTAGGAGTCAGGCGGGACCACCCGAGAGAAGAAGTCATACCTGCTGTTGTCACTCAGCTCCGGGGCTGTGGATGCATAGCTGATTTGAGGTATCTGCAAAACAAATGAGAGGTCATTTCAACCCATGCTGTGTCTTGTACAATGACAGATTATCATAACAGACTAAATGGTCCAAGCTGTAACAAAAAAAAAAAAAAAAAAAAAAAAAAAAAACCTAGATGTCAGCCTGAAGGCAAAATATGGTTTTAGGACCACCAACTTCATTAGAAGTGATTCCCTAACAGTCCACGGGCTTCTCTTCCTTTTGGAGCACGGACACATAAACATTGAGAAACAATTTAGTTTTGCTACTAGTTCCTTTGTCTCGAAGGCCGAAGGAAAACATTTCATGTTTTTTGTTGCTTTATTTTTTATTCTGTACATGATTGTTATGGTGTGGAAATGAAAGAGAAACGAAGCCATGGTACAAACATACATTAGAGAAGGCCACCTCAGAAATTCTCTTTGACTTTAATGCATAAAAGGTATGTGGGAATTGAATGGGAAAGTTTTTTGTTGCTGATTTTCTTTTTGTTTTGTTTATGTTTTTGACACTTGATACCACCTAAGTTTTAAAATTATCATTTTCATAATTTCATACTTTACTTTGTTTTTGGGTTTTTTTTGATACAGGGTCTCAACTATGTATCCCTGGCTATCCTAGACCCACTTACGTAGCCCAGGCTAGCCTTGAACCCATAGAGATCTGTTTGCCTCTGCCCCACAAAGTGTTGGGATTAAAGGCTGTGCCACCATACCTTACTGTAAATTATTTTACATACATATTTTTCTAGTCTCCTCACTGATTTTTGGTATAGTCATTGAACAGCACAAAAATATTTGTAACCAGTGAACTGTGCATCTTCCAACAAAAAAAAAATATATCTCCCACTCATTAAAAATCATCACCTAGAAAAAAAAAACATCTGGATCATAAATTTCTTAGGAAAAGAGAATGTTTGCTGATACCAAAGGATAAATTGCCATAGAGTTTTTTAAATTGAGAATCCTATGTCACTTCTTAATAACCTGGCAGTGTGCACTGTGTACCTGGGCATCTCATCACCCTTCACTCATCATCCTAGGGTGTGGGTCAAAACGACTCCAAGAGACGCTGACTTGGGTGACTTCTTAAAAACACAGCTTAAGTCATACATAGAACAACTATTCACCATAAGATGATGCAGCTAATGGAATGTCTATGCCAGCACCTCCAAAACTTCCATACCTTCAAATTAAATCCCTAGTGGCAACTGAAGTGAGAATTGACTGAGGTCTTGGGCTCAAGGGGGATGTCAGAATCATAAAAAGTTACATACACCAGGATCTAATGGTCACTCACCAGTCTCTAACCAGTTGATTTCTAAGCCATTCTTGACATCTTTGAAGGTCACTCGTCTAGATAAACCCTCTAAGTCAACGGAAACCTACCCCACATTGGTGCCCAGTGAAGTAACACCAGGAAACAAAAGCTTTACTCACAGACTCTGAAGCAAAACTGTGTGCGGGAGCTGTCCAGGTTCTGAAAGGGCAGTTTGGCCTCCGAGCAACCTGGTTCCCACTTTTTAACTGTTTCAGCAGTGGAGGTGTCTGCTTGGGTCAGGCCATTTACTAAATTCTCCTCGGCTGTCCTTTCCTGGTGGGGATCGTGTTAACTTACTTTACACTGTGTTGCCCTTTGCTTTTTCTTCCAGACACACCAGCCCTGTCTCAACAGACAGATGTCTTGATTAAGATCTGTGCCTTTGTCGTATGGAGCACAAGAAGACACTTCTCCAAATCTCAAAGCACAGCTGCCTTGGCCTTCTTAACCATTTTTTCTTGCTTCTAGAAAACCTGGAGAAGAACTGGCCACTCAGTGAGCTTTCCCCACATCCTATACTAGATAAACTTTCCCCCAAATCATTGACATATGCATTTCTATATTCTAATAAAAATATTCATCACTTTAAGACTGAGAAGGAGAAGAAGACCCACACCTCCTCCTGCCCAGGGCTCTCCGTTCTGGCCAGGGAGGAGACAACATGAGTGTGCCTAGCACCATCAAGACTGAGCACAGGCCTTGCACCTCACCTGGGCAGCACAGTAGACCTGACCCTGTTGGTGGGGCACAGGTGAGCCACCCAGAGAATATGAGCAGGAGATATCTGGCCCTGTCCCTCATCTGCCATATGGTGGCATGGATAAGGGAAAGAATCCCACCCCTAACTCCTCACCAGCTGTGGCAGGTGGGAAAGCCAACCCTGAGGTCACAAGAGCAAGAAAACTGGCCCTGCCTCTCACCAGCTGCAGCACTCAGCAGAGTGGTTCCTGCACCTTGCCTGAGCAACACAGCAGAGCTGGCCCTGGTGGTGTAGGTCTGGGTGAATGGGTTCCTAGGGCATGAGAGCAGGAGAACCAGCCACATCTCTTGCTGCTTACTTGTAGGGGCGTGATCGATCGGTGGTTAAAAGCTCATCCTGGTGATGAGAATGCGGGAGAGCTGGGGGTGCTGACCAACTCAGCAACTACCCAGACCCAGAGCCGGGGCTGAGTTGGACCATTCCACCATTCACCCGACCTATGACCTTTTGGAGCATGTGAAGGGCCCTGCCCCCAGGCCCAAACTGCAGGATCTCCATGACATAGGACAACAACAAGATATCCTCCAAGAGGAGTCCCATTGAGGGCCCAGTATCTGTAGTGTAGCAGAAGCCAGAGGCCATGACCAGACCAATGACTCATTGCAACGAACACTTGCAAGCAAAGTTGTACAGACTAAGGGTATACTGTGAACCTCACTGTGACATGCTACAGCTTCCATGATGATGTTTTTCTTTTTTCTTCCATTTCTTTATTCTTTTCTTTTAACTTTTATTTTATCTTATCTTGGTGGAGGGGGATTGCAAGGGCAGAGAGTGGATGTGAAGGGACGAGGAGATGAGTAGGATCATGATGCATGATGTAAAATCCACAAAAAAAATTAATAAAAAGCTAAATTAGAAAAAAATTCATCAGTCTGACCTCAGGGTATATTGTGCTGGTGTGAGTGGATGGGTAGCTGAGTATATGTGGGTGAGTGTGTGGAAGAGAATTGTGTAAGGACTGCAGCAGACTGTGCCATCTTCTCGTCCTATTTGAAAGCACAGCCCTCCCTCTTCCTCGGCTCCTCAGAGTCCGGCAGTAAAATGTCTTACACAACCCCCACCCCACTTGTAATAATGAGCCGCCCCTTTCTAAAAATGAGCACAAAGTGTGAAAATTGCGTGTTTGAAACCAAAACTAATTATCTCAAATTACTACCTTCAGTCAGTCACTTCCAGGGCTGTTTAATTAGCAGTCAGCATCATGTTTAGGATTAATTAAACAGGTGTAAAGGGTATATAAAATAAAAGTGCAGATAGGAGATGGTGGCTTGATTAATCCAGTAATGGGCTTTCTCCCCGATGTCTTGAAGAGTTTTCTCTTTGGAAATGGATGTGTGAGTAAGTAACGTGCAAGTGCGTGTTTGCAATTTCATCTGTCTAGTCCTTCTATGTTGCGGTCTACAATAACATCGTGGCATAGTGATAGTATTTCAAGCCAACTTTTCAAACTGTCATGAAGTCACATCCTGCTTTTACTTTATTTGCCATAGACCACTAAGCATTGGCTCATTAAGCATTTTAATTCCACGCCAGCATCCCCAATATTTGCACTACCCACAAATTACACCCCTACTAGCAACTGAAGTGAAATTTTATTAAAGACGTAGGCTGTTGCTTTCTCTTTTCGGTGCAACAGATCCATCCTAACTAGCCCCTTAACCCTGGGGGATTTATCTCTCAGAAACAATATAAAAGTGCTGAGGGAGGGAGAGAAGTGGAGAGGGAAAGGAGGAAAACCGAAGGAAACCATCAACCAAAGGAGGCATTAAGGTAGGCATTCCTCATGACTCATTCATCCTTCTAAAGCAGCAACGTCCTTTACAGCGCCAAGCCCCACCTGACAATTCTAAGGATAAAATCTGCACTCTCGTCTGGTGCTGGGTACCATGCAGCTCTGCTCATCCTCCCTCTTTTGTGTTACGTTTGGTTCATAGCAGAAGGAGATGGAGGGAGGGATAGATCCAGACTTCAATCTGGCCTTGCTTCCCTCTCATGCTGCTGTGTCCCCTCTGGGCAGAAAAATTGGAGAAAGAAACAGAAAACCCAGGTGGTCGACACCTGCACCCTTGCCCCCCAAGGTGCACCCCGGTGCAGGGAGACTGTGTTCCTCTGCCTGCTGATGTGCATACCTCCAGTGTTGCCCCCTCCACAGGAGTCCTCCCCTGACTCTGCCAAGCAGTGTTCCTTGTTCTCTCAATGCCTCTCATCTGAAATTAGAGTCCTGACCTGTGGCTAGCTTAGGATTCTCCCAGAAGTTTGCACTATATTTGCTATCTACATCTAATACTTGATGGATCAAATATTCAATAAATGTTCAGAGGTAATTGACTGATTAACCCATGTCAGGAAGTTTGGTATTGCCTCCTTTTGTATTCTGCTATAATATGGCAACCATCTTCTCCATTTGCTGGTTTACCGTCCTCACCCTTCGGTGTCTCCTGTGTCTAAGACTTCTTGTTACTACTCTGTCACCTGCGTTTCCTGTTTCTATCTTCCAGCTGAATTTGAGGCACAGGAGCAAGAAATGGGAGTGAGACCAAGTCAGAGGTCAAGATCCGTTCCTTCAGCTCCTTCCCCAAATAACAAGGTGGTCTCTACCTGAGCCTCAGCCACAATCCTTGCAGGCGCTAATGGCCATCCTCAACTCCGACCCCTGCGTGTCTATTGACTATTGTCCATCCTTGAGTAATTCATCGTCCAAAGGTGGTTCCTGTATCTCTGCCCACGCCATATAAACAGCCCTATTTTTAACCTCTCTTCCATCATCTCTCCGGCACTCCAGAAGCCTGGCTATTTGACTGATGCACCCCCATGGCATTCATCTGTACCCCCACCCTCTGTCCTACCCTAACCTCTTGGTCCTCTGTCCACTTTCCCCTTCAGCACTCTCTATTGCTGTCCTCGCCCAACTTTCCTCTTTTTTCTCTCTTTCAACTCCTGAAGGCGTCAAATTGCATATTTGAAAACCAACTGTCATCTTGCTTTCCCTCATTTCTCATTTTCTTTGTGCTGAGGTTTCATAAGACTATAATGTATGCTTAAAATAAGGCCTTTTCCGTTACTCAAATAAAGCATATTAGAAGCAATTAATTATACAACATAAGGCCCTCCCTTTTAAAAAGCCTGCAGCTTCCACTTCTCTGCTAACTGCAGTTCCCACCCCCAATCCCATGCTTTGAGGAGTTGCAGGATCTAGTTGTCTGTTTCTCCTTCTTCTCCCCGACAGACAGGAAACTGAGCCTGAGGCACTTGCTGGGCAAGAGTGCGTAACAGCTCCTTATTCACAGGCTTGCTCACCCCAAGCTCCCTTCCTACCTGTGGGTGCAACCTCTAGTCCTGGGGAGGAATCCTATCCTTCTCCCTGCTGGATACCTCTGGCAACCATGTGTGTGAAAGGGGTGTAGAAGCCCACAGTGATGGCAGAATTTACAGGACTTCAAGTCTCCTAGGAGGGACAAAGTAAATCTCAAGGTTGAGGTGTAATACTGAGTAGGAGGCACTACTTTGGCCTCAGGCCAAGCTGGCTTCTCTGCAATCTAGTTCTTAAGAGACAGCCATGTGTCTTGGGAGCTATTTGGTGCTTGCCTGGCTGTTAATAAAGCTAATTACTTGATCTGCATTTAAGTGGCTATTCTGTGAATCTTGGACTTACACACCCTAAAAAGGGATTCCACATTTGACTTGTAGCCTCTAAAGGAAGCTAACGCTTGATTTCGATAGGAGAGAGAGAGAGAGAGAGAGAGAGAGAGAGAGAGAGAGAGAGAGAGAGAGAGAGAGAGAGGGAGTAATGAACTACTGGTACTTTCCTACTTTGGCTAGATGGATCTCTCTAGTAGCTTGACCCCTCAAAACCAAACTACACATTCCAGCCTTCTTCACCCGGGTGAACAGAATTTCCGAAAATGTCCCTGGAGGGACCAGGCATGCCGTCCCCATCTTTTATTCCTGGAATAAAGACATAAAGGTTATAGCTCCATGCATTATCCCAGACGGTACCCAAGCCAATATGGACTGACAGGCATTCTCTAGGCCAAATCACTGTGATGCCTAGATCCCTGTCACTCTGGTGTTTGCCGTTCCCATTCTTGCCCTCTTCAAAACCATACTACACCAGCAATTAAAGCGCTCTCCTAAAAGAGAAAAGTAATATAAGAACCTTGCTCACAGTCTTTCAATCACTTTTCCTTTCCCTTTGATCTTAGAATAAAGCCTAAACTTTTTGCCACAGGGTCCGTTGAGCAGGCATCTGGCCCTCTTTCCCCCTTGCTCGCCTTCTTTCCACTCATGGACCAGAAAATTCCCCCTTTCTCCGTCATCATAGCATTCCACATGTCTTCATTTTCCTCACTGGATTTGCTCATCCTTCGGCCTCTGCTCAGCTGTTTCTTCCTGAAACAAAACCCCTCTGACCACCCCCTTTTTCTGTGTCTTCCCAGCTCTAGTTACTACCTCATCACCCTATACATTTCCTTCTATGCTCTTATCACAACTTATGTGTATATATTCTGCTTCCTCTACTAACAGATAGACTCTAAGCAGGCATGCGCTGTGTTGTTTATAGATGTTCTAAGAGTTGCAAAAACATACTAAAAGGTCAATAAATATTAATAGAAAAAGAAAACCTCAAGGATCACTCATCAATTTCCTCAATGTCTACCAACATTGAAGGATTTTTCTACAATACTATTTCAGAAGAAAGTTAGAAATTTTCATATTATTTATTAATCCAAGTTCTACTCAGATGCTCCAGCTACTGATCAGTGTGAGATCATCTGTTTTACCGGGCAGTAGTGATAGAATTCCAATTCAAATCAACTAAGTGCATTTCAGTTGTGCGCTGAGTACACTCATAGCAGGGAAGTACATACTTGTCAGTCAACTCTTTGGAGTGCTGGAAATGACCACGGTGACTTCAGAAATGTCATGGGGAACACTTTGGAAGCCCATGGACTTCAGTGTGGCATTGAATAAAAATGACACTCATAATCAAAAGCCCCTTCTGGTTTACTGTTTCCTGTAGACTGATTATTTGAGACAGACATAAAGCTGCTTAGACCTCCTGCAAACCGTGACTCTCCCGATTGCCTTTACTGACTCTATTTATATCCCTGAGGGATGAGATTGGGAGTAACTTAGACATAGGCTTGCTGCTCCTAAATAGATATAATTTCACTTGCCTGTAAAGGTTTCTCACTGTTTATATACCCAAAATTATTGAAATCTTGACACTTCCCTCATCTGTTCAAATGGCATGAGTCCTGCCTGCTTTTCAAGCTTTCTGATTGCCCACAAACTTATGGAATTCAAGAGCCAACCCTGACAAGCTAGCAATAAGACACCAAAAGCACAGTTCCGGCGAAACCATAGGGTTTGTAGTAAGTTCATATTCCTACGAAGAAACTAGCACATATCTGAATGCAGGCATGGACAGACAGAAAACTTGAGCCACATGAATCTTCACTGTTGATTCTCAGGGGAAAAATTAAAACCTGCCTGAAAACAACTTTGTTTGTTTGTTGATTGCTATATTTGGCGGGGCAGGTAAGTGAAGGGTTCCTTGTGTTGTTCAATAACATTGTTGGTTAGATCAGCTTGGAACTCCTCTCTTCCCCCAGGGGGTAGCGCTTGCCTGAGCACTTCTCCAGTGATGGTGGCCTTAGCAACAGTGGCTATCACAACGATTGCTCCCTGCCACCCATCCTTAGGATGGATTTGTTGCAGCTGAAAAACTCAGGACCAGAAAAGGCGTAATGACTGTTGCAGCCATTAACTTTGTCTGTTCAGACTTCATTGCTCAGTAGTATTAAATCTACTTGTGCTTCTGGCAAGACATGAGTATATAATCAGAAATTAGATCAGAGTGAGGAGTCAGGGCTGGGAGTCAATGCCCAGCACTGGTCCCCCTCTCCCAACACTGCCCTAAGCTTTCATGCTCCTCTCAGCTTCATGGGAAATCACATAAAGAGAGGGGAAAGGAGAAAAGAATGAAGTCAAGTGATAATAAAATAGGGAAGAGTGATGAGTACCCCAACTGTGCATTCAAAATTATGATTCCCTTCCCAAATCAAGACCTACTCTATACAAGTTCATCCAGTTCTTATGCTTCCAGCTCACAAGTCAATGTGAAATATGTATCCCTGTCTTTCTGCTCAACCGAGCTCCCACACTTGACTCTCAAGGAGGACTCATCATTGGGTTTTGATACATGATAGAGATTAGCAAAATAAAGCTAGGAGGCCTATTGAAATGGAAAATTGTGGGGGTCAGGGATAGCAAGAGAGAGATCATTCTGCATTGTACTGCATTTTATCCTGTCCCCTACATCAGTACACTTGGACGAAGTGAAACTTTCTATCTGCACCCACACTGAAAGCGCCTGTGTTTATTAGCACAACAGATGCAATTTTGCATTAGGAAGTTGAAGGTCATAAGTTTAATTCATTATGGACTAAAATGCAGCCTACATTTCCCCCCCCCCCCAGACTAGAGCATCCTCTTCACAATGCAGAGCACGGCTAACAAAACCAACCTGCAAGGGGAAAGACAAGGCCAATCCACTGCTCAATAAATCATTCAAAGATGGCTTGTAACTGAGGGTGAACTTGAAACTTCAACAGTACACATGAAAAGACATCATACCATAGGCAACACACCTTCTTCAAAATCCGAGAGACACGGTTTTGTTTCGGTGTGCCTCTTCAGCTTTAAGTATGATTACTCTTGTGGTCATTTGTTGACTTCTCATAATCCATTTGACTGGTCTGTTGAAATGTGAGATCGCATTTTCTCTTCTATTTTAAAAGGATATTGTGTGCGTTGGGGAAGGAAAGAAAGCAAAAAGCACACTGGATTTCAAACAACTCTTCTAAATACAGGAATTTTCAAGGCAGCAGAAGTATAGAAAGGGTAGAGTGGAAAGTCATAATGACCCAGGACCTAGGGTACAGTGACTGCCATAAATGAGCTCCGAAGGCCAAAGGAGGGGCCAGTCACAGTCATAGGAAGGCCATAAGATCAGAAGCTATTTTGAGAAAAACAATGACTTCTTCGGAGTCACGAAGCCAGCAACTGACAAACTGATGAAGAAATTACATCACGATTTCTCCCACATAGGCAGTTCCACACAGAGCCCACTGAAAGTTAGAGAGCCTTTGACTGCTAACCTGCCTACTTAACATGGAAAAACAAGCAGTCCATGAATATGAAAGAATTTACATATAAACAACCAAAATTTTGTCCTGTATGACTAATAATGCTTTTCTTGTCTACTAATTATGTTTTACAGAGAGGAAGCATAACAGCTCCTCAGGGAAGGAGCAACTGTAATCTATCACATCTCTACAAGGGTGGAGATTTTTCAGCCTACCTCTTCTACACTCATGTTCCTCCCAGTGTTTTAACAAGTGGGATTTAACCTTACTTAATACAGTGACTTACGAATAACTTTGTAATTTGTTTCATTTAAATCTCCTGATCACCATTTTTCTTCTTTTCTGATTTCTCTACAGTTCACTGTCCTGTGACATCTACAAAATTATTACCAATGCAAACTCAATATTACACACAAATTTAAAAGGGTAATTCAAGCCGGGCAGTGGTGGCGCACGCCTTTAATCCCAGCACTCGGGAGGCAGAGGCAGGCGGATCTCTGTGAGTTCGAGGCCAGCCTGGTCTACAAGAGCTAGTTCCAGGACAGGCTCTAAAAAAGCTGCAGAGAAACCCTGTCTCGAAAAACCAAAAAAAAAAAGAAAAAAAAAAGGGTAATTCACTAAAGCCCTTCTGCCTCACCCAGCATAATATTTTTATTAGTTATTTGGGGGATTTCTTATAGTACACCTCAGTCACACTCACTTCTCATTCCTCCCAAGTCCACACTCCCACCTGTGTGCCCTTCCCCCTCAATACAAACAAGTCCAGTTTGTGTTGCCCATATATTCCTTAGAGCATAGTCAAACTTTCAGTGGCTAACCACTAAAAGAAAACTGAGTCCCATCCCAACCTCACCAGAAACCATCAACTGTATAGGACTACACTTCAGCATCTTTATCACAGCTTTGAAGGACTCTCTTCAAATAACTTCCTGCCTGGATTCTTTGGTTGCGGGGGAGAGTATCTTCGGTATCTCTCATTCTCAGTCTACACTCATGGTTACCATTACAAAAGAAACTCCCTTGCCTATAGTAGCCAGCAAAGCTCTTCTTCTGATCAGTGGTTCAAGTAAATTTCTGAATGACTGCTTTTGGTGTTATAGTAATTTATCCAACAAACCTGTTCACACTAGGTGCCAGGCACTGAGACAAGCCTCAGAGACGAGGCAGTAAAAAACAAGAAGTCCTCCTGCCCAAGGGAGGACGTGGAATTGGTTCATTCATCCCCAAAGACGGGCACTATGTAAACAATGATCCAAATAAGCACTCAATCATGAGTGAGGCTGAGTGTCCCAGGGTCTCTTTCCTGATCTAGGGGACAAAGTGTGTTTCATTGATGAAGTGAAATTAAGCTAATACATTAAAAAAAGAGGGGAAAGGGGGCATAGACTAAACCCCACCAGGTTGACTTCATATTCAAATGTCTTTCAGATCTGTAAATACTCAAACTGTAGAAGTAAAGAGGAGGCCAGGTCAACCGACAGTTAAGTTTAGAAAACTCGTCTGAAGCAGAATTGTATAAAAACGAAGTCATCAAACTCCCTGTTTCTTACAAGTTTTGCTTTCCTTAAGTTCTATTTCATTCTTTGATTGACACACAATGGTTGTATATACTTAAGGCAATTGTGTGGTTTCATATACATTACCTATGTATGTACATTATATAATGATAAAGTACTGGTAACTGGCAGAAATCATTATTTTTTTGTAGGGAAAACACTCCAAATTTTTTCTCTTCTAGGATGCTGAAATATATATAACACAAGAGTGTGAACTATAATCATCCTGCTGCTAATATGTTTTCAAGAAAGATACCTAATTTGAATTCTGATCTCATAACTATGAAGAGAATAAGTCTACAACCATCAGTGGAAATAAACACCTATCTCCAAGTTCTAGGGTATGGGTAAGGAATGAATGAACAGAAGAGCAGAGAGATAGAATATGAGCCACTGAGAAACTAAAGCAGAAACTAATCCCATAAAAGGGAATAACTCTAAGACAAGACCCTAAGACACCCCCGAAAGACATGTGAAGTTGTATTACATACAAACTCTAATATTTGCTTTCTTGGAAAAAATGAAGAGATTGAAGGAAGCATCATCTTCATTCTCCTCAGGCAGTGGAGGCTTGGTGTATATTTTAATATACATGAGGAACAGGTTAAAACTAATCCAGGAAGATATTCTATCGTCCTTTTTTTAACAAGATAATATACATTTGCTCAGAAGACGAAAAGAGAAATAAATGGATCTGTCCTCCTCTGAAAACTTCACACCATGACCTACCATCCCAGGGAGATGCCGAAAATGTCATTCCTGATTTCATTATTTCTAACTATTACTGCTGATTCCAGTGCATTCTGGAGTAAAAGGCACTTCTTTGATACCTCTTGACAAAGTTTTCAAGCAACTTGGGATTTAAAAATGAAATCTATTTCAGGGTATTTTTTTCAACAAAAGGTAGGGGAATTTTTTTTCTTGTACGAGTTGCTTAGGGCAGTGAAAATTTTCTGTAAAGTGGTTTTTTTCTTACATGAGTACCAAAAGATGATCAATTACAATTTGTTATAATAGAAAATCCAAAATGATGTCGCGGCACTTTCTTAGCATCATTTGCTAAATCACTTAAAAATTTAACTCACCCACCCACTCGCTCCCATCGTTGCTGACTTCAAACGATCACCTAGCATTTAATTTTCCTCTTCTGCTGATTTCCTTGCCGTGCAATCACCACTGTGGCTCAATTTCTCCCCCATGCATGTCAGCACCAGAACACTTAAACATAAAAAGTTAGTAATTATGACCAACAAATTGAAGTCAATAAACCTTAAGCTAGCAAATATTCCATTTAGATTGGCATTTTGCCATTCAATAATCCATGATTTGAGTTCTGAAAAATAAGAGGGAAATGGTGCTAAGGACATATGTCTGTGTAAATCTGTGTCCTGATTGACAGTCTCCACAATGTTCAGTGATTATCCACCTTCACCGATATTCTGGCCTTCGAATCATTACCTGTCTTCCAGCTGTCATTTAGGTACTGGTTCTAAACACCTAATGCTGGTGGGAATTTTTATTTCCTTAATGATACCCAAGTTGGTGAACTCGGCTGTTAGAAGGACCTCACGAGGTTAAAGGTCTTAATTAGAGCTCCGTTTACATAGGAAAAAAATCTTAGCTCCCTCTCCAAAGAATGAGTAGTGGATTCCATAAATGGCAATCACTGAGAGAGAGGGAAAGAAGATAAAAGAACTCAGATGACCCGGATTCCATTATTCTATTACATGCTGCAGAGTGTTCCCGAAGATGTGTTCTTCTGACAAATATCAATAGTATCTAAAGAGCAGTGCATTAAATGTCCCCAAAGTGAACTTATTTGCCCTCTGTGCTCATCTACATCTCTTTTTTTGAGAAGCCTGACTTCCTGCTCTTTATAAACCTCCTTCATGTATCGTATCACACCTAACCAATAAAACACGTATGGTGCACGGGTGTGTGAGCACATGGGTATGCGCTGCTCTTGCCAACGTCCATTGAATAATGCTTGGAGTAGGAACTCTGCTAAATGTTAGATTTCCAATTTCTGCGTAAAAAAAAAAAAAAAAAAAAAAAAAAAAAAAAAAAAAAAAAAAAAAAAAAAAACAACTGAGATTTGAAGAAATAATTTTTCCAAGACTAAGCTGCACATTTCAAAGTAGCATTTAAACCTAGGCAAAATGGTTCAAGAATCATCCCTGTAAACAGTCTACCTTCCAGTAACTCCTCCCTCCCAGATTAAAAGCTGCTGTCCATTCACAGTTAGCTCTGCATTCCTTGAGTGCTCAAAACCCAGCCAGACTCTGCTGTTGCCACTTAACACAACTACTTCAATCGCATGGGTCATGGCTTAGCCACAGCTTAGACATCACAAACCATTGTGGGTTTGACTGTGGAATAAATGGCATAGGTTCATTTTCTGAGCACTTACTGCCAAGAGAGTTGGACTATTTTGGCAGATTGCAACACTTTTAGGATGAGGAGTCTAGTTGACATACATGTTAGCAGGAGTGGGTCTAGAATGCTCTGCTTCTTGGTCCGTGGTAATGATGTGAAAATGCTGGCTCTATACGTGATTAACACTGCACGCCTCTGCCAAGGCATGCCACTGCATGGCTGTGCTACCACGTGTCCTTACGACTACATTCTCCCGCCCTAGTGTGCCCCTGTCATTGCATGCATGCCGTTGCCACATAACAGACTGTTTCTTCTGAAACTGCAAACCAAAATAAACATTTACTCCCTTAAATGATTTGTCAGGTGTTTTGCCACAGTGATGGGAAAGTAATTAGGTCAGCACCAGAATGAAAAGCATGTGCTAATCCCATCCTTTGAAATAGCTGCAGTTCCTCCTGGGGCAGGGAGTCTTCCTGGGCCCAGTAGGGTATCAGCAAAAAGACTAGAGACATGCTGAGCAGATTGGTCAGCAATCACCCAGGTCAACATATCCGCTTTGTACCTTTCAAAAACTCAGTTGTTATTTTCAAATAAGGAAAATATTTTGATATGAAAAAAATTAATTAGTTAATTTTTTAAAAAGAAAAATATTTTTAAACCCTCTTGATGATGACACTTTGTGTGACATATGAAAGCCAGAAAGCATAGCCAAACACAAGAGGAGATAGAGAACAGAGGAAAAAAAAAAAAAAAAAAAAAGAAAAGGTAGAAGATAGAAGGGCATGCCATGAAATGTAGGCAGACTTTTGACAGAGACAAATATACAAAGAAATATGGGCTGCTTCTGAAAAGCAAGCCATGCAGTGACTCAGCAGAAGGTCTTGAGCTGCCCAGTGCTCACGAATGTACTTCAGTCTGTTTTCTATTTGTTTGGTTTTGGTTTCCAGTTCAACTGGTGTCTGAAACGGTTACCACACTGCCACTCTCCTACTCGCTTGTGTGAAAACTCACTTTCTAAATTTCCTCTTAAACTGGGTGATGGTGGCAGCGTACACCTTTCATCCCAGCACTTGGGAGGCAGAGGCAGGCAGATCTCTGTGAGTTCAAGACTAGACTGATCTATGAGAGCTAGTTCCAGGACAGCTAGAGCCAAATCTACACAGCCAAATCTTGTCTCGAAAACCAAAACAAAAATCTTCTTAAACTCTCACTGCTTGGCTGGTTATTCTCCTTTCATTCCAGGACTGTACCATGTTTCTCTTTCTACTTCACACACACTCGATTACATCCAGTCTAAATCTCTAACTGAATGCCAGTCCCATGGCCTACTCACATGGTCGTGCATCTTGAGTGTGTGATGGAAGTCTCAGAACAACACACACCAAACTTGTCACACCTGCCCTTATGGGGAAAGGAAATTAACTGAAGCACTGGGGGCCAAGCCATTGATTTCCAACTACCCTGACTCCAAAGCTAAGTTAGTGCCATGTATTTTACTTTGAAATGTATGACAATTTCCAATTGTGCAGCTGTGCTGAATGCCTTCCCCTTATGCTATTCAAATCATGACTTTGGGCTAGCCACTGAAAATAATAACCTCTCAAATATTAAACTTATATTTTGGTATAACAGATATATTTTATCACATAAGATCAGTTCTCTAGTTTAAAGAGTGCAGTAAGTATAGCATTGACTTCACTTCCTCTGTAGCCAGCTCAGTTATCAGCAAACTCCCAGCATCAGTACCAGCATCACTGGGGAGCTGTGACAAATGGAGAACCTCAGGCCCCACCCTAGACCTAATGAGGGAAAATTTCCACTCTCATGAGATCTCCAGGTGGTTGCTCTAATATACCAGCAAGTGAAAAAGGTGCTGTTATATAATAATAATAATAATAATAACAACAACAGTGATAATAGCAACCTGAATGTGCACCCAAGCCCCCTATGTTTTCTTTAAAAATAATTATCCATCTCATACTCAAAGGGCTTTAAATGTATTCATTGCAAGGATTATTTTGGTCAGTGTATTGAATTATTGGAGTCATTGTAAGGATATAAAAAAATCCCTCTATTCAACTTTATCACTTCCTAAGGTGAGCATGTCCCAATAACTAGAAATTGCTTTTAGAAATATCCTGCTTCCAAAATTACATTTTTAAGATCATTATGTTCAACTTTTAAATCAGATGCTGCCACAGTTTATTTTTAGTCTCATGGCAAATCTATAGACTGGTGAATATCATACGAAATGTTGAGTCAGTAAGAGGGTTTTAAATATACTTCATACTTATTTGAAAATAACAGATGAGTTTTTGAAAACTTAAAATTTGACAAAGCCCAAGTGATTGAGCGCCAGCAATGTGTTGCAATATAGCTTGTCATCAGTAAGAGTGAGATATTCATTTCTGCCTGGTTCTTTCTTGCTGCTTTAGGTGAGCCACAAAAGATTTTCCTTCATCTGTGCCCTCCCTCCAAGGAGTCAAGCCAACATACCTGGAAGATTTGCTGGTTTATCCAGAAACCTTGACCTGCAGAGACCATCAATCTGAACCACAGCATTGAGAAGGAGGAAGAATTAGAAATGGGACAGTGCTCCACCACATACCAAGAAATAAAGTAGAGTTTCAGCTGATGCCATCAGCCTGGAAACCTCATCAAAGAATCCCATTCCCTGTGTTTCCTATGGAAGGGATGGGGGTCACTAATTTCAGCAGACCGCCAAAACTCCATTGGGTAGCAAATAGTCCTGTACCTTGACTACTAAACACTGGGCCCTAAAAGTCGGTTTATATATTTCTTGATACCCTTGTCAGTGTGGCTCATTGTCAGTCATTTCATATGGAAAAAGGTTCCTGGCACTGTCAAAGAGCAAATCAATTCCTTATGTTCCCCTCAGAGGGGCAGAGCTAATATTCTTGAGAATATTATGATTCATTAGAAGGTTCTAAAAAGGGCTTTGTATATATCTACAGTGAATTATATATTGTTGATTAACTGCCTGCTAATGAGACTGAAACAACACCGGGCTACTGCTTTTAACATTTGGAGTTTACCTAGCAAAACTGCTTCTCAAAAGCATCCCATATTTTTGGTGCTTAAATGAAAAATACACTTTTCTCTTTTATGAGTAACTAACTCGTTTTTCATAGGCTATAACTTAAATATATGAAGACATTTATTGTCTTTCCAATTCTCTCTAATTCTCTAAATAATCTAAATATGCAAATGTCTTCATAACACTTTGCCAGAGACTATTTGTAAATATCATTGGGTGTTCTATTTTTAAAGAAAACAAAATCAAAGCAAAAATACATTTTGGACATCTCTAACCTTAAACTATTTCAGTCTCAAATGTTAAGTTCTAGAATATTTAGAAACAATAGTGCCCCCTGTCCCTGACAACATAAGAGTGTTTTAGAAGCCCTTTATTTTTATTTTTAATTCTAAAAATAAAATTGGGGAAAAATAAAAGCAGCTGAAGATGGTATTTAAGAGGATAACCTAGGTCTGGGGAGATGGCTCGGTGGCTAGGCTTGCTGTGCCAGCACTATACCCTCAGTTTTGATTCCCAGAACCCATTCAAACACTGATACAGTAGCATGAGTGTTGATAATTCCAGAACACTCCTATGGAGATCAAAACCAGAGAGAGGAGGCTTGTTGGAAGCTCACAAAGCAGTAATCCTAGCAGTCAAGAGGGAATAAAAGAAACTCTGCCTCAAACACGATGGGAAGGGCCAATGACTGCTGGCTCTGTCCTCTGATGTCCACATGCAGTGTGGTGAGCACACGCCCCTTTATACTCCCCACCTCACAAACACACAAAGGGATGTAACAGAAGACTGCTCATTCACTTCCCAACCACTCAGAACAGAGTAATTACACAGAAACTCTATTAATACGGCACGGCTTGGCCAATGACTCAGGCATAGTCCTAGCTAGCTATTACATCTTAAATTAGCCCATTTTCATTAATCTGCATTGCCACCAGGCTGCGGCCTACCAGTAAAGGTTCTGGTGGCATCTGTCTCCTTTAGCAGCTATATGGCGTCTCCTTGACCCTGCCTACTCTCTCTCTCTCTCTCTCTCTCTCTCTCTCTCTCTCTCTCTCTCTCTCTCTCTCTCTCTCTCTCTCTCTCTGTCTCTCTGTATATATATATGTGTGTGTGTGTGTGTGTGTGTGTGTGTATTTTATATATTTCTTTTTGGATTTCCTGCCTAGCTTTACTCTGCTAAGCCATTAACTGAAATAGCTTTATTTCGTTAGGCAATAAAAGCAACATATATGCAGAAAGACATCATCTCCCCTTTTCTCTCTAAATAAAGAGGAAAGTTTTAACTTTAACATAGTAAAATTACATACAACAAAACAGGAATCAAGCAAGAATTACAGTTACAATATTTCTTTATGAGTCTAAAGTTTTATATCAGATTTATCTTTTATCATAACTAAGGAAAACTATAATTATAACTATCTATTCTTTAACTCCATCAAAGAATCCAGAAGTATATTATATTATCTAAGTAAACAAGAAGAACATTTTAAGCAACTTTCAAAACTATAGAAGTGAAAGAAATATCTTGCTGCCTAGATAATCTCCCAAAGTTCTCTAGTAACGTTGGGGCATCTATCTTCAGCCTACAGGCCCATAGTATCTAGCAGACTTTTCCATAAAGCAGGAAATTTGAAAGACTGTTGGTGTAGGAGGTCCTTCTATATTTGTGTTGCTTTCATTGGTTAATAAAGAAACTGCTTTTGGCCTGGTGGTAGGGCAGAACTTAGGTAGGTGAGAAAATAGAACTGAATGCTGGGAAGAAGGGCAGACAGAGAGCCACCATGGACACACCAGATCAGACATGCCAAATCTTTCCAAGTAAGCCACAACCTCGTGATGAACATAGATTATTAGAAATGAATTAAATAAAGATGTGAGAATTAGCCAATAAGTGGCCAGAGATAATGTGCCAGGCAGTGTTTAAATGAATACAGTTTCTGTGTGGTTAATTCAGGTGTATGCTAGCCGAGTAGCTTGGACCAAAAGCAGGCCCTCTCTCCTTGCAACAGACTGTTTTGCCTATATTGGCAGTTAGTTACTTTTTTCTATGTCCTTCAGATATCTGGTGGACTCTTTCATGAAGCAGGAATCTTGAAAGTCTGTCTCACCTCCTTTGGGCAAGTTCAACAGTAATTTTTCTATGGGTCCTGCATATCCTGTTCATAATGCATACCATCAAGAAGTCCAGGCAAGGGCAGTTTCTTGCCCAAATGACTAGCCTTGTCACCTTGAAGGCAAATTCAATAACAAGTTTCTTCAATGTCCATTAAACTCTCTGAAGTAATTGGTGCTACGAGAAAAAGATATTTCTCCACCAGGTAACTTGCAGCATGCTGTCCACAAACCCCATTCAAGTACTCAGCCTCCTGAAAGACCCAGAGCTGTTTGTATTGCCAACATAAACCAGGAAGCTGTCTCTCAAAGAAGCTACACAGTTTTTACTGCTTAGACTGAGGTCTTCTCTTAAAGGAGCCACACCTCTGCTTGCCTCCAGCAAACAGAGCCTATCTGAAAAAAAAAAAAATGTGACTACCAAGAAGTTGTGCTTGGCTCCTGTTTTTGTGAGCCTAGAAGCCCTCTTTTTAAGCTTTCTTAGGCTTTATGTGAATGTCCATTGCCAAACACTGGGCACCATTTTGTAACCAGAGACTGCTTGTTCTTTTCCCAACTGCTCAAAGCTATATAATCACACAAAACTATATTAATTACCACACTGCTTGGCCAATGACTCAGACATATTCCTACCTAACTCTTACATCTTAAACTAACCCATTTCTATTAATCTGTGTATCCCCACAAGGCTGTGGGGCTACCGGCAAAAGTTCCAGTGGTGTCTGTCTCCTTCAGCAGCTACATGGTGTCTCCTTGACTCTGCCTACTACTCTCTCTATAGATCTCTGTTTGGATTTCCTGCCTGGCTTTATTCTGTTAAGCCATTAAATGAGACAGCTTTATTCATTAGCCAATAAAAGCAACACATATGTAGAAGGGCATCTGACATCAAAGGCAGTAATAGCCTACATTAAATTAAGGTTGAGAATTTAAAAAATGTAGAGAGGTTTTTTTAATTTGTTTTTAGTTTGTTTGTATTTTATTTCTTTTTGTAAGCAGAGAGTAAGACCATTAAAGAAATTTGAAGTGGCTTTAAAAAATCAGGGGGAAAATACTTGAGGAAATGGGAAAACTGAAAGATCAGATAAAAACCATTTTCAATAGCAATGTAAGGACTGAGGATAGATGCCAGTGGTAGAGCATTGTTTAGCATGGGTATATGGCTATGAGCTGACTTCCCAGTATGACAAACAAAGGAAAGTGGTATAATGACTCCAGGTGAGGGACCAAAAAGAGTAAAAAGTTAAATGCACAGAATCTAGAAACAGCTGGAACTAGATACTGCAATATAAATTAGTTAGGACTGGACCAGAAACAGGGGAAGAAGGGAGGGGCTTCCCATTCCTGTTAGCAGAGGATGTAACAGAAGGAGCCATTGCTCCCCACTGCCACCCTGAGCCTCCCACCCTTGATTCAGGGACACCAATTTTACTAGATGAGAGTAGCCTTGGGCCAAAGTGACCCCCAACATTCATACCACAGTCTCCAGCAATACTGAGTCCCTTCATAACCAAACTGATCAGGCCACATTCCAGGGTGGCTGAGCCTTGCAATCCTCCATGGTTGATCTGGTAGATAGTTTCAGGTTAAATACTAACAGATAGTCTAAAAACTTCTAATCCATTTTAACGTAGGTCAAACATGTTTCAAACATTTTCCCAGAAGATACAACTGTCCGTTAGATGCTACTCTAAATTTCTTACCATAAAACTTGCAAAGCTAACTTCCTAGGCACATTTTCCCTTTTCCTTCCTTCAGTCGTAAGAAGAAATGTCACTTTTTGTGTCTGATATAGAGCCCTAACTTAAACTCTGAACTGCATACATAGCAGATCTGAGCTAACCAGTACTAATAATTGCCTCTCTTCTCAACTCGTTTACCTTTCTCTCAAAGGGTCTTCCCCTGGAATATCTATAAATCCATGCATCTCCTAATTTAAAAAGAAATTTGTTTTAAAGAAGAAAAAAAACAATGTTCAAACCATTGCTCAGTTCCAGCTCTTAAACTTGCTCATATCCCTTTTGCAGTCAAATTTCCAAAAATTATCAAAATGTACTTTCTTTGCTGTCTTAATTCTCATCTATTCTACCACAAAAAAGCTCACATCTGTTTCAATATCTACTTAAACTGCTCTGGGCAGGGTCACCAAATTTTTGATATCCCAAAATGCAATGACCAATTTTCAATTTTCATTTCCCCTGACATGACAACATTAAAATCTTGACATTAGCTTCCCTGTAGAATTTTCTACAGCAATTCCTGGCATTTCCTACATCTCTCAATGTTCTTTCCCTTGCCACTTCTTCTGGTTTATCTTCCTCTGCCTAGTATTTAAAAATAAAGTTCCTTGAGGCCTGACCCCAGTGGGCCCAGTTCTCATCACATTCATTCATTCTCACACAATAATACCCAATTATGGTTATGATTTTGACTTTAACACTTAACCACTTAAGAATTTAATTCCAAAATTTATCACTTCAACCCAGACTACTCTAAAATGTAAATCTAAACACCAACTGGATAATCAATCTTCATATGTATTTTATAATTTTATTTTAAAATTTAAAATAAGTCAAACTGAACACATAGACTTCTGCTTCTGGCTATGGAGAAATAAATGAGAAGAGACCAGCATCCCTTCCCTTTATATTAACAAGAATATTCAGAAAAATACAAATGGATAATGAACAATGACCACGATCAGTTATAAGAATGCTACAAATTCAACATATAACAAAACTCATTCAAACTGTATAATCATTTTAGTTTTCCTAAAATGTTATTTGAAAAGTTTTTTTTTTATAATATTTAGTGATTAAGCAAATGCATTAGTGCCATAGTAGGACCATACAGAAATCTCCTCTAACATAATAAACACTTATAATTATAAAATACATCCAAGTCAATGCCTAGTGTTAAAAGATCCAATGCTTTTCTGTTAAGAGTCTGCGTAAGACAAGCATATCTATCTCACAGCTTCTCTCCATCAATGTGTTAGAGTGCCTAGCCAGTGCAAGTAGCACTAGCAAGCAATAAGTACACATACAGGTAGAGAGGTGAGCATGTAAAGGGATGGATGGAGGTTAGATGGATAGATGGAAAGAAATAACTAAATGGCACACAGATTGGAAAAAAAGTCTATGAATGGCATAATTATCTACATAAAAATTCTAAGGAATATGCCACAAATTTACTGAGGTGAATAGGTAAACTTTTGTTTCAGGGCAAGTTTATTATTTTTTTGTTGTTGTTGTTTTTGTTTTTCGAGACAGGGTTTCCCTGTAGTTTCTAGAGCCTGTCCTGGAACTAGCTCTTGTAGACCAGGCTGGCCTCGAACTCAGAGATCCACATGCCTCTGCCTCCCGAGTGCTGGGATTAAAGGCGTGTGCCACCACCGCCCGGCAGGGCAAGTTCATTATAAAAGACAAATTCAATTCCTATATACTATGAACAGCCTACATCATTTAAATGGTATCTTCAAAAACCACCAATGCTGTTTTTGTCAATAACTATTTATAGGTAGATTTACCAAAGTGCATACAAAACATGTTGTGGTGGTTTGTGGAAGAATGGCCTCCATGGGATCACATCCTATATTTGAATGTTTAGTTATCAGAGTGAAACTGCTCAAGGATTAGAAAGATTGGGCATGGCCTTAGTGGAGAAGGTGTGGCACTTTGAGTGGAAGTGAGAATTCAAAGGCACACACCAGATCCAGTGTTTCTCTCCTCTCTGCCTTCTGCCTGTGGGTCAGGATGTAAAGCTCTCTGCTACTGCTCAAGCATCATGACTGACTGACTCCCTACCATGATGGTGATGGACTAATCCTCTGAAACTTGAAGGAAGCCTTCAATTAAATGCTTTCTTCTTGGTCATGGTATCTCTTCACAGCAATAGAACAGTAACTAATGTAAATGCACATTAAAAACTACAAAACATGACTCAGAAAATTAAAAGAACACACAAGTTACTGAAGATCTATAATATATTCATTAATAAGAAAACTCAATTTGGTTGTGATTCCAATTCTCCCCAAATTCAGCTGGTGGTTCAATGCAATTCCACCAAAATTCCAGCAAGCTTTTCAGTAGACGTTAGCATCCTGAACCTAATGTTTAGATGCAAAAGCAAAGAATTAACAATAGCTAAAATAATTTTGAAAACTAAGAATAAACTTGAATGCCTCATTATCTTATTTTAACACTCACTAGGCACCCTACAGTGAGGTGATAATCAACAAAATGAAGTATTGCCACAGACTATACAGAGAACTAAATGAACTAGAAAGCCCAGAAAGTATAGACTAACTTCTACAAATGTGCTGAGACAATTCAGAAGAGAAGAACATTAGGCTGTCACTATAGCTCTGCAGTACAGTTTGAGGTCAGGTATTGTGATAACTCTAGCTGTGTTCTTATTCTTTAGGATTGCTTTAGCTACAGATGGTCCTTTGCGACTCCATATGAATTTTTGTTTTTTTAAATAGAAATGTGAAATATGACAACAGAATTTTGATAGGTTTTACATTAAATACATAGAATAATTTCAGTAGTTGAGTCTTTTCAGTTTTAATTCTCCCAATCTAAGAACATTCTAGGTCAGACTATTCTCTAGTATTTTCTTTGATTTCCTTTTTCAATATCTCAGAATTTTCATTATAATGTCTCTCTTACCTTTGGTTAAGAATATTCCTTGGCACTAAAATTTCTTAAGCTATCATGAATGGGATATGTTTTCCTAATTTCTTATACTACAGAGCTATAGTAATAAGGAAAGCCTGGTACTGACATAAAACAGAGAGATAGACCAGTGGAATCAGAGAGGACCTGAAAACAAACCAACAAAGCTATGTCCACTTAAACTTTGACAGACAACGAAAAAAATCATATATTAGGGGAAACACTAGCCTATTCAACGAAAAGTTCTGACAAAGCTGGATGTGCTCCAGCAGAAAAATAAAATTAGATTCACATCTTTCACCTTACACAAAAATCAATTCAAAATAGATAAAAGACATTAACTTATAACCTGAAAAACTGAACCTTCTAATCCAAAACAAAGAAAACAACTCTTCAAGGTACTGGAGGAGTGAACTTTCTGAACAGAATTTCCATAGAAAAGGAACTAGCCATAACTGTCAACAGATGGGACTACATTAAAATGGAAAGTGTCCATAAAGCAAAGGAAACTATCAGCAAAGCACACAGACAAGCCACGGAATGGAAGATCTTATCATCTGTATGACAAGGGGTGAATATTCAGAATTTACCAACCACTGAGGAAATTGAACACCAAGGAAATAGAACTGTCAATCAACAAATAATCTAATGAACTAAATGAACAATTTTCAAAAACAATAAATATGAATAATAACCAATAACTGTTTTTAAAGATGTTTAAAATCTTTAGTCATTAGGGAACTGTGAATTCAAAGTAGTTTGAGGAAACATCTCACTGAAGTCAGATGAGTCTAAACCAACAACCAGGCAGCCTGCATGGGACCTCCTAGGCCCTCTCTATATATGTGACAAATGTGCAGCTTGGTCTACTTGTGGGGGCCCTAAAGTGGGAAAAGGGATTGTCCCTAACACTTTGGCTGGCTCTTGGTACCCTATTCCTTATACTGGGTCGCCTTGCCCAGACTTAATACAGGGGAGGTGCTTAGTCTTACTGCAACTTGATATGCTATGCTTTGTTAATACCCATGGGAGGCCTGCCCCTTCCTGAACAGAAACAGAGGAAGAGTGAATTGAGGGGAGAGAACGTGAAGGGGGGGGGGAGAGAATGGGAGAAGAGGAGGGGAGGAAAACTTCAGTCAGGACATAAAATAAATAAATATATTTAATTTAAAAAATGAAATCTAACCACAAATGTTGGAGAGGATGTAGAGAAGGGGGAGCTCACATTCACTGCTGGAGCAAGCACAAATTAATACTGTTTAATAAAAATTAGCTTAGAGCTCCTCAAACACTTAAAAATGTAAATACCATATTGGTGTGAGAAGTCCTTCTGTATATGTGTTGCTTTTATTGGTTAATGAATAAAGCTGCTTTGGCCTACAGTTGGGCAGCATAGAGTAAGGTGGGAATTCCAAGCAGATAGAGGAGGAAAGAAAGCAGAGTCAGGGAAACGCCATGTAGCTGCCGAAGGAGACAGACCCCATGGAACCTTGCTGGTAAACCACGAGCCTCATGGTAAAATGCAAAATAATAGAAATGGGTTAATTTAAGGTGTTCTTAATAAGAAGTCTGAGCTATTGGCAAAGTTGTAATTAATACAGTTTCTGTGTGATTATTTCAGGTTTGGGTGGCTGGGAAATGAACAAGCTGTCTCTGTCTACATCATATGATCCAGCTATTTCACTCCTGGGCATATACTCAGAGATCATCATATCCTACCACAGAGATATTTGCACCCCATGTCTATGGATGCCTTATTTATGATAGCAAGCAAATGGAAGCATCCGAATTACTCATAACATGTGTAAAATGGAATACTATTTGGCTCAAAAAAATGAAGTCACAAAAATTGCAGAAAAATTGAGATACTTACTATGTATAATAATAAACAAGATTAATCACTCTGAAAAAGAAAAATCACAAGCTGGGTGTGATGTAGCACACCTTTAATGCAAGGACAGAAGGGAGAGATAGGCAGGTCTCTGTGAATTTGAGACCACCCTGGTCTATCTACAGCATGAGTCCAGCACAGTCAGGGCTATTACACTGAGAAGAAGAAAGAAAGAAAGAAAGAAAGAAAGAAAGAAAGAAAGAAAGAAAGAAAGAAAGAAGGAAGGAAGGAAGGAAGGAAGGAAGGAAGGAAGGAAGGAAGGAAGGAAGGAAGGAAGAAAGAAAGGAAGGAAGGAAGGAAGGAAGGAAGGAAGGAAGGAAGGAAGGAAGGAAGACCATATGTTCTTCCTCATATCTCATATGTGGGTTGCTGTCTATAATGTATTCAGGTATATTTGTAAACAAATATGTACATGTATAACATATAGAAAATAGAATGGTAAAGAGTAATATTAGCTAATGAGGAAGTGAGCAAAGCAGATACATAAGTTATAAAAGAGAAAATAAAGCTAAAATTATTTTTCTAGTTTACGTTTTTAAAGGAAAGAATAGTTATCACAATAAATAGTCTTATAATAATTAAATATTTATATGAGGCAAACCATGTACTTTGACTATCACACAATTCATAAAAATATTATTCAAAGTGAATGAACATTAAGCCAAAATAAATGATAAGCTTTAAAAACATAAAATGGTAAAAAAAATTGACAAATTTTAAGTTGTTTATATAGAATACAAAAAGCACAGCTCAATCAAAAAAGGAATAAATTATTACAAGACCTCTGTTCTTCACAAAACCCATTCATAAATTCTAAGGTAAGCACAATTTCAAGGGTGAGATATTTGCAGTATGTATCTAGCAAAGAAATTTTATCCAGAATTCATTCTTTGAGAATTTCATACAATATATGAAATTTGGATCATCTTCACTACTCTTTCCCCCAACTCCTCCTGAATCCACACCTCCACTCCATTTTAACTTCCTGTTTTCTCTTTTAAAAAAAAAAACAAAAAAAAAACAAAACCAAGAACAAAACAAACAAATAAAAAAAAAACACTGAGTCAAATTCTTTCCCAGAACACTTGGGTGTGGAGCATGCACGAGATGGTATGGACTTACTAGGGATCAAACCCTTAAAGAAAACTGACCCTCCCATTTTCAGCAACTATAAAATTACACTAGCTCCTGAACTGGGTAGTATCTCACGCCCACCTTCGTGCCTCCATTCCGGGGTGTTGTCTTGGTTTCAACTCCAATAGGTCTCGCACATGATGTCACAGCTGCTGTGAGCTCATAGGTCCATTGCCAGCTATGTGGGGAAAACACTGGTTCCTTGAGGAGTCCACTGCCTCTGGTTCTCACAGTCTCTCTGTCCCCTCTCCTTGGGAGGAGGCGGGTAACATAGAAGTCCCAGTTACTCAGCACTTTTTAAAAAAACTCTCACAGGGAGATGATATAAACAGTCAAAATTTTAATTAGAAGGAGCCAAAGACTTGAAATAAAATTTCAAGAGGAAATATGCAAATCAATCCTGAAAGTTGTTCCACTACATAAATGTTCAGGGAAATATACGCTAAATTATAATCACTTATGGAAAACTAAACACCCACTCTAATGGCTGAAGTTAAAAACTGACAATATGGGGAGTAGACAATGATGTGGAGCAAGCCACTGAAGCCGCATTGCTGGTCATGGAAACTGTCACAACCACATTTATTTATTTTTTTTAAATTTCATTTTACATTCCATCTACAGTTCTCTCCCCACCCACACCTCCTCCCATTCCTCTGCATCCCCCCAGCCTAATCCACATTCACTCCTCCCAATGGGTAAGAGTTCCCATGGGAAGTCAACAAAGTCTTGCACATTAACTTGGGGCAGAACCACGCCCCTCCCTGCTGCATTAAGGCTGAGTATGGCATCCCATCATAAGAAATAAGCTCCAATAAGCTAGCTCATGCATGAGGGATAGATGCCGGTTCTACTGGCAGGTGCCTAACAGATAGTCCAAGCTTCACCACTGTCTCCCACATATGGAGGGCCTAGTTTGGTCCTATGGAGGCTCCACAACCACTTTTGATAATAATTTGGCAGCTTTATACAGCCAGAGTTATATCTATAAATTATATCTATGTATTTAGATTTATAAAAGTTAATATATGCTATGAAAGTTAAATATATGTACATACCATACAGCACAGCAATTCCCACTTGCTAGGTATATTTATTCAAGATAAAAAATTATGGGCTGACAGAGCTGTGCTTTATTTAGCTCAAAATTGACAAAAAATAATCTGGACACATATCAATATACGAATATGAAAACAAAATATCATATGGTGATCAAATGAATTTTTGGTGTTTTTTTTCTAGATGTATATAGCCCACCAAAACTAAACCCGGATGAAACAAATAACTTACACGAATGTATACAGGTTGAAGCAGCCATAAAAAAATTTCTAAAGTCTAGGGCCACAAAGATTATTTATGCAATTCTACAGGACCTTCAATAACTACTTACAGCAATACCATTCAGTTTGGTTAAGATATACACAAACACACACACACTCACACATGCACACACACACATGTACACATGGAGAGAGTGTGAGAATTTTAATGAAGTTAATTTTATATCTCTTTTGATTTTATCTTTAAAATATTTTACTTACAATAGGATTATATCATTCCCTCTGGCCCCTCCCAAGTACCCTGTCTCCAACACCCCCATGATTGTTCATGCCCCTTCTATTTCCTTCATTCTTAAATTGATAGCCTCTTTTTTTCATTGTTACAAGAAATCAGCACCTTCTCTCTCACTCCACCCCAGCCTGTACCTTCAAAATCAAATCCTTCAACTTATTCAAGACCATACTACCTCATTTTCATATCTCTCAACATTGATAGTCATGCAATTGCTGTGTTCTGCTTCCCTTCAGAATACTTTCATCTCTTGTCCTTAGCCCCATTGTCTCTCACTCAGTCTCCCTTGACATTGCAGCAGGGACTCTTGGGTCCTTCCAGTGTATCCCCATACTTCAGACAAATGTATAGAAGATTCTGGCAGCTCGCTGAACACCTAGCAGTCTTCATCATGAGCAGGAAAGTCTGACCTGACCTTCTCCCTGCATGCCTCTCTACTCCAGTATCCTCTCGGTCTCTCACCCCTTCCACAGTGGCCTTTGTTGGGTCCTCAAAGCGACTACCACTCACTTTGTTCTTTGTCTACTCGCCTGCTGTCTTCCCTGCTCAAAGAGCCACTTCTCCTAAATCTTTGTTCATCCTTCAAATTCCTGCTTGAACACCACTTCATCAGAAAAACTTTCGCTGACCCATTTCCACTGTAAGTCATAGCCCCTGACACAGGCTTTCACGGTACTCTCGGGTGTTTCCATAGTACCCATTTCCATTAGGATTTATCACTATTTATTTAGTATCTACATCTCCTGGTAGATTTAAGCTTCACAAGAGCAAATCCCTGTCTAGCATACTCACCATCATATCCCCAGTGCTTACTATTAAAAGGTTCAACAAATATGAATAAATGAATTAATATAGCTTAAGACAAAGATCCAAGAGGGCCCATGATGCTGATAAAATAAAGTGTCAACAATGACCTTCTCTAAGAGCAAGTATCTTCTTTAATCACTGACATTTTGCTTTTAAAATGAGTCCAGAGGGACACAGGACTCAGAATAGAATAAACAAGCCTATAAACTGTGAATGTCATTTTCTCAGTAAGGACTAAGTCAACGTAATTCTTGTCTTAAACTCCAAAAGAGATGGATTCATTACCTGGGATGGAGCACTGCTTATACCAAAGAACAGCAAATTAAATTAATAGGAAAGTATAATAATGTGTAGACTTATAATAACAGTAAGTATTCATTTGTCAGCATTAGATGTTGCTTGAATATCAATTGATTGCTGTGAACAATAATAATCAAAATTTTAAAAGTCTAGTATTTAACATTTTTAATAATTCAAGGTAATCAAATACTGAATACAAAAATTTTCTTCATAGAACAATTCCTCCAACAACTGTACGATTATTTCAGTGAAATTTTCTCATTGCCTCTAAGCCTAGTTTGATTTTTGTATATCCACAAGACATTTTAAACATTTTAAACATCACATCCTCTATGGGGAAAAAAAGGAATGTCCAAGAAGATCTCGATCTTTTGATCTTCCTGCCTCAGCTTCCCACATAGCTAAATAGAGTTTTCAAGCGATGTCACAGGTTAAGATCAACTAACCCCAGAATTCCCATTACTTGACTCACAAATGTTTGTTTCTTTGTCATGTTCTACATCTGACATGGAACAGAAAATGGTTTTACAAGCATGTAGGTATTCAGAGACTAGACCTGACACATATTCACGCTGACAGGCAAGTTCATGATCGCTGAGGAAAGAGATGGTGCTGCTGAAGATCTTAAAGTAGTTCCTAGATGCACTTCTGCTCATTGTTCACGTAGCCCTAAACGGAAAGGATGAGCAGAAATCTGAGGTGCATACAGATGTTAAGGAATGGAGGTGCACAGCAGAAATACTGTACATAACGGCTTCTTCCTTCAACCATTGCAGGACAATCTCTTACCACGTGACTCTACATCCCCAACCCAGGTCTTCCCACTGAGCTCCTTATTCACCTACCCAGTTGCAACTTACCGTCTCCCCATGGATCTGGGATGCACATCTCAAGGTAACTATTCACATGGTAACCTTGATGTGATTTTATGCTTTTAAAAGTTTTATTTTTGAGAATTCCATACGTGCATACAACAAAACACAATCATATCTATCACTATGTATCTCCATAAACTCTTTTATTTCCTTCCTAACATGGCCACCTCACAATTTCATGTTTTTTTTTTAAATAAAGTCTAAGTAGTAATTGGACGTAGTGCATGTGTATCGGACTATCCACTGAAACAAGGCCAACCTCCCCTCTCGCCCATCACCAACAGCTTTTTGGGATGGACTCTAAAGAGCATCTTCCCACCTAACTAACATTCAGTTGGTTTGATCTTGTGTCGGTCTTGTGCTGGTAACCACAGCTATTGTGAGTTGTTCATGCCCAGGAGACAGCACTTCATAGCACTCTTCTCCATCCTTCAGTTCTTTCCTTCCTTCCACCTCCTCTCTCAAGATGTTCCCTGCGCTTTGGTAGAGATGGAAGGTTAATATAGATAGATGTCCCGTTCAGGACTGAACAATCAGTTTCCAATTAGGCTTCTCTCCATTGACTGCTGTTGACTGCAGAATGAATAAATAATAAAAGTTGCCTGACCAAGGTTGAAAGCTTCCGAGGTATAGGTCTATGGATGTAAGTAATATTCAGATGCCAAGTGGACAGTATGAACGTTTACTAAAATGACAATAGCATATGCTAGGGCATATAACCTCCCTATTATGGGCTTTTGACAAGGATTACAATATCAGGCATAAAATTCCTTCCTGTGGAATTAGCCACAAATCTAATCAGAATACAATTAGTTATCCCATAACAGCCCTGGCACTATTGTGCCCATAGGCACATCTTTCTTGACAGGTTGGCATTGCAGCATGCGTTGACCAGGACTACATTAGACCACTAATGTCTTTTCCTCCCCCAGCAGCCTGTATAGTGCCTTGCAGCGCAAAGAAAGCTAGCCAGGTGGAAGCAAGTTTCCTGGTTGGTTTGAAATTTATTTCCCTATAACTTGCAGCCAAAGTGTGTAGTGTATTCAGCAAAGAAAGCTTACCTTGTGTTAGTATCTACATCTCTCTTCTGAGAAAAGCTAACTGTCATGACACACAGGAGCAATGAACTTTCCTAGTACTTAGATTTATGATCGCAAAATACAATGCCCCACTGAAGCAAGGCTCTTTACACTTCTAAATATAAACATGATGAACCTGGGATATCTTTGGGGGTTGAAAAGCAAGAAAACCATCCAGGACATTAGATTGTGTCCAATGACATCAGAGTTAATTTAGAGTCCCCACTTACCTTAGTTAGAAAATTTTTCATTAAAAGGAATAATTACCACAATGAATGGGAGTTCCCTAAAAGTGCAACAATCTAAAAATTAATTGAACCTGAATCTAATCATTTCTCTATATTGAATTACTAGTTTGCATAAAACACAAAACTAAAGCACTATGTTACTTGGCACTATGAGAGGGGAATCAAATCCAAAACATAGAACTCTCTGCAGTGTAAATGACATGGTGTGATTAAGGAACCAATGATATAAAAACAGACAATACAGATAGATATGTCAACCAAATGCCATCTGTAGGCCATCCTGTTTTAAGTACTGATTCAAACAAGCCAGCCATGAGAAGATAAAAATGATGCAATTTACATAAAGCTAATATAAATGAGTTGAGTTTTCAACTAAGGTAGTATGTCAATATCGTTTACAATAAAAATAATGTTAAAAATATGTAAGGAGTTTTAAGAATGATGTGTATGCATCAGTTCAATGGTTCCCAAAGACCTGGGTCTGAATCTTAAGAAGAAGTACCCAGGGCTGGCGGATGAGAAGAAACCCGGGAAACTTTTAAAGATTCGGATTCCCTATCTTCATCTACAACCCTAGCTTGGGGATTTGAGTCCAGCTGTATGACAACTCCTCCCAGTATAACCATCCAGATTTGAAAACCTTACGGCCTGAAGTCAGTGAAAGCGAGTCCCACCTTTAAGTAGAGTCCTTTTATTTGCAATCTGGCACAGGACCCCGGGTATATTCCTCGCTCTTACCAAATTGTCTGTGTATATCTTAAATGTTCCTTTCAGTTTGGCCAAATAGCAGCAATAATCAGCAAGATGTCAGGTAACTCTTGTGAAGCACTTTCAATATGCCATCAATATCTGCCTTTTGTGCATAAGAAAACTGAGACTCAGGAAGTTAAATAAATCCACTGATGATATATAGCTCATGATTAAGAACTAAAACAAGCTTTGGCCAGAATGGGTCAAATTCTAACGACCACATCTTTTCTGCAATACTGTATAGCTTCTCCAGGAAGAAGCGGGAAGTTTTTCCTGCCACGCACATTGATATTCAGAATTTGTTCTTTCCCAATCAGTATTTGAATAGCAATTCCCAACACAGAAGACCCAGCAAAGCAGTGAACAATACCTAATATCCGAGTACTCAGAGAGAAAATTGACAGGAGAAAAATCAACACGTGAATTAAGGCCAGGGATAATGGCATTATCAATAGTAACCCTCTGACATCAAAAGAATACCTTCTTCACTGGCAAACTGAAATCACTTTATCTTAAACGTAAACAGAGTGCAAAGGCCTATAACTGTGTCAGAATTTCATGCATCATGTATTTCATTGCAGGAACCCAGTTAAGTCAACATTTTCACATCCTGGCATTTTAACTAAACCTATAGAATTGAAAGTATAGGCAAAAAAAAAAAAAACTATTATCTCCTCAGTGGAGGGATAAACAAGACTTAAGGCTTCTACTTACCACTTCCTGCTACAGCTATTAGCTAATAGCTTGAATTTCTGAAAAAGTATTTGTTTCCTTTAAAACACTTTCTCCACATCAAAGCAAAGATTCTGTATCTTTGAGAAAGTGAATTTGGACATCAAAACAAACTCCTTAGTCTGTAAACTAATTTTAAGCATCACTTCTTAAACTCCAAAAAAAAAACACATAAATACTCATGCAACTTAAATATTCAGAATAATCAAAACATAAATTCCCAAACACCTATGTTAAAGGACTTTAAAAAAATTCATTTCTCATCCTCATCAAGACAAAGCCTGGATTAGTTTGCCAGAAAACTAACCTTATCAATAAGTCTGAATTGCACGTGGTGAAGGATTTTATTCCCAGGGCATAGGAAGCTAAACTGCTGTGAGCCCATCTGGAAGGCTGCCCTTGGCAGACACGCTGTAAATGTAGTCATTTCCCCTCTGCCGGAGTCTTAAAGGGTGGTGTTTGTGTGAGTTTAGTCTGCTCTAGCAAACTGATACATAGATCAAACCATAATTTTTCTGAATTCTGACCACTGTTGTAGCCGATCAAGATAATTTAGGAGTTCCCATAGGAGTTCCCAGTCTCCCAATCATTTCTCTGTTGGAGGATTCTGTGGCACTGCTGTAGAAGGCTTTTGTTTGGAAGCAGAATTGCAAGAGTTCTTAATTGTTTGAGCATGTGTCATCTACTCCCCTTGGTAAAGGGGCTGCATGACGAAGCACATTGTCATAGCAAAATATTCACGAATTCGCTGGCCTCTGAAAATTAGTACCTTCCCAACCATCAGTTTTATTCTGGTCAAAATCTCTGTAATCAACCTCTTGTTGATTACTTACAACAACCAACAGTGCAATACAAGTCAGTTGCAAAATAAAACTGAAAATCTTGGGGGTGGGAGAGAAGGGTTCAAGATTGTATGAAGTGAAATCAGCAGTGGAGACCTTCCAGAAACATATGCACAGCCACAGACATATCAGCATGGGAACAGTAAGACCAAAAAATAACTGTAGAGAAGGTTTCTTAGCTGTTTGACATTAAAGTTAAAGCTTCAATAATTACTTTATTTTCTTGGGGTTTTTTTGTTTTTTTTTTGTTTGTTTGTTTTTTACCTTGTACACTTTGTTCCCATGTTAAGTAGTCACATGTATAAGGACCATAGTCCAGAGTGAGAGAATGACCGGTATCCTTCCTCAGTTCTCACCTGCTTGTAAGGGCATTAGTTCAAGGGAGCTCACCACCTCCGGTTCCAATTTCCTTGAAGTAATAACATCACTCGCATCTTTTAGGCAAGTGATTTCCTGTCATTCTCATTTCTGTGTTTCTCCAATCAAGGCCTGAAAGACAGGACTGACTGACCCCTTCCACTGTGAGTTTGCAATGGAAGGAGATTTGTTGCCAGCCTCGTCTTTCTGACCATACTCTTGTTATAATTTAACATTTCCGTTCTTGATCCTTTGTTGCCTGGCAGCTGTTATTTATGTTTAATTATATCCCTCCCCCTAACCCTACGCAGTTCTGAACTCCTAAATGCAAAAGAGTAAGCTGAACAGTATGAACTTAATCTTTAACTCTAATAATCACATTTTTCAAAATAAAGAACAGTACATTACAACATGTCATTTATTTTGAATTCTGAAGTCTTGAAAAGAAAAATTGAGACAACCAAAAAGCCATTATGCGCCACCGACCAGTCTTCATTATCTATGGCAGGGTGCAAGCTGCTTCCGTGGGGTTACAGTAAAGCTAAGGTCTGGAGTTTGGACCTGGATCTTCACATAGTAAAAGAGGTAGCTGGCAATACAGTTCTTTTTCTGAGGATGAAGCTAGGATGGCCTTATTTAGTTTCAAAGTGGTACTCAAGGCTGGGATTCATGAACTAAAGGAAAAGTGCCTTTATCTGCCTCTGGCTGCTACTCATCCCATTAGCTCTGCTCAGCAGCTTATTTAAAGGATGTTTGGCCGCATTTTGTGCCTTTCAACTATTTTCTCTCCTTAATAAAAACTCTCCTATTCATTCTTCCTTCTATTCACTTCTCAAGTATCAGTTGAGCACCTGAGGAGCATCGGCCCAGCGCTAGGCACTGAGTAAGACAGACGTGATTCAGAAAGCTGAGGACCTAGTGGGTGGTAGAGATGACGAATCAACAAATGAAAACGCATGAGGCTGGCAATCAGGAATGTGTACTGCAGAGGTACCAGGGAAGAGCCTCGCCATAGCCATGGCGTCAGAGGAGAACCTTATGAAGAGGCGGCATTAAATCCGAGAAAGACAGGAAGGAATTTTTGCAAGAAGCAGAAGATTCTAAGTACAGGAGACAGCTGTGTCCTCTAGAAGACTGTGGTGACCAGAGAAGATGGGTGCGCTCGCTGGAAAGATTGAGACACACAGCACATCATATCTGCAGACCTATATTTCTCAGGGAAGGTCCTTGTTGGAGCAGTTGCAATTTGAAAAGGAATTAATTTCACACATTTTTGCCAATTCTTTAAGAAGCAAATGGTGGGGTGTGGTAAAAGGCCAAGAACGAGACAAATTGGCCTTTTCTTTTTATTTTTCCTGTTTTCTTTATCCTCTTTAACGTATGTGCAGCATATATAATGTATGTGCGATTAATTAATGAGCAACAGAGTTGTCAAAAGTTAAGATTCTCTTCTAATGCTATAAAGAAAGTTATTTTCAGTCTGTTTCAGGAAATGCAGCGACACAGGGCTGGCTGAAAAAGTTCTAGCAAGCTAAGGCAGGCAGGCTTCCAAGACAACGAACTTAATTGAGGTGGCTACATTTATGAGGCGCATGAACTCGGCATCTGGCAAATTCTAACTTCCTCCTCACACACTTGGCATGCCTTGGATATTATCTCTGTATCCCTCACAGGATTATCACTCAACTTTTTAAGTCACAGAGTAGGAAGAAGGCTCAACAAAGTAATTCAAGTAATGAATTCATCACAGAGGCCGGTATTATAGAAATGCTGGTTAAGCATTAGCTAAGACATTTACAGTTTTGTTATCATACAGCGAACCCATTAGGATGAACAAATTAAGAACTTGTTGGTAAGTATATTTGTGCTAGGTTAGAAAGTTTCCTTCTCTGAAAGGAAAAAAGAATGGCATTAAAAGGTGAGAAAGTATCTACAGTGCTGCAATAGCTTCAGTTGCTCAACACTTCGAAGATCAATTAAAACAGCTACATCCTTGTTATAGATCTCACCTTCTGAAATATCACCTCAGCTTGATAAACTACTTTCAATAATTCCACTGTGCCTGATTTCCTCCTCAAATCTGTTAGGATTAATGAAGAAAGTGGGAGAACCAAGTGGGATGATTGCTAGCATGAACTAAAGCATTTTGTCACCAACAGAAAACATGACCAAGATGCAGTGTGAACTGCAGGAAAACCCAAACTCTTATAAAAGTACAATTGCACTAAAATTTAACCCTACCCATCTTGCTATGGCAATAACTTAAAAACACTTTTAAAGACCAGAGAAAAGCTCGTGGCATTTCCTGATCTGTTACTTGATAGAAAATTTTTGCATATAAGAGAAACATTGAGCCCTTAACTACAAAATGTAGGCAAGACCTCACTTCATGAACATATGAACAGCTTCAGCTAAGAGGACACTCTGCCGAGACTTCAGGCAGCTTCCTTTGAGCTGCAAAAGATAAAACTGAGTATCGTAAAGAGCTAGCAGGCTACTGTTTTGTAAACCTTAATTCACCCCTTATTAATATAGATATAGCTATATAGATATAGATATCACACACAATACATGGCCAGTGGTGACATTTAACACGGTGAAACTTTGACAGGGTTTTATACTGAACCTATCACTGGTACTGCTGTGCTATATTCTTTAAAATCACTGGCATGGACTCCATACATTTGGAATTAGAGATTCTTTAGTTGAGTATTGACTTGTGTATTTATCATTCTCCTTTTTTATTTTTTGTTTGTTTGTTTTGAGACAGGCAGGGTCTCACTATGTAGCTGTGGCTAGCCTGCAACTCGTATGTAAAACAGACCTGCCTCAAACTCATAGAGATCCATCTGCCTCTCCCTCCCAAGTGGTGATTAAAGGAACAAGCCACCTTTTATCATTATCATCACCATTGCCATCTTCTATCATCTATTTTAAAAAGAGAATTTGACGTGGTAGACTAGCAAAGTGGAAACATACTCAGAAAACAGCCAATCAATACTTAACCCACCCGAATGAGGAAAAGGGCAATTTTGAAAAGCCTAAGAAGGCCCATTTCCATATGGATAAATGTACATATTATATAAAACTAATTACAATTAATGTTTTAGTTATTCATTAAAACAAGTCCAGCCGGGCGGTGGTGGCGCACGCCTTTAATCCCAGCACTCGGGAGGCAGAGGCAGGCGGAGCTCTGTGAGTTCGAGACCAGCCTGGTCTACAAGAGCTAGTTCCAGGACAGGCTCTAAAAAAAGCTGCAGAGAAACCCTGTCTCGTAAAACCAAAAAAAAAAGTCCAAAAAAACTTCTAACTGAAGACATTCTAAGAAATACTATTAGGCATTCTTTGTATTTATAGTTATTTGAAAATAATGATGCTAAAATTCCAACTATCCATAATAAAGATTTCTCATTAATTCTCAGTGACCTCTCTCCACAGCCCTCCCCTTGAGAGAGAAGAGGGGAAAAAAAGAAGGAAAGAAATGTAGTTCTCTGAAGTATAATAAGACAGGTTATTTCATCCTTTGGCTCAATTCAAAGAGAATGTTGTCCAGAAAACCACAAAAAAAGTGCCTGAGACATAGATCTTACCTGTCGTCATCCCAGCAGACAATGCTTTCCAAAGACAGGATTTCTTCTTCTCTTTCAAACCAACTACATTTTTGCACAGTGATGAATACATTGTAGATGTTCTTTGAAAATTCATCAAACTCTATTGAAAGACTAAGGTTATTGTCTAGTTTTATATTCTTCAATGTCAAATCACTAAGATAAAATCAGACAAGACCACTGAATTCTGAACTAATTCAATAAAAGTCATAAATTATGAAGGACTTCTACTAATAGACGGTTAAGTAAGGGTACCTAATTTTAAAATGTTTCAGTTATTAGAGGACAACCCCCCCACAAAAGACATATAATTTTCTAAGGAGTTTTATAATATGTGTAACTTGCTAAAATTAAGGTTATTAAATTTAATATGAACAACTTTGAACAAATTTGAATTCAGTGAATTCCATGAGGAACAAGCAAATTCAATACACTGCAAACAGCCCAAACGTTAACTTATTCCATAGATATGATTTACCTCTAAAAGCCAGAAGCATCCCCTCTTATAGCTCATCTATGGCCAAATGGATTATGTTATATTCATTCCACCTCCAGGAAGGAAGCGGACGTCTATAACAGTACCATTCAACTGTGTGTTATAAAGCATGAACAAGCAGAACTCTTACAGCATAAAATGTGAAGCTTCTTAAAACAGGTTGTGGCAAACCTGAGACACCCCTTTTTTCCACTGAATGGGTATATTATTTGAGTCAAATCTTTCCAATTCCTACCTGAGATTGGTTTTTTAAAAATGTGTCAGACTCTGGGGAGTGTGTAAGACTCAGTTCATTGTTTCGCAGAACACAGTTTGTGCCCGTGTAACAGGGTGAGTTGGTAAGCAATTGAGAAGTATGAGGCACTTGTGAGTCTTTCTCCCAGAATAATATACACAAGTGTGGCTCAGGTTAATACTCTCATAAGACCTAGCTGATTTTCCAAAATATTCTTTCTATTCCTGAGAAAGATCTCCATAATATATAAGGAATTTCTTAAAGTATTTTCAGATTAGGGAGGTTTTCCTCTTCTTGGAAATGGAATAATTGTCCATTAGCCTGACAGTGTTTAAAAGGCTTAGGTTAGAGAGTAAAAGTCACATGGTTATGGTATGAAGAGCATAGGGTTGATTTCAAGTTTGTGTGTACTTCTAAATTCTAATCTCGGGGGCAGGACTAGGGAAATGGCTCACTGGGTGAAGTACTTGCCACACAAGCATGAGAACCTGACTTCAAATCCCAAGAAACCATTTCAACTATAGACGTAGTAACACATACCTGTGATCCCTATAGCAAGACAAGAAGTAGCTGGACTGGTATATGCAGCAACAACAGCCCCACCACAAACAAAGTGGCATATGAGGACCAACACCCTAGGTAGTCCACTGACCTGTACACGCAAGAACCCTAGGACAGGTTCACACACATGAACATACATGCACACACACAAATTACATATACACACAGGATAAACATTTTAAAAATAAAAAGTAAATTCACTAATAAAAATAGCTATTTGCTAAAGTTATCCAGATAACCCAAACTTTGATTTTTTCATCTATAAAATATTGATAGAAGTAGATAAGATACTATTATATTACAAAGAAATCCTGTCTATGTTGTAGGCCTCTTATTTATACTTGGGTCCTAGTTCGAAGATGTCTCATCATGTATGTGCAAAATATTCTAAAGTCTGCTCTGGCTCCTACTACTCAACCAATAGTGTCTCCAGTGTAGTGGGAGCAGTGGGCCGCATTCCCGTCGCCCCCTCCCGGCTGCCTGGCTAGCTTATGCCCCGAAATAACAACACACAAATTGTATTCTTTTAAACACTGCCTGGCCCATTAGTTTCAGCCTCTTATTGACTAATTCTCACATCTTGGCTTTAACCCATATTTAATAATCTGTGTAACACCACGAGTGGTGTCTTACCGGGAAAGATTCAGCATGTCTGACCTGGTGGCTGGCTTCATGGTGTCTGTCTCAGAGAGGAGAGGCATGGCAGTCTGACTAACTTCCCAGCATTCTGTTCTGTCTACTCCACCCACCTAAGGGCTGGCCTATCAAATGGGCAAGGCAGTTTCTTTATTAACCAATGAAATCAACAGATAGATAGAAGACACACCTACATCACTCCAGGGTCCCCTCCACAGACTATGCCCCAAACAGGCACTACTTTGAATTATATTTTTCATCATACCTACAGTGTAGATCTGTGCATATGTACATGTACACACACACACACACACACACACACACACATCTTTTGCACAATGTCCCAGTCCAGACTCCCTAATACAGCTGTGAATGCATATCAACAAGTGACCCCTAGAGCCCCAAATTCCCACACTGTGTACCCCTAATCAGCTGTGTCCTCTCCTCCTTCCTATGCAAGGTGCCAATGCCTTCAGCAGCTGTATCACCCTGGATGGATCCTGTAACCCCAGGATATTGCACATCACATGAAGCATAGCAACAAGCACCAATTTCAACCTGAAAATGGTAATATCAACTGCCCTCTCCCCTGTGCAGAAGTGTGTTTCCCATAAAACAAAAGGAAGAGATTTCATCCCCGTGCTATTAGTTTTTCTCCAACCACTTTAAATACATGTGGGCAGAGACTTGCTTAGCTGTGGCAGTCAGCTGTTGTTTCTCTACTTAAAGTTTATAACTCCCACATTACTTAACCATGGCTGAGCTTGTCTAGGCCCCTCTGCAAAATTTAACTTGTGTTGAGATTTTTTTTTAAAAAATGACAGAACTGTAGGCCCTGAATAGCAGGTAAGTAAATGCAATCATTTTCTGGATTTAAAAAATTGGAAAAGAAAACTGTGTTTTACCTTTAGGTGGTCTTCTTTTATAAATCTTGTTTAAAAGCAAAGGCTTGAAAACATTTTTGCCAGATTACAAATCCATGGGGATGTTTCAAGTTAGAATTTTTGCTTTGTACCCAAACTCGTTTCCGTTTTAAAGCAGAGACTCTAATTTCCAGTTTTGCCAAGAGGTCACCAACACTGATTAACACCATCAGGTCTCTTCTGTCTGCCCCCAAACAAAGCCAAGCCAGAGTACAGATTGAAAATCTTTAATCCAGAACTCTTAATTCCCAAATGCTTGAAAATAAGAATTTTTGAGCACTAAATGTCTCTAGTAAAAAGCTCATACCTGACTTCATGCCGTGAGTCCCAATCAAAATACAAGATCATTGCAAGTATCGTGTCAGCCTACAGGTTATGGTGTCATATATATATGAGACATAAATGAATTTTACACTTACCACTGGGTCCTGATCATTTTATATATATATATATATATATATATATATATATATATATATATATGCAAATATTTAAAAATTAAAAAACTCCAAAACCCTTTTGCAAAAGGAACATTCAGCCTGCCTACAGAGCGCCTTCAGAAATCTCTCCTCTCCCCAAAGTGTGCCACAAACAAGATGCACAGCTATGACCATGCAATCCTCAATTTTAATTTTTATGATGCCTCCAAAACACAGTTGCAAAAGTCCCTCCTTCTATCTAACTTTTCCCAAACAAATAGTTATCTGATGTTTTTCTCACTCATTCCACTCTCTTTCTGAAATACCTTTTCGTACTTTATTTTGATGTCTGACTTTTATATAATTTGGCTGGTATACACAGAGACCTGATTATTTCTCATACATATCTACTGGGAGTCAAATCAGTTAGCAAGCAGAACAGATTTTATATACCCCCAGGTCTTGGAGTCTGGGTTTTCTCCAGAACTTCAAGTAGTTCTCACATAAGAAACACCTCTCCATTCAGTAAAGAGCCCACATAGACATATTTTCTTCACCTCTTATAATTTTCATGAATAAGATGAAGGTCCCACAGGCATCTGACTGACCCTAGGGCCAGAATTTAAATGCATGCATTTGGACACAGCATTAGACTTACTCATTTATATTTCACAGCAATATTTGGGTGAATAAAGCACTTTCCTCTTGGAATTTGATGTACATCAACATAAACTCCAAAATTTTCATTTTCTGTAGACATCACCCAAGGCAAGGAAAAGCTTTATTTAGTGAGGAAAGGCACTGAAGAGTAACCAGTACACACTTGTCTTAGTCAGTTGCCGCTGCTGTTTAGAAACAGCATGATCAAAGCAACTTGGGGAGGAAAAGGCTCTTTTGGCTTATGCTCCATCATTACTATTCATCATTGAAGAAAGTAAGGACAGGAACTCAAGCAGGGCAGGACCCTGGAAGCAGGAGCTGATGCCTAGTCCATGGAAGGATGCTGCTTAGTGGCTTTCTCCACATGGCTTGCTTACCTGCTTTCTTATAGAACCCAGGACCATCAGCCTAGGGATGGCACCACCCACAATGGGCTAGACCCTCCCCGCATCAACCATTAATTAAGAAAATGCCCACAGCCTGATCTTATGGAGACATTTTCTCAGATGATTCTAGTTTGTGTCAAGTTGACCTTAAACTAGACAGCACACCTCCCTTCTCCGAAACCCAGAGCTCATCTCACTCAGTGTTTAACAAGGAAATCTGAAAGTATAGATGACTCAGTATGAACAGCAGCCGTGATGCTAACTAAAGCAATCAATATTTGCTATGACCTTATTGATGTCAGTATTCGGTCAGATGACCCACTTGGATTGCATAATGCGCACAGCATTTTTGAAAAAAAGAAAAAGAGTCACTGCAATACTAAGACACGTATCCAAAGCCTTACATGATAATAAATGAGGTCCTGACCTCTGAGCCCACAAATTTTAATTAATCCTCTGAGCTGACTTCTAGCTCACTCTCTCAAATTAGGTGAAAAATGGTGAAAGCAATGTGCTCTCCTAATTTCTTGATTTATGAGTTATCCAGAAGCCTTTCCTAGGGACCAGGACTTTACAGTTTTGATGCCAAGTTACTCAGAACCTGGAACACCTTGAATATCTATTAAGGGTCCCCTGGTCTTCCTTCCATAGGAAAAAGATGGCAAAATGTAGCCTGAATCTATCAAAGCCTCCAGGCAAATGTAGGAGTTTGTGTGACTTGAAATACGATAGTAATATCTACGTGGTGCTGCCTTGAATAACAGAGCCACAAAAGCAGTAACCAGAAAGAAAACACAAATGTAATACTTCTATACTACACAGCAATTATTTCAAAAGTTCCTGTAAGTGTATAATTATAACTTACTCTGCCTCAGGTGCCCTGAGCAGAAGGAGCGAGAACATGAGGGAGAAAGTCAGGAACGGGAGGGGTGCGTTCACTCATGGAGACGGTGGGACAGAACTAATGGGAGATCACCAACTCCAGTTGGAATGGGACTGATGGATCATGCGACCAAACCCGTCTCTCTGAGTGTGGCCAACAGCGGGGGCTGACTGACACTTCATTATCTTGATGAAAGGTAAGAAGTGTCTCACAGCCAGGCTCCAAATAGTTTCCCATCTTTCTGCTTCCCCTTTGTGAGCACCTGAGGCCCCAAACTCTATCCATCTTTAGACTCACCCCCAATACCATCTTTTCCCAGTCGTTGATCTGAGCCTGTCTAGTCCCACATCCTGACACTCGCAGTCAAGTTGCTCCTACTACCTGTCATTAAATTAATCCTGATGACCCAGCTTTGCAAAACAGGTGTGTGCACTGAAGTGGAGACTAAGTCTTCACTTGTCAGCCACTGATGATAATTTATTTCTTGTCCCCACACTTCTGTAATTGGTCTCATGATATCATGGTCCTCCAGGATTAGGACCTTGAAGTTCACTGTCAGTCCTAATTCCGAATGTGTGACTGTCTACATGCTGATGGAATTGTATAACCACTGTTGCTTTGTTTATCCCTTGGAAGGCTAAACACTGAACTTCTGCAATGCATGCTTGCATGCTCATTAGACTGCATTCACCTGTGGGATGCCAGTGGCTATATTAGGTTTGACTTCTCACCAGGATGCAGGCTGCCAGCATGCACCAGCCAGCTTCCTTCTGTAACCTTGCCTTTTCCTAATCACCTGTCTCATACCTGAAATTTACATGGTTTCCAGGTCTCCTCCTACGTAAAAAAGTTGCCACCCCGGATGCTATACTTAATATTCGCTAAATTCTTCTAGGTATTTTACTAGAAGGTTAAGGGTGAACATTATTACCTTTTCAGTTATGTGGTCCAAGCAAAAATGAAGGTTAGAAAATCAACAGGAACAGGGTCTCCAGTCCCCTGCACAGTGGATGTAATATTTGATTCCACCATCCTTTCTACTGCCACGTATTTTCTCAGCAAATGACAGAGTATTGCAATTCTCACACTTACCAATGGACTTTATTGCATCAATTTCTCTACTTCATCCTTTTTTTCTTCCAATCTATACTGAGTATAAAATTTAAACACAGATAACTCAGAGGAAATTAGAAACAGAAAGACTAAGACTCAATATCTACTGCAGTTCATTTTCATTTCAACATCTCCATGACTAAAACACTCATTACAGAAAATCCCTAATCCCTGCCTTCGATGGAGAGCAGTATCTACACCCTGGTGTTTCAGGAATTCCTGTACCTTGAAAACATAAACAAACATATACTCCAACCTTATAGCGCACTACCATCAAACCTGATCCCACCCACATGTGACTTGGTAAGACAATGAGCTTCCTTGGCTTACTTACAGAGCACAAACGAAGGGTTATTCACGGGAGCGTGGGTTACCCCAGTGCCAAGCAATGCCCAGAAAGTCTCACCCAGCACAGATTATACTTCCCTACAACTTCATAGGGGGAGCTGCCCCTTCAGTTAACATTCAACAAGCTATACACATACCCTAGCACTTCCCAGGGTCACAAGGCCTTGTTTAATTAGGACTGCATTGCTAGCTGGACAGCAGAAGAGGGCATGATTGAGACCAGGCGAGAGTCAAATGACCCTCCACATTCTTCCACTCTATGAAGAAACAACAGTCAACAGGCCTAATCTGGAGGGTCTCCTGAAGGCAGTCACAGCTGTTCTGATGAAGATGGTTATGCTGTTATGCTTGGAAGATGGCGCCATACAACACCTTGTTAGAATCAAGTACTACCCAACAGTTAATCATTATACTAGGGATTTACAAAACTCAGAGTCGCTAAAGTGTAGCTTATGTGTTTAGAACTTTTGAGACGTTGAACAAATACCCCATATAAGTCACTTACCTTACCAGAACGCAGCATGGTTAAACTAATGTGGGTACCAAGGTAGAGCATGATCTGGGGAACCTCCAAGCTGAGCTAGGCCCTGGAGTACCAGTGACACAATCCAGTTTACACAGAAAGCCAATTGTTTCCAGTAAGAAGCAGCACTTCTTAAAATGCAGATCACATTCTGAAACACTTGAAGTCATTCCCTGCTATGGTTCTATCCCTAGTGAGCATACTAAAATTAATGTAGTAAGCCTTAACTGTAATCTTTTTCTTTTGTGAAATGGAACAAAAAATTCAGGATGTATTGTAAGTTCAAGAATGTATGATGAGGCCGGGCGGTGGTGGCGCACGCCTTTAATCCCAGCACTCAGGAGGCAGAGGCAGGCGGATCTCTGAGATCGAGGCCAGCCTGGTCTACAAGAGCTAGCTCCAGGACAGGCTCTAGAAACTACAGGGAAACCCTGTCTCGAAACCCCCTCCCAAAAAAAGAATGTATGATGAAACTGTTCCCATATACATTAGATACACAACACATACGTGCATATGTATACACACAGATACAGACAAACATGTATACTCAGTACCTATTACATATCAGGATTTTCAGACACTTGGATACATCATGTAACAACAACAGATCAAAATCCAAAAATTTATGATTTTTAATACAGTACACATAACAATGCAAAATGTACTTCCTAGCTGAGCTGCCCCTTCAGTTAATATTCCACAAGCTACACACATACCCTAGCACCTCCCAAGGTCACAGGGGTTTTCTTTAATTAGGACAGCATTGCTATCTGGACAGCAGAAAAGGGAGTGATTGAGACCAGGCGAAATGACCCTGCCTATCCCTTCTACTGTTGTCACATGATGTATCCAAGTGTCTAAGGACCCTGCTATTTGATAGGTACGAGGATGCACCAAGGCACATGCATTCTCTCCAACATTGTGGGGAGACTTTTACCAACAATTGCTCTCTCATTGTAGAAAACCCTGAACAGGGGTGATGTGGTAAAACAGCCCAAAGCATGACCCCTTCTCCCTTTCTAAACCCATCTACAGGAAGAAGCTCCTTGAAGCCATGTTCTCTTGCATCTTTCTCTTTAATGATCTGTTTTCTACAATGCCAATAGAAGATAAGCCTGTTGGAATAGAAATTTGAAAAGTAGAGCAGCTCTTAGTGAATACTTCTAATAGTGTGACAGATGGAGAATGTCAATCTTAATTTAAAATAAATACCCACTGCTAGTTACGGGCAAACCATCTAAATTGTGATCAACTATTCTCTTAGGCAAGTTAAAGTACATAACCACATATATTGTCCCAAAACTCATCAGAGATATCCCAATAGGCACTAACTAATGTCTAAATTGATAATTATCAACATAAAGATTTGCTTATGCAATGTGTGCTGCTTGTAGCTCATATGCAGTACAGCTCAGCATGTACCCGACACTGTGCTTCGTCTCTTGTTCGTACAGCAACTATCAAGACTCCAATCCCTACCGTAATCTACAAGCAAGAGATTCAACAGGAAAAAAACCACCAATTCCCTCAGTTTTCCAATCTACCGATGGAGGCACGTCAGCTACGTATGAAGTATGAACATGGAAGTCATCTCAGTGGCAAGGCAGCCTGAACAAAAGGTACTGAGAATGGTACAGATCTAGTAAGAAGGGTCAAGAGAAGGAAAGGGGGATTGGAAAACTACTGACAGCTGAGTCAGAGTAGAAAAGTATCTTCAAGACCTGCCAGCAAAGCGGCCACAGCCAAGTCATCTGAAGGTGTTTGGCTGGAAAAGCAGTTGTGCCTAAGAGCGGGCAGATGGTTGGGGCTGGAGACCAAGCTATCTTAGCTGTTCCTCCCAAGGAGTCTATGGAAGGGATGCTTTCCCCCAGGAGACCTGCCAAGGAAAGTCTTAGGGTAAAAACTGGAAGAAAACATTTAGCAATGTGACCCGAGGCTAGACTCCTCCTTGGGAGGCATTCGACATTCTCCTGTGTCCTTAAGCCCTGTGAGGAACAAATTACCATCTTCACTTTATAAAAGAAAACAGAAAGTTTATCAAGGTTAAATAAGCTGTCCATGATCATTCAGCAAGCAAGTGGTAGAACTAAGACCACACAGCTCCACAAATGCGAGGGTTTATGACATATGAAAAAATCATCAACTATTCTCCAAAACAAAACTTATTTTACAAGCACATGCTCCCCCTGACTGTTCTTAATCTTCCTTTAATATGTTAATGGTCATTAAAAGACTATAAATAAGCAAGCCATTAAGTTTAAAGCCAAAGTGTTAACACAAGTGCCTTGTACACGTGCCACAGTGGGTTAAGATGTAATTGCTCAACACTTTTTTTCTTTTGTCTTGAACTAGATCTTTTCAATATTCACAGGGAGAGTGGGAGAAAAACAGGACAGACTCTGAGTCCAGTATGTCTTGTCTTGATTTCTAGCCCCACTGTTTATCAACTGCAGAGCCTGGCAAAAACTATGCCTCAGTTTCCTCGTCTGTGTAATGGGAATCATCTACCCACAGGTTGGCTTGATGACTAAGTGAGAACTTACAAGAAAAGTCATTTCATTATTCTTATAATTATTGCTTCCCCATGTGCACTAGTTCATCTTTTTCTAGTCAACATTAGTCTGGGGTTTTATCAATAGAAAAAAGAGGAGTGATTGCAGCGAGAGCAGAAACCTTTACGCTTGAAGCTCTGGAACAGTGCAGTGTGTCTACTCCATCATCTGTCTCCATGTTCCTCAGATGCCAGGCTTGCTGATAGATCCCGCACATCGGAAGCTGCTGCCTGGCTGGTGTTGTGTTTGGACAGCATTACAAATACTTCATAAATTATTTGAAAAGGAACCATTTTGTCTCTATGCTGATATGTGATATATTTTCACCTTCGGAACAAAACCAGCATTTGCTTACTTCCTGAGCATGGGTCAGTCTGTGTGGAAAAAGAGAAATCACGGCCATTGTCATAACAGAACTTTGAACCCACTATTGAAACCTAGGTCTCCATGTTGTTTTAAACAACTATTTCAAATGTTGGTCAAATGAAAAGGTCAAAACTGTGTGGCCATGAAAGAGCACAAAGGTTCTCATCATCCTCCAGCCTCCGCTGTTAGGAGACAGCCTGTGTTTAAGGCACATCTCTCCGTAATCAATTTCTTTACTTACAAATGTCATCCTAAATGGACATTTTACAGCTGATTAATTTTTGTCCTTTTTCTCATATGCAAATACAAGTCTAAAATGCACACTTCCAGTAGATTTCCTCTCTGCTGATTAAAGAGCTGATTTTCTTCATATCTGCTACCTTCAGCCCTCACAGGAAAATGACTTTTCAAACCCCGATCTTAAAACCCCTAAATATATTCATATTTTCTCCAGAATATTGAAGTGAACAACAGAACCGTTGTCTACAGAAGGTAAAACGCACTGCCGCTTCCTTTGTCAAAAAGTAAACACATTAAGTATGTTGTACACACAAATGTACTCAATTAACATTTTAATTAAGGGTAACAAACAGTAATTAAACAGATGACATTTTCATTAATTTTCCCAACTGTAAATGGCCTGATGGAAATTATTGCTAAATGGAATTCTAGTTAAATATTCCTCCTTGCAAAATCAGTGCCCTCAAACTACCCATGCTCAGGAACATTTCCCTTGCATGTCCTTCCATGTGCTTCCCTTCCCTAGTCATGATGCCACGTCTCCAAATGAGTTTTCAAAGCTCCGTTTCTCAAGGTTATGAACCTTCTTCTCTTCGTGGCGCATGCAAACAATAGCGTAACTGCACAATATGAATGCTCCAGGCATTTGTGTGTTCTCGTGCAAAACCACAGTATTAAAGTGCGCAGGCGGATTTAGCTCTACAATTAAAGACACATGCTTGGTCATTAGATCCAAACAGCCTACCAAGTGTAGGTACCCCAGTTTTCATTCACGTTACTAAACCTTGGGAACACCTGCGGGGGGGGGGGCGGTGCCGAATCACATCAAGGGACATTATTAATTTTTCAAAGTAAAATTAGGCATGATCCACTTTATTTCCTATCTTATAGCAAATATTTCTACTCAGTGTTTTGAAGACAAATGGTATGAAGGGATGAAAAATGATGCCTAAGATATTAACAGTTGCTGTGTTGTCAGAAAAGCAGAACAAGCTGTGCTCTGAGGATTGCCAGAATTAGCAAAACAAAACAAAAAAAAAAAAAACATGTTTTGGTTTTCCCCATGTTGCACAGAACGTTTTTATACTAAAAGGCTGCTTGTTGTCTGTCTGACATTCAAATCTAAATAATCCTCTATATCTTACATGGAAACCCTGCTTAAAAATAAAAACAATGTCCCCTTGAGGAAGGGGACAGTGGCTTCCCCACTCACTCCATTCTCTTGGACTCTGATGCAGAGTAAACTATGAAACAAAAATCTGGTGCCAGCAGCTGTTTTGGGCCTTGCCAGGGCCGGGAGGGCCACAGGAGCATCAAGAATAAAATGTCCAGAAGCCAGAGAGGCTCAGTGGTAAGAGCGCTGCTGCTCTCCTAGAGGGACTGGGGTCAAGTCCCAACACCCACATCTGGAAGATCACACAACAGCTCCAGGGGATCCAAAACCTTCTTCCCGGCTCAGAGGACATTCACAGACATGTGGCATTCAGACACACATATATAAATAAAAACAAAATGTTTTTTAAAGAAATGAAAAAAATAAAAAAAACATTTCCAAGAGAGAGTCATCCTGTTTACTTAGTACGCCATATCTGTAGTTTAAAAAGTTATTGATCCATTGCTCAATCTGCTCTGACTTAATTATATCTTAATTGCAAAAGATGGGTCTCAGAGGACAGCAAGCCTCTCGTTTACATTTTATATTCTGGAATGATAAAGAGGAAGCATGCAAGTCCTTGAGAGGAATCCTGACAGAGAATTCTAGAGTGACAACTCTCCCTCAAGACAGTACAGAGAAGGCTTGCGGCCCTGTGGACCCTTGCAGCAAAACTCCTGGGACCAGGAGCATTTCCATAAGGATGGTTTGAAAAGACTCCCAGTTTCAACCTGGTGCATAAGCAAATCTCACACCAAAGAGAAGAAGGTTCATGGCTCAGAGGTAATGAGTACATTTCAACTGCTCTTGCCATAAGACATGGTACCCATGTGACAATGAAATGCCAGTTTGCTTCACTACAGCAACCAGTGAACCAGAAAAGGAGTGGAGATAACATAGAAAGGCTTAGATGAGATGAAAAAAGAGGGGCTAAACGCTAAAAATCTGGTACCGGACTAAGGATGCATTGCAGTAGCCTAAAAAGGCCCCCTAAAACTGGGACTTGTCCCCAGGCACGAGACAAAAGCACCCAGGAGTACAGGAGGTCTGAGAAGAAGACAAGGGTTGTCATGGACAAGAAAACAGCGGCGACAGTATGCCCGCGTCTGAGTGGGAAAGCAGAACACGAGCCAGAACCCTCCAGGCTCTCTAACAGCCTGTGATGCTCATAGACCACCATCTCGCCGGGCGGTGGTGGCGCACGCCTTTAATCCCAGCACTCGGGAGGCAGAGGCAGGCGGATCTCTGTGAGTTCGAGGCCAGCCTGGTCTACAAGAGCTAGTTCCAGGACAGGCTCTAAAAAAGCTACAGAGAAACCCTGTCTCGAAAAACCAAACCAAAAAAAAAACTAAAAAAAAAAAAAAAGACCACCATCTCGTGGTGATCAATAGAGATGGGTTAAATTAAGATGTAAGAGTTAGCCAGTAAGAAGCTAGAGCTAATGGGCCAAGCAGTGTTTTAATTAATACAGTTTCTGTGTGATTATTTCAGTTCTGGGCAGCCTGGACAAGCAAGCGGCTCCCCTGCATCACCAGTGATATAGGGCTGGGTGTGGTGCCTGTGCCTTTCAGGCTGTAGCAATAATAGCTGTGAAGTAACTGAAAAAGAAGCAATATTTGGAAGTTCATAGCAAAGCAAACCACTGAAAGTCATGACATATGATTTGACCCCCATCTCAGTCCTCCTTTATCCCATGTTCTGCTGATCTGGGTCTGTGCATGTGGGTCTCATCACAGTGTGGACTCAGCCATTCCCAGATTTGTCCTTTGGCTGGCTTCCCAAAGCCCAGAGTTACTACTATCAAGGTACTACTGGATATCCATGTCGGAAGTAGGCAGAGCCAGCATCAAAAGCAAGATTGCCCTTGCCACGAGTTTAATAAGGCTAGCGCTGAAAAATGCTGTCTTAATATTGTGATTTCCCCAGTTGGTATGTGTTACACATTAGAACTAATACCAAAGGTTAGCAAAAATGAAGCATTTTTCCTTCCTTGGGGAATAGCATATGCTTACGTGGTGAAGTGCACAGCCACCTGGCTCATTGTGGTACAAGGATATTGTGAAAGGTCAGGTCTCCTTGGGAAACCTCTGAAACTCCAAGTCTCCTGACTTGGCCTGTGGGCTTTAGTCTTAGAGGATATGCTACCCCATGTCCTACTCCAACCTCAGTCCTCCCAGAGGAAATCGCATCTATGATAAACTCAGCTACCCAAGGACTCTGTTTGCCCTTGAGTATGTAGGAGTCCCTCGGGTCTACAGAGAACCTCTGTCTCCTATCTGAGGATCTGTCTTCTCTTTCAAGTATCTGTGTCAAAAAAAAAAAAAAAAAAAGAAAAGAAAAAGACCCTAAAATCTAGCTACAGGAAGTTGTGAAAGTCACATCAGACTAACAAGAACATGAACATTTTCAATAGTCAATATATCAGGTGATCTTTAGGGACTATTACATTGCATACCCACACTGTCCGTCCCTCTCATCATTGCTGCGTATTGCTTATGCCTCTTAGTTTAGGGCTCTCTGTTGGCCTTTTAAAACAATATGCATTGAGACCCATCCAATATTGAGCCTGTGTGCTTGCAGATCATTACAGAGCAAAGACTCTTCAGTGTGATACAGAGTCTAGGAACCAGGGAGAGAAACAGCTGCTTCTATTTAGTTTGCAGAGTAGAAGTCTGAAGAAGGGATGTTATGCACCTTAAGAGGTCTTTAGGAAGCCAGATGTTATACGTTCCTTCACTTGAATGTATTAAAGATAAGTTACACTTTATATTCCAAGTTTCATATGCTTCTCTTTAATTTTGTAGCTCAGAGACTATTTTTACACGGCATGTACATACCTAGGCCAATTTAAAATTATCCTTACTTTTTCTCACTTGCTAATAGTTGAATTTTCATGTTTAATTTTAAGCTTGAGAATAGGGAAACTGTTATCTCTCCCCCATTTCCTGTCACCTTACAGGAAAGCGATGGTATAGCAGTTGCCAAGTATGGGGACAATTGGCAGGACTGGGGAGGGGACAGAACAGATGTTAGCAGATGAGGTCCCATGCCAGTTTTATCACTTGCTAATAGAAAATTGATTAATTGTAAAGGGATACACACTTTGCAGGGCCCGGCCTCTGGGTAGTCAGCAATTCCAGTCGAGGGCCTGGGTGTGGTACAGAGATCCAAAACACAACAAAGAGGAGGAACGTGACCATGATGGCAGGTGACAATGAAAAAACAGAGTAAAGTAAATGACATGAAGGACCCGGACCAAGATTACTCTGAATCCAAATATGATGAGAGAAAGAAACACCCTACCAGCCCCATTAATAACTTCATCCTGCCTGGAAACACACCTGGTCTGGACTGTAGATTCCAGGAAGACCCCAATTAAATCTGATCTCGCCTCAGTCCATCCTAAGCATCAAACTCCAGGGTAATCAATACTGATCCTGGGAAATCTGCCCTAACGTACCCTTGGGTGGCTGCTTCCTTTACAAATTTGCTTTGAGCTCTTTTCAGCAATGAGCCAAGATATCTGTGAGGGAGAAATCCATCCTTTAAAGTGGAAGCACATCTGATGGCATTTGGAGAAAATGAGTCAAAGACCTCCAAGGAAATCTGTCAAAAAGGAAAATCACGAATAAATGTATTTTTCAGACATGTGTCATAGAAGTTAGCGTTAACCGTTGTATGCTGCTTATGTTCTTCACAGTTTGGAACCATTTGTCAGTCAAAATTAAATTATAAACATCCCATTTGTAGAATAAAATAATTAGTCAATCTTATTTGCATGCATCCTTGAAGCTCTTGGGTTTCTTAAGCTAGTTAACACCCTCCCCTTTTCTCAATGTGAACATCAGGCTGCATTAATCACAAGACCATAACCCACTTACAGGGCATATTACATAAAAGGTCGCACAACCTGCTGTGAAATACAGTATCTTTAGCATTTGGATCACTTGGGATGTGAAGAGGAAGGATTCATTAATGAAGTGTGAGGCTCATTTATTTATAGTCCTAGGAAAGATGTATTTCACGGCTATTAGAGGCACTTCTGCAGGCAAGAAGTTACAGCTAACCCAAGTGCTCTGCAAAGGCAGAGCTCATGCAGTCCCAATGATTCTAGAAGGCAGAAATGAGGAGGAGGAGGAGGAGGGGAAGAAGAAGAAGAAGAAGAAGAAGAAGAAGAAGAAGAAGAAGAAGAAGAAGAAGAAGAAGAAGAAGAAGAAGAAGAAGAAGAGGAAGAAAGAAACTTATTCTCTATGGAAACAAACTAAAACTCATAGGAGAGAAAGGGTGGGAGAGAGGAATAAATCCAAACAACAGCTGGACACCCATGGGAGGGACCCCTGGTGTATGTAGGCTGGAATACAGCAGATGTTGAGGTATTTGGGTCATATATCTTCTATCTTCTCCATGAAATGGTAGAAAGATTTGACAGAGAAATTCTCGGGGAAGAGTGGTGATCTCAAAGAGTGGCTTAGAATCCAGTAAGACAATGGGAAGCAGAGGAACGTCAGGAACTCAGTTAAAAATAGCAAATGCCTGAATTGTCTGAGCACATACAAATGCTAAAGGAAGGTTTGAAGCTTTGGAAATTGATAAGAGTGATGTCCAACATATGCTCAAAGGAAACCCTGAGGTCCGGACTCTGCCTTTGACAAAGGACAGGTGTACCTAGCTTTCTTCAGAACCCAGCTGCTGTCTCCCCCAGTGTGACTTTCCTCTTCCATCCCAACACCTTATGCTCCAGCTATCACAAATCACTTCCTAGTTTAGAACAATTTGTATTGCCTTTAATTCTGAGCTCTGTAGGGAACTTTTTCTCTCACTATGAGGCCCTTCTCTGCTCATCTCACCAATTATAAACACACCCCAACCCCGCATGCACCTGTCTCCTTCTGAGGTGGCTCCTTGTCTGTGTAACTTGCCCTGCTCTTCCAAGTGAAGAAGCCTGCCTTCACTGTGTAATGCGTGCATCTTTAGGCATAAAAGAAGGCAAATGTATTTCAACCCTGTCTCCTTATAACTTCAGAACAAGCAGCATATTGTAAACATTCAAGGTATGTTTATCAAATTGAATTTTTCTACCTCGCAGACAAATGACTCTTAGGGATGAGTCCATTTTGCCATTTTCTATTTTTTTAAATCATAGGCCAAATCATTTTTTCCAAACTGTTTTTAGGGTATGTACTATGTGTGCACTACTTGAGTTGGAATAAAACCCTTGAAAGAAAGTAATTTAAATGAGTCCTGATTATCAGTCCTATCAGTTAAGTGAAACAGCCTAGATACATTTATTCTTTCAGTGACTTTAAAATATTACAAAAGGCCTGGTTGGATATGGAAATCAGACTATGCTCCTCCCAATGTGGGAATGTTGGGATTTGGGGCCTGTGAAAAAACGATAGCTTAGGATAAATAAATGAGAGTTCTACTTTCCACAGCAGGAGTCAGACATGAAATTCTTAATCTGAGCCTTGATACTGACTTGAAAATCTTAGTAAGGTCCCAAGAAAGACTCAGCTATAATCTAAGATGATGGTCCCAACATGTCACTGAGTACAAATTAGAGTCATTTGCCTTGCCAGCAGGGAACCACACTCCATGATTATCCATAAAGCACCTCCTGCTTCTTTTGAATAGCTGTGGCAGGGGCAGGGTACATTCGTTTTGGTCTGACCTACCTCAGCATGGTGTGTCTGATGCTTCTGTTTCCACTGAAAATCTTTGCTCCATTTGTCTGGGAGAATTTATTTTCTTGAAACCGAATCTACTTCTTCCTTTGATACCCTATATCACCTGTTGCCAATCATTTAAAACAAAAGCATCTTCTAAATTGATGACTTAATTGGAAGGGTACATGAAGAACGTCAAGGGGGTGGGTATCTGCGACCAGAATATTTTTCTATGTTATCTATACCAATCGAACTGAAGTAGAATTTGATAATGACAAGCACTTTTGAACCATGTAGGAAGTAAAAGGAAAAAGCAGAAAGAACTTAGCTGAACTAGCAAATTTGAGTCAAAACAGTTTTACTCACAAGTTTTTCTGAGTAAAGACCTCAAAATGCCACTTAATACATATTTTTAAAGTATACGGAGGGCTGGGAATATAGTCCCGTTGAGGCAATGCTTGCTAAGCATGAACAAATCCCCAGATACAATGTCCAGCATCATATCAAAAGCAAAGAGTTGTGGTGGTGCATACCTATAATCCCAGAACTTGAGAAGTAAAGGCACTAGGACCGGAAGTTCATGGGATACCTGGTAAGTTCAGTGCCTGGCTGGGCTACAGGAGACTGCCACAATCAATCAGTCAGCGAAAACGTGCACATAAACAGCCTGAAACGCCTTATCAGCATTTTTCAAAAAAAAAAAAAAGAGAGAGAATAAAACTAGCTTTGCCTTCCCAGTTTCATTTTAACTTAATTCTGATTCTATACACTTGAAAGAAAATCAAAGACTCTCTTCCCATGACACCATGAGAAACAGAACACTGAAGCCCTGTCTCAGCACAGAGAAGAATGGCAAAAAAAAAAAAAAAAAGAAAACCGGACAATGAGACCCTCCCCACCGATTAATGTTCCATGAACCAAGTGCCCAGTGTTATAAAATGAAGTTAACTTTAGTAAAAGTTTCTTTTGTGTATTCTTTTTTAAAAAAATATTTATTTATTTTATTATGTATACAATTTCTGTCTGCGTGTATGCCTGTGGTCCAGAAGAGGGCACCAGACCTCATTACAGATGGTTGTGAGCCACCATGTGGTTGCTGAGAATTGAACTCGGGACCTTTGGAAGAGCAGGCAATGCTCTTAACCACTGAGCCATCTCTCCAGCCCCTTATGTGTATTCTTAAAAGGAATTTCTAAGAGATAAAGGAACCATTGGTTGATATCCTTTCCCTCTCTCGTTGAAAAAAATCAAATATCAGCACATATATGCAAGTGGTTGTTGAAATTTTGCTTCAGATATAGTGATGATTATGTATGAACTTAACAAGCAATTCTTCTAGAAAAATTCTCTAAAATTCCTTCCTTGGTCCAATTCTCAAGAAGTCCCAAGGAAAGGAAAAGTATATGGATCTAAAACCTACACACAGTCCATGAAGTAATGCTAAGCAGAAAGAGATGACCAGTGACCAACCATGGGAGGAAAATGCCCTCAGAATGAAGGAAGAAGGAGCCATGCAAGGGCATCTGGGCTGGCTGGGTGCTAGGAGTTGAGTTCTTCTCTCTCTGTGGAATCCACTTGCCCTCTCTGCCCTCAGTAGCCTGGGAGCATACGACTGCCTCTGCAATAGGGGAAACTTTGGCTCAGAACTGAAGTGGGGCCTGGATGAGAAACGATTATCATGAGTGTCCTGCCCTGCATTATTTTCCCCAGCTCCCAGCCTCATCCAAAGCACAAGCTCAAAATCTAGCAGCCAAGTATAGATGAGTAACAGCAGAATGAGTTTTGCTCACAAGCAGTTTCTTAGTAAAAGAGGCAGCCAGTATGGAGCTTGGTTAGTCTAGGTCTTGGGGCAATGAACTCTGTCCTGGGGAACATCTTCACACTCATCTTCTACCATAGGAACACAGGCTAGGACTGGCTCGACCATGCTCCAGGTGACTGACAGACTAAACAGTAGAGCTTGTCAGATTCAGGATAGCAGGGACCTGACATTGTGGGAGACAGTATCCTGAACAGCCTATACCCAATACATCAGAGCTAATGGAAAATAAAAGTACAGAAGTGAAAATGGGCAAAATGCCATCAAAGAGAGAGGCTAGGAAATCAGCCCGTGAGGAACAGAGAAGTAGTTCTTATGAACTAACAGAAACTCTAGCTATGAGAAACACAGCTGGAGCCACTTCTCAGACAGAATGACAAGCAGAGAGTGTACAGCTAAGAAAAATATAGTCGACAAAAAATATCAAATCCAGGCATGGCTCTCATAAAACACTGAGAGAGAGAAACAGGTGAAGTATAAGAGTCCAAATGTGAAGTGTTCATATGCTCATGTCTTTTTGACAAGGGATTCAATGAAGAGAAAGAAGGAAGACTACAGTAGAGGAACAGTTACAGGGCAATTCTAAGAATTAAAGAAAGATAAATGGTCATGGGGAAAAGGACTTTTAAAAGGAGGGAAAATGAGAAGAGGGCGAGAAGAAAAAGAAAATACAGGGAAAGGAGAAAAAGAGAAAGAGAAGAAGAGACACAGGGAAAGGAGAAAAGGGCAAAGTGGGTGAATATATGCGATAATTACTGACAAATATTATTAAAACAAGGGTTTTTACCGAGATTCTTCTTGGTGCAATTAACCACTTTGGCAGTCTAATGAACCCTGTGAATTCATTCTAAAATACCATTTTAAAATTCACAACACAGAATCCAAAGGATTAAAAGCCAGATGGTGGCCTAGAGAGATGGCTTAGAGGTTAAGAACCATGGCTGTTCTTCCATTGCCTTCTCAAGAGAAGGCTTGAGTCCAGTTCCTAGCTCCCACATTAGGCAGCTCACAATTCCCTGTAAGTTCACTCCTGGAGATCCAGTGTTCTCTTCTGGCCTCTGTGTGGACTAGTAAACATGTGGTATACACATACATACAAAGAGAGAGATGCATGCATGTAAATATACGTATACATACACATATATGTAAATGTACTCAAATGCATGTGTATAATGAATGGAATGTCATAAAATAAAATCCAGTTGATGCATTAACCTCAGCTCTTGGGGAGATAAGACAGAGGACTGTAAGATTGGGGCCATCATGGGTTACATAAAAAAGCCGTCTTAGATCTCCTGAGTAAATTGGAAGCATGGGGACCATGGGAGAAGGTAGAAAGGGAGGGGAGAGGAAGGGAAGAGAACAGATAAAAATATGTAGCTCAATAAAACAATTTTAAAATAATAATAAAGAAAAAAACCTGTCTCAAAAGGAAGAGCAAGGAAAGAAATAATTTGAAAGAGGGAGCCATTGTGGGGTTAATGAGAAACCAGACACTAGGGAAACTCCCAGGAAAGCACAAGGATGACCCCAGTTAAGCGTCTAAGCAGTAGTGGAGAGGGTACCTGAACTGCCCTTCCCTGTAATCAGATTGATGACTATCTTAATTGTCATCACAGAACCTTCATCCAGTAACCGACAGAAGCAGATTCAGAGATCCATAGCTAAGCACTGGACCAAACTCCTGGAATCCAGCCAGAGAGGAGGAGGAGCAATATTATGAGCAAAGGGGACAAGACCATGATGGGGATACTCATAGAAACAGCTGACTCAGGCTAATGGGAGCTCACTGACCCAGAACTGACAGCTGGGGAATCAGCATAAGACCAAACTAGGCCCTCTGAGTATGAGTGACAGTTGCAATTTGTGGGGTCACTAGCAGTGGAACGAGTATTTATCCTTAGTGCATGTACTGACTCTTTGGAGCCCATTCCCTATGGAGGGATACCTCGCTCAGCATAGGTACAGGGGGAAGGGCCTTGGTCCTGACTCAAGGAATGCCACAGATTTTGTTGACTCCCCATGGGATGCCCCACCCTCTCTGAGTAGTGCATGGGGTGGGATGGGGAGAAGATGGGAAGAGTGGGAGGATGGGAGGGAGATGAAAGTAAGATTGGTATGTAAAATAATATTTTTTTAAAAAACGTGCTGTCTCAAAAAAATTCACACAAAACACAGAGCATAGGATTATAAATAGAGAAGTTTATATTAAAATATAGTTGTTAAAATGCAAGTACAAACAAAGCTGTAATATAATAATCCATGTTTTCCTTTATTAAGATGTTCCACAACAAGACCGATGGGAGGTTTAGTAACTTCTAAGTTCGGAAAAGCCACAGCCGGCCTATAAGAAGTTTGCAGTATGAGTGAGAGCATGCGCAGCAAGAAAATCTCTGTTTTTACTGACTGTGGCTCAGACAAGCCTTTATGATACATCCAGCTACTTAGATGAAGCTAAGGATTAAAAGTAGAGAAGAAAGCACAATTTGTGACACAATGCTATTGATGTAAATTAAAGTTACAGTCACAAAGAAAAATTAGCACATACTTTGTGAATATATGCACACATATTTAAAACAATACATCAAAGACACCAGAGTGAACGTTGGGAGGAAAAGTAATTAGAATCCTGGTCAGGAAAAATGAAAGAAGAACATGAGTGTGAGGTTGTGTGCCCACCACTGATGGCAATGTGCTCTGGACAAAGAGGCATTTGTTTGACTCTTGGTGCCTGAGTCTAATTAAAAGAAGCAAACAACACCATGACAGATTATTGGAAGCTGGAAATAGGAATTTTATTGGCATGGATTGGACTATATAGAGAGGGGGAAAGAATTGTCATAGCAACTAAGGAGTTTAGACAAATGGACACAAATTTGGCCAGCTGCATCAGACCTAAATTGGAATTGAGGACATGCTATCCATCCAGTTCATGGGTATGCACTTTTGCTGACATGTTATAGGTCTACTAGAAAGAGTGGGGACAACACCCAGAACTGCCTCATAATGAAAATGGTCACAAATTGTCTGTTATGGCTTAAATAGAGGACACTGTATTTGTTTGCTTATCTGTTAGTGGAACCAGCAAGAACTTAGGAATCAAGTGATTGCCCAGAACCTAAACTGGAAATACAATGTTGCACACATTTTAGCCCCCACTATGGTGACAGAGATTTCTGTCCCACCCTGTCCTGCAGCCATTCAGTCCCAAAGAAACACACAGAGGTCTACATTAATTATAAACTGGTTGGCCTATTTGCTCAGGCTTCTTATTAACTCTTACTTACATCATAAATTAGCCCATAATTCTTGTCCATGTTAGCCACGTGGCTTGGTACCTTTTATCAGCGAGGCATTCTCATCTTGCTTCCTTTATGCCTGGGTGATGACTGCATACTCAGCCTTTCCTCTTCCCAGAATTCTCCTGTGCTTGTTGCCACACCTATACTTCCTGCCTGGCTACTGGTCAATCATTGATTTATTAAAACAATACAAGTGACAGGGTACAAGACCATTGTCCCACAGCACCAGTCCTCTTATAGAATCTTTCAAAACAACGTGTGCAGAAGCAGCACTGGCTCAGAGTTCCCTTCCTGTTGCAAAGATTGGGCCCAGATGCTATGTCCTCCCATGATGAGAAAGGGACAAGATAACTTGCTTGAGTCTCATTTATAGCCTCACTAATCCAATTCCTGAGGGCTACCCTCATGACTTAACCATTCTCAAAAGCTTCATTTCTTCATACAGCCACATTGGGCATTGGATTCCAATGCATGACAGAAAACTCAACCATAGCAACACCACACCACCAATACAAAAGAAACAGAAACTAAGCCTGCACTCCTGGTCCTTCCACTGCCCTGTATCTGTAGGAAAGGGCAATAAACAACTAACTGTTCCCACTCTGTCTCTGCCTCCTAAAAAGCTCTCACCCTGCTAGTCCAACAGCTTAGAGAGTCCTCCACACAAGCTATCCAGGTCCCCAGACATGCCCAAGAGTACGCTCTCCAGTAGAGAAAATAATGCTGATGCTTGCTTTCTTGCATGTAGGACAATGAAGACTTTGCCTTTAACTCTCTTGGAGATTCTTTAGGTTATTTTTGTCTGCTACTAATAGCAGATATGATCTACAAACAGATCTTTCTCATCTAAAATTACTTACCTAAGTTAAGCCTTTTAGTCATTGTTTGATAATTAGATGCAAGCTCAAAGTACTTGTGAAAACAGAAAATTAATAGAGAGGAAACACTGTCTAAGCGTATGCTGAGTTTGGCCATCAGCATCTATTTTTAAAGATGACCCGATTAACTGTTACACAGAGTATGGGGGGACGAAGAAATGCAGGGAAAGCTCTTAGATAAGCCCACTAGTAACTTAAGATGTACGGCACTGCTACATTGATCATGTGAACTGAATATAATCACCAAACAAGACATAATGAATGGACCTAAATCTCTAAGAGAAGGAAAAGAATGAGACTCAAAAGTGACCCTTGAGCCGGGCGATGGTGGCGCACGCCTTTAATCCCAGCACTTGGGAGGCAGAGGCAGACGGATCTCTGTGAGTTCGAGGCCAGCCTGGTCTACAAGAGCTAGTTCCAGGACAGGCTCTAAAAAAGCTGCAGAGAAACTCTGTCTCGAAAAAAAAAAAAGTGACCCTTGAAACAATCCTGATAATTTTAAAATCCAATGTATCTCTTTAACATATTTCTCATTCAGTAAATCAGATTCCAGGCTTTTTTTTTTTAAATCAGTACATGTGCATAGAACCATGGAGTGTTACACTGTTTTCCATGAGAGTTAATGTTGTATAAATGCAAACAAACCACAGCCAAAGCCTTGTCTTTTTATTAGATTAAGACATTCTGAAATTTAAACAAAATAATGAAATGCTGAATTTCCCACTGAAGTTCTGATATGAAGTACAATAAAACATACTCAAAAGACTAAAGCCTATTACTTTATTATTTTCACAAGTAAAAGATAATTTTGAAAACTGCCTTTACTTCCGGAGTTAGAAAGCAAAACTCAACTAAATAATACATACATTGGTGAATGTAAAGCAACATACTTAATGGAGAGGTTTATCAAAAGCATTACCTAAGCATGAGAAAAGCAGGAAATGGTGCTTAAAGATTACTAATGTGCAGCTCTTTCAGGAAAACACTTAGCCAATACTGCACAGCACAGGAGAGAAGGCATGCTGCCTACTAGACAAAACCTTAGCCAACAGTGTTCGTCCTCAGATATGCAAAGCTTATGTGTGCAGAAAGTGGCTAGTGAGAAATCCACTCAACCAAGATGAGCACACAAATCTGCCAACAGGATTTCCAGAATGAAATGACTAGTATCCTCCTCTCTTCTCTCTCTCCCTCTCTTTCTCTCTCTCTGTGTATCTCTATGTGTCTCTCTCTGTCTCTCTCTGTCTCTGTCTCTGCCTCTCCTTATATACTGAATATAATGAAATAAAGAAAATCTGGTTTAAAAATTTTAAACAAATTTTACTAATAGCAATAAAACAAACTAAAACCATCACAAAAAAGCCTAGAGAACATAATGCCTAGAGAAAGAAAAAGAAAGTTTGGACTATAGCAGAGCTTGCTGGACATCACACACACGCTTGCCCACATGCTTCCACAAAACCCTCACAAGTTACCCCAGAGAGCTAGAAAATCCTGAGCCCTCATATCAGTAAATAAATATTAAAGGAGGTAACTTAGTGCATTGGTAATTTTTTTTCTTCCATAGAGAGTTATAAAAACCATTGGGGAGATAAAACCATTCTTAGGTGATGCATCTAAGTCACAGGATAGATTCGGGGAGCATTTGCAGCCTTTGGGGAGCCTTCATAGAACATCAGCTACACCCCAACATTGGATGAGCATTTCTCAGAGACATATCCAGGCTAACCATTGCACCTACCTCAGTTGAGCCCTCTTACTCCTGATGTGTTCTAAGGAAACAGAATAGTGGATCAAACAGTGAAATTTCTCCTAAGTACATAAGTCAAATATTAACGGAGTTGTCTTTTCTTGATCAATACAAGCAGTTTCCGAATTGAAATGGAATATGTTTGTATGGGGTTAGGGAGAAACCTGGTGCTAGGGAAATTCCCAAGAATCTACGACAATGACCCCAGTTAAGACTCCTAGCAATAGTGGAGAGGGAGCATAAACTAGCCTTCCCCTGTAATCAGATTGGTGATACGCCAACGATCACTTCATCCAGCAACTGACAGAACCAGATGCAGAGATCCACAACCAAGCACCAGGCCAAGCTCCAGGAATCCAATCGAAGAGAGAGAAGAGGGAATATATGGGAAAGGGAGGTCAAGATCATGATAGGGAAATCTAGAGACAGCTAAACCAAGCTCGTGGAAACTCAAGAACTCGAAACCGACAGCTGTGGAGTCTCCATGGGATCAAGCTAGGCCCTCCATATGTGGACGACAATGGTGAAGCTTGGACCACCTGTGAGGTACCTGGCAGTAGGACCAGGATCTATCCTGGTGCATGAGCTGGCTTATTGGAGCCCATTCCCTATGGTGGAATGTTATGTTCGGTATTAATGCAGGGGAGAGGGGCTTGGTCCTACCCCAACTTAATATGCCAGACTTTGTTGACTTCACATAGGAGCCCTTATCCACTAGGAGGAGTGGATGGGGGTTGGTGGCGGGGGAGGGGGGTAAACTGTGGGTGAAATGTAAAATGAAATTAAAAGATAAATTTAAAAGGTAGTCATTTGTTATTTCAGTGAAACTAGAGCACATTACTTTTCTCTTTATATTTTTCTTATTTGTTTCAATATTCTTTATAATAAACAAGACCTTATAAAATAATTTAATTTACTGAAAGAAAAAATATCACTATTCTTATTCTTAATACTCATGAACCTGAGGAAGGAGGATACAATCTATGTAAGTTTCCTGTCTTCATTAAACAAACCCAACATGTTTGGTACGTGAACCCAAGAGGAGGAAAAAAAAATAGAAAAGGAAGAAAATAGCAATATTTAGAGAAAGCAAAAAAAAACAAAGAAGGGAACCCCCTCTCCTGGGACATGGAGATCTGCAAATTTGAAATCTGTTTTCTGGCCTGAGCCACCACACATTTAGGAAGCAAACTCCTCAAAATCAACTCTCAGTCAGCTGTGATCAGGCAACTGGAGATGCCTGAAGTGAGAATTGGGTTACAAAACATGTGTTTTACCATTGTTCCTATTTGTAGGAATTGTGTGTGCATGTGTGTGTGTGCGTGCACATGTGTGCTCTTTCAAAGAAGTCTCAAAACAATGAACATCCTTTATTCTTCATAAAAATTTAGATGTTACCACTATATGAAAGTTATGTTAAAGATTCATTGTACAACTGTCATTCCTCCATGCAAGGAAATTGATCTAACTAGTGTGTGTGTGTGTGTGTGTGTGTGTGTGTGTGTGTGTTAGTCCTAGACGAGCAGAGCAAAGAGATTTAGTTCAAATAAGATCCATTTATCCACTTATAAGTGAAAGAAAGTCCTTTATTTGAGTGAAGTTTTTTAAATGAAAAATCCATTTAAATTTAATATCTATAAGAAATGAATCAACAAGATTGTAGTAATCAGAATTGTACCAGTAGAAAGATGTCCTGTCCATCAGCGCTCATTCTATATTAACACATGTAAGGATCACTTGATTAAACAATGCACCATTATCTTTTTTATGGCTAATTTCATTTTTAGTCATAATTGAAACACAGTAATTGTACATAATCATGGGGTGTGGATGGAATTGGAATTACTGTATATGATGGGCAATGATCAACCCAGTGCAATTAGCATGTCCATCACCTTTATCATTTCTTTGTGTTTAAAACATTTAAAAATCTTTCCTCTTATATATTTTAAAATATGCACTGAATTACTGTTAACTATAGTGTCCCTTCTTTGCTATGGAGTACTAGAACTTAACCTGTTTAATCATTAAATCTCTATGCCAATAATTCTCTGTCCCTTTTTGTCACCCTTCCCAACCTGTAGTAACTACTATCCTGCTGTGTATCTCCAGAAGATAAATGCTTCTACCTCCCACATATAAATAACAAGTGGCAGCTGTCAGTCTTCAATGTAGCCCCATTGTATGTGTCACTGTCAGAGAAAAGATCGTTTCCTTGTGAACCATAACCTGCACCACCTTAACACATGAGCTGTGGGATCTTCTCATCATGGGGATGCTAGAGGAAAACCACAAGGGATGTGGAATGTCCCTTATCCAAAATGGTGGTACCATACTTGTGTAGTATGATAATTTCAGATACTGGGATATGCATATCAAAATAAGATAACTGGGGACCGATAATCAAGTCTAACCTGTTATTGTTTTATGTTTCATTTATGCCTTATCCAGATACCTTGAAGGTGATTTTATGTGATATTTTTAATGTGTATGTCTGTTAACTGCAGCTTATCACATGAGGCCAGGAATATAATTTTCTACTTACTCTGTTACATTGGCACTCAAACGGATTGGGGTTTTGGATCATTTCATATTTGGGGTATATGCTCAGCCTTGCTAACACCATTATATGTGTTATTCCTAACAGGTTCCTTAACTCTCTTGGTTGTGTTTGTAAGAAGTGTACATCTCTTGGTTGTGTCAGGCCATCCTTCTATGTTCTAAATGTCTATGCTGCAGATCTCTGGTTTCCTTCCAGAGCTGCAATAATCTGGCCTTCTAGTTCCTGAGAAGCAGAAGCTACAGAGTCTGTTCTTCAGAAAGTCTTGGGGACTCTGAGTTTGTCCTGACCCTTTCTTCATCTTGAAGCAGAGTGTTCCAGTAACAGAGAGCCTTCCTCCCCAGTATCTGCCTGCCCTTACCAAAACCTCCACTCATGGATTTCCCCACTCCCTTACCCCATATGCCTTTCTTGTCGTTTTCCTAAGCTACGGGCACCAAGACATCTCTGGGATGGCCAAGACAACTGTAAATAACACCTGTTCTCCCATTTTGCTAGACTAGACAGTCTTCTGGTTCCTCCTTACTTACTACAGACTTAACAGTTAAAGGATTTATCTAACTAGACTCTGGATTTTACAACCCCTGCCGGTTTCCAACAGCAAACTCCAAACTGCCTCTTACTGGAAGCTTATCTTAAATGAACCAGAACTACATTTTCTCATCTAAATATGTTAAGCCTAATTGGAACAAAGCAAAGCATCTTCGAAAGGCAGTTAGTAACGCTTCCTTATGCCTTGGTTTGTCAGTGTTGGAAGCTAGAATATTAAAATACAGCTCTTTTGTAGCATAAAGATTAGTTGGGAATAAAGCAATACCATTGGAAGAGAGGAAAGAAAAGCTCTTCAACCAAATATCTGACTCCACCTGCTCATGACTGTTGCGAGAGTAGATAATTGTCTTCTGTTACATAGAGAATGTGTACAGTTCAAAGTGATAGGAAACACTTTGGGCGCTGTTATGTAAGAGTATGTCTCAAAAGGAATCCTTACCAAATGAAAAAAATGAAAGAAAAGAAAAGAAAAGAAAAACATGTTGGGCAGGGACCTGCGTGAAGCTAGGTGGGAACAAATTGCAACCCTCAATCAACTCTGCACCCTTCCGCATCTTACTATTCAGAGGTTGGCAGCTATGAACCATTGCAGCCTGGCCTTCCCTTTGACTTCTGTCTGAGTCCAATCCAATGCTGGGTGTTGCCAGAGATGGGATGGCAAGAGAGAATAGCTATAATTCTTAGAGTACTTGGTCTGTTCCTGTGGAGTTGGCAGTGACTGTGGCTCTTTTCCCATGGCCACAGTTACTACAGCTACAGAACTCCATGAATTCTAATAACTATAAAACCTTCAAACTTAGTTAGAAATAAGAAGGGCTTCCTCTTGGGCTAAACCTTGGATTCTATGATAGTCAGTCTTCCAAATCAACTAAACTAGGGTAGGATTATCTCAGAAACACATCTCTCTGGGCCTATGGAGGGTGTTCTCAGTGAGGTTAAACTGAGAGGGGAAATTCATTTTGAATGTGGACAGTATCATCCAATAGTCTGGGGTTCCTGGATAGAAAAAAAGGAGGAATCAAGTATAGTACAGCAACTTATCTCTCTCGACTTCCTAAGTTGTGTGATCAATGCCTTATGTTCCTGCTGCCACAGGTTCCTCACCATCATGGACTAAATTCCTCAAGTAAAAATAAACCTTACTCCCTTAGATTGCTTTTTGTCACACACATGAGAAAAGTAAGCATTTCAGATGCTTTGTCTTCCCTATTAAAATTCCTCTATCCTTAACTCTTGAGAAACACACCCTCCAGTAATAATGCTCTTAGAATTACTACTTCTGTGGCTACAACAAGTATGGTGCAGTCATTTTTCTAGTGGTATTGATCTTTTAGAGATGCATACTAAAATATTTAGGAATTAATGCTATTTAAATGAAATGTATTTGGCTTTGAACGGATGATTATCAAACTAAGAGATCAATAAGTGAGTATAGAGTCTTTGTAATAATCTAAGTAATATTCCACTTTTACACAATTTTAAACTGTTTGCGGAGAATTATATAAAGATTTGTCTCAAATTGTCTGTTTGTTTGTGCATGTGCAAAATGTGAACACAGGTGCCCACGAAGTCCAGAGGAGCACATGGATCCCCTGAAGTTGTCAATGGCCCTCTGTAAGGGAGCTACTAATCACTGAACCATATCTACACACCCTAGCGATTATATTAATATATGTATGTGTATGCATGTCTACTTGTGTGTCTTCAGATGCATGCTTATGCATGTGTGGGCAGAGATCCAAGGCATTCACATCAACTGTCTTCCTCTGCCACACCCCACTTCATTAACAGAGGGGGAGTCTGTCCTTGAACCCAGATCTTGCTGTTTCAGTTAGTCTTGTTACCCATCTTGCTCAATAGATTCCCTGTCTCTGCCTCCTACAGGTAGGGATCAAAGGCAAGTCACCTCACCTAGCCAACGTTTAGGTAGATTCTGAGAATCTAAACTCCCTGGTCCTCATGCTTGCAAGCCAAGCACTTTATCTACTGAGTTATCTCTCCAGTCCACCTGGAGAAAAACTCTTCTTCTGCACCTCCTCTGGAGTACTAGATGCTTTCCATGGGAAGCTGGAGTTATTCCAGAAGAGAACAGTGAATAAAGAGCGTCTGAACTCTTTACTATGTCTGGAACTACCCCCAAATGGCAAGAGCTTACAGCGGTGCAGTTGGACAGCAAGACTAGCGTCTCATGTTCCATAGGAGAGTAGATGACAATCATCAACATATGTTGACACAAATTGTTCACATATTTCAAAATAGCTAGAAAGACTTTTGAGCACAAAGAAGTGATAAATGTTTGAGATAATAAATATGCCAACTTCCACAATGGGATCCTTCCATATTGCCTGCATGTATAGAAATATCACTATATGCCCTTCAAATATGTTCAATTATTATAGTATGTCAATTTTAAAGTATATTTTTAAGGCTTTAAATAATGAATCTGTGGTTGACTAGACAATAAAGTTTTGTAATTCACCTTACTGAGGACGAGAACAACTCAGTATAACTCAGGGGAGGTCTAGGTGAGTTTTCAGTTTTTGAAATCTATCAGTACATTCCCCTTCCATCTTGGACTGGCCTTTACACACTCTCTGATCTCATCTTATCCACCATTCCTCTTTGTAGAACTTTCCAAAAACTTCCCCTACAGCTCCCTGAGTGAGCTTTTCCTTGTCCTGCCACGAAGCACATCTGGTCCTCTCATCTCCATGTCAGACTTATGCATCTCATAACTCAGCTTGTCTTGTCTCTTATTTAAACTTTGTCTTAAACATCTTGTCCCAAATTGAACTCTCCTAAGAATCAGCTAATATCCGAGATCACCAACTACCGGGTAACTTTAAGAGGTTATTTAAGCTTTAGGGCCTCAGTTTTATCACGTTGGAATTAGGTTATTAACTGTATGTGTTTGAAATTTATACTAGTAGTGAGTTTATCTAAGATACCCCAATATTAGGCAGTCAGTCAATGTTACTGCTATTGTTGTTTTCATTTTTTAGCAAGGATGTATTGTGCCTCCAACACATGTCTGGATTTTGCTGTCTTGAAGCCACAACAATAAATAAAAATATCTGTCCCTTCTCTAGCAGGAAAGGCAGATTTAAAATGCACATGTATAAACATAATTGTAGGTACAGGTATCCATTTATATATGTATATGTATGTGTATGGATTTGAGTCAGGCAAATGCTGCAAAGAAACTAAAACAGTGTAAAAATAATAGAAGCAATTTTTTTTACAAAATGGTTTTGGATGGTTTCCCTAAGCAGGTGACATTTTGATGACTAGGAACATACTGGAATTAGTTTTAAAACCAGTAACCAGTGTTACAGCCTAAGAAAATTCCTAGCTATCAAAAGCTTACAAATATTTGGGAACCCTATGTTTTCCAACTTAGTAACCATGATAATAGACAGCTACATTAAACCTTCAATATCTGCCTATGTTTCTTCACCTTTGAAAATGTTGACCTAGTTGTCGAAATGTAGCACTCTGTCTTCACAACTTCACGCTGTCGACAGGTTCTCTCCTTTCTGCAAGTTCACAGATGCAGCCTTTTAATTTTTCTTTCACCTCTGTTTCCTAAGAAGTTGCCTGACGTCGGAATTATACCTTTAAACTGCGCTTAGGCTGCCCTTCACCTGTTTCCCTTTTGTTGTAGAGTGACTGTCTCTGAGTCCTTCTAGCCTCATGCCTCTCTACTTCCATATATAGCCAAGGCGAGAGGAGATTCCAAAAGATGCTGCCAGTCCTGGGGGAGGTGTGTGTTTGGAAAGACAGGCAGGTGAGAAATGATACAATGCGGATGGGGGTGGGGAAAACAGAAGAATGGAACATGGGAGAGAAGAAACAATGTAAGCCTTGCCATCGTTTTTTCTGACAAATACAGAATTTTAAAAAAGTAATCAAATAAGGATTTATGCTAGAAAGCGCCAAGAGACTCAGAAAGATAAATACAATGCTTATTTCCACCAAGGGGGAAAAAAACATTCTACTAATAAAATTTTTCATCTGTTGAGTACTGTGTAAGCGGCTTAAGGGAACGCACTTAAAACACAAGCATGCACATTCCAAACTATCTAGACATGACAGTTTAGTCCTGGGAACACGCGAGTGATGTCTTGGCCAGATGAACGTTCCTCTTTGAGTCCTAGTCCTTTGCTCTGCTTATGTCTTCTTTGTTGATTTTGGTTATTCATTCAGTCATTTATTTGTTTGTTTCCTGATTTTGATTAAGACAGGACCTAACTCTGTAGTCCAGCAGGTCTCAAATCAATGCCAAATTCCTGCCTCACCCACTCAAGTGCTAGGATTGTAGACATGAGCCTCTGTACCTGGCTATGCTCAGGTGGAATGTGTGTGTTTGCCTTTCTTTTTCATAGCTCAGAGGCACCCATTCAAGACTAGAAAACATAAAAACGCTTAGAAATTAAATTGTTGTTAGCATCTCAGGAATTCAATTAAGACCACATAAATTCTTATTCAGGATCTCAACAATTCAGATTAATAAAATTGATTCCTAGCATGTTAATTAATAAAGGTCATGTGACACTGGCCAGGTTCTCATTTGTTACATGTCCCAGGTTGGAGCTAAGATGGAGGCACCCTTGGGAGAGTGGCCAGCATATGGTGTTGGAGGCACTATGAAAGGTGGCATGGACCTACAGAAGTGTTAAAGCTCCAAATACAAGAACTAATGGGGAAATGCTGTTCTCTTCTAAATGATAATACAAGTTCAACGTCTTTAGTGCTACATCACAGAAGATGCGGGTACCCAAGATCTCAAGCCATTCACTCTCTTACATCATTTTAGTGAGATTTGCCTCAATAAAAAAGAAAAAAGAAAAGAAAAGTCATGCATGGTCCTAGTTTTAATTTTTAAGGATTTTTATTTTTCAATTTAGATAACATGTTTAAGCTAATGCTGTTTCACCTTCTGGTGGCCTTTGGTGGAACTTATTTTAATCTCCCAGACAATGCTTTGTTCAGATCAAAGGGAGGATTTTTTTCTCCCTCCTATTGTGTTTGGATTAAAAATTATGAGTGCTGAGCCAGAGTCGAACAACACTGAAAGTTTCTTCACATAAAATATATCATTAATTTAAAAACATTCTTTAATCCTAATTCTTAGGATTGGCATTATATACCTCAAAACAGCTAACAGAGAAAAATTTGAATATACTCTCCATGAAGAAATGACAAAAGCTTCTGGTACTGGATCTGCTAATTACTCCTAGTTGATCATGACCCAACGCATGCATGAACCAGAATGCCAAACTGTATCCCAAAAATTTGTAGAAAAAAATACGCCAATCAAAATCAATTAATTTTTAATGACTCAAAGGACTAAAGATTTGGAAAGAGTCTGGTATTTCCAGTGACCTGCCAAAAGCAACAAAAATTGCAGTCTGGCTGGAATAGAGGCCAAGAGGTGCCCTTTCTACAAAGAATTTAAAGCATCATTAAGCATTCTATTTTAAGAATAATATCCTAATGTTAAACTAACTTAAAACCAGACTGCTTACTATTATCACCATGCATCAACAACTCTGCATAGCACTAGATACTACTACTGCTGGGCTTAATATTGCACATGCCAACTAGCATCCTTTCCACTGTTCATCCTTCAACAGACACTTTAGCTACACGTTAGTTCACACAAGTCCCAGCTAACAGACACTTTAGCTACACGTTAGTTCACACAAGTTCCAGCTAACAGACACTTTAGCTACACGTTAGTTCACACAAGTCCCAGCTAACAGACACTTTAGCTACACGTTAGTTCACACAAGTCCCAGCTAACAGACACTTTAGCTACACGTTAGTTCACACAAGTCCCAGCTAACAGACACTTTAGCTACACGTTAGTTCACACAAGTCCCAGCAACACTGTTAAGCTCAGGCATACACAATCCCAGACACACACACTCCATAAGTGAGTTTGCACATTTCAGTCTGAGAAAAATCTCATCTTATTCCAGATCCTTGAAGTACAGTCCATTCAGTACCTTGCTGGTGTGTGTGTGTGTGTGTGTGTGTGTGTGTGTGTGTGTGTAAGGTGTTTCTTTGTGTTATAACTTTCAGTTATCACAGAATCCAAAATCATATATAGAAACACAAGCTATTCTAGTTAGTCCATAACAAAATTGATGCTTTGTTTCAGAATTTTCTATGGCCGTCCCATACCCACCTTTCTAAGAAGTACTATCAAGTATAAGATCTTCTGATATATTTGTGGAAAGAAAATTATGTGTTCCTAAAAGTTCAATTATACTTTTTTTGGATCAAAAACCGATGACAAAATCAACTCAAAAGAAGGATTTATCTTGGTTCATAGTTTGGTTGGGAAGATGCCCTGGTGACTGTAGCTGTAGCATTAGTAACATGAGACAGTAGGTCACACTGAGTCCACAGTCAGGGAGCAGAGAGATGGTTGCTGATGCTCTGCCCACTTTTATCCTTTTTGCTCAGTCCAGGACCCCTCCTCATAGGACAGTGCTGCCTCCATTCAAGGAAGGGCTTTCTTCTCACCCAAGCCAAACACTCTCACAGACAGCTAACAATGGGAATTAAGCATCCCAAGTATAGAATGCAAGATGCAGTATTCCCATTAGTAAATGCAATTTTTAATTTGTAAAATATTTTTCTGGATTTAGATATATTTTAATTGTTTTTAATTATATTTTAAATTCTAGAATTGCGGCTTAGCTGATATCGAAATGTGATGCCATCCATTACCACTATGGAGCAATAAATAAAGGTTTTCCTGTCTTCACGAATTTACATTAGCATATTATTTAAATATCAACCCAATACTGAGGACAGAGCTAGCATAATAATGCAATTGAAAACTGATTATATGAACAGATTACATTAGCTAAAATATAGGGTAGAAGAAGAAGAAAAGAAATATTAATAAAAGTGTTCTTAATTCCTTACCTTATTTAGTAAGGAGAAGGTCCTCGGTTGTTAATGACCATTAGAAATCTGTAGTTTAATTTAATTTTTTTTGAGACAGGGTTTCTCTGTGTAGCCATGGCTATCCTGAAACTTGCTTTGTAGACCAGGGTAGCCTCAAACTCAGAGATCCACCTGTCTCTGCTTCCCAAGTGCTAGCATTAAAGGGGTGTGCCACCACCACCCCACTCAAATCCTAAAAATTGCTACATTCAGTATATCTTGCAGATTACAGGAGAATTTTTAAAATAGTGTTATAAATTTTAAGTATAAATCCATTATTTTTTATTTTTGTCCATAACAATTTTTTTACTTCTACTGGTTATATATATGCATGTGTGTGTGGGGGGGTGTGTTCATATATATATACACACACACACACACACACACACATATATATATATATATATATATATATGAAGTTCAATAAAAAAATTTTCCACATTATGCCTTTCTTTTATGGCTGTTGTTGCCATGCATTTATTTCATAGGAAATCATTTTGAAAATAGATTTGTTACCTACTAGGGGATATTAACAATATTCATGTACTCTGAGCATAAATTGCTGCACACCACACTGGCTTTCTAGAGTTTCCTTAGGCTCTTTCTGACTTCCTAACAGTTTGTCTGCATCTTGGGTGTAACACAAGTTTGCATCAAAATTACAAGCTGGCCTAGTATGCATGATTCTAGGGTAGCTACAAACAAACACCTTCTTGATGGGGATCGAGCAAAGAAAAGACAGCCCTGACCAGCATTTACACCTTCCTTACTTGATTCACCCAGCGAATAACTTAAGTAGGCAGCATTATGCTAAGCCATGGTCATGTACTCAGCAGCTGACTAAAGTACGTTCCATGCCCTCTGGAGCTTCCATTATAGTGAAAAAAAAAAAGACAGACAGTAACTACTAAACATGATAAACAACTAGACTGCACAGTGTGTTCGAACGCAATAACTGTTGTGTGGGGAAACAATCAATCCAGTGTGGTAAGGCAGCGCCAAGCGCTTGAAGCTTTAAACAGGGTGGTTACGGGTCCTGAGGAAGACGATTTTTGAATAAAACTTGCAAAAGGTAAGGCTTGGCCTTGTAGACCTTCCAGAAATAAAAACATTTCTGGGCAGAGAAAGCAGTCAGTGCAAAGCCTGAGGAAGGGAGCATGCCTAGATTGCTCCAAGGCAAACTTCTTAGACCGGGCAGGATTGATGAGGAAGGCAGAAAGGTAAGGAGGCCAAGGTGTTACCGTTTCATTGAGCCCTTAAAAGGGCTTTGTCTTTTATTAGGGGTAAAATAGAACCATTGTGGGATTTTAAACAGAATGCCATGACCTAAGTTATGACTTTAGAAAGACTACGCACTGTAAAGTGAAGTAACCACCTTAAAAGTTCTCAGCCTGCCCAGATGAATGTGAAGTGAAGCAACTAACCTGCCCTTCCCCCATTTCAACACCATGGTAGATTCATCTGCTCTGGCTGACCAGGGAGCCCGACTTCCTTTGCCCTTTCCCCTGCATCCCTCTTGATTGTGAAATGTGACCCTCTCCCCTGCATGTAGAAATGCTCTCCAGGCTGGGGTCTACAGGTGCTGCCAGAGGCTGAAATTGTAACCCTTGGGATCAATTACTTTGTCTTCAAGAATTTTCTCTAAGACTAGACACTGCACCAGGATGATTTTAACTTGTGAAAATTACCTTTGAGTGTAAGTTACTCCATCCCTGTTAACTTCTTCAGCAGGAATGGGATACAAATATGCACAGGAACACACACACACACACACACACACACACTTAGTATTTAGATATTCATCATTCCCAGAAATTCTCAGCCACGATTGACTGTAATGTTGACAGACACCAAGCTCACCCACAAGATAACACACTGTCCTGCAGTGTTTCTTTCTTATTTCCTTAGTTCCATGGAATCGCTTTGAAAGAACGACCAGGAAAAAATAGTGAAAGGAGAGATGCCATCCTTGGAAATGTGCCTGGTACTCACACGATGAGGTAGGAAACAGAGGCTAAGAGACCCCTGGGGAGGGGGTTGGCAGCTCCAAGTTTGAACCAGATCCAAAGCCCACATCAGATTGAGTCACTTGCTTTGGGAGGAAAAGAACTGTCTTCTGAGGCCCTGCTCTTCCTCCTGACTTCCTCCTGGAGATCAGACCGAAGGATGTCTTCAGACAGCCCAATTAGACTTCCTGGTCCTTGAATTCTTCTTAATGAGTATTACATTTACTTCTTCCTTGACTTTTTTTTAAATAAAATATCTTTGTCACAATGGAAATCTTTAACTTCCTATTTTTTAAGCTCCCCTTTAAGAGGAAAAAGTTATCAAAAGCAAGCTGAAGTGCATGAAGGCGAATGCCAAGTTTTACCTACACTTCCCACTGACGCTTGGACTGAAGGCGAGAACTGAGCAAACAAAAGAATGACTATTTCTTAAGAGCAAGCTGCTTAAAAGTCTCCTCTGATGTTTTCTAACACTGAGTAGTTTGCCAGTGCTCACAGATCTGAGACCGTAATTTTGTCACCTTGTACTTCCCAAGCCCACATCTAAAGGCTTAGATTACACTTTTCCTTGAAACAATCAGCTGTGGGCACACAGGGAGCTTTGTGCTGAATTGTCGGATGCAACAGATCTCCCTTTTTCTCTCCTTTTTTTCTTTTTTCTTTCTTTTTTTTTTTTGTGTGTGACAACATCCACCCTGGCAACCTATATGAGGCAATTCCCTACTCACTCTCAAATGCATTTAAAATTGTCTTGATTACAGCATTCACAAAATTCTTTCATTTAAACACTGGTATGGTGACATCTTTATAAGAGCACAAAGATGTCAGACATCTTGTTAAAAAAACATGTAAGCAAGGAGGGTAGAAAGAAATATCAAAAGTGGGAAAGGACAAAAATCAACTAGAATTGCATAACTTTTTAAAAGAATCTCTCAAAATAAAAACCTATATTATCATTGTTAAAAACATTGACATATTTAATTATCTACCCTACAGAATGTTAAAGGAAATTTTCAAGCCAAGAGTAATGGCAAATGTCTATGAGCGCATTGCTCGAGAGGCTGAAGCAAGAGACTTCTAAGTTTACATCCGTGTTTTTATTTCAAAACAACAATAAAAGATTGTCAGAGTGAAGGAAAATGGTGCAGGTCAGAAACTCAAATGAACATAGAGAAATTAAAGGCTGGGCTACAGATGTAGCCCAGAGCACACACTGTTCTTGCAGAAGACATGCTGGTTCCCATCATCCACAGCAAGCATCTCACAACCACCTGTAACTCCAACACCATGAAGTCAAGTCAAGTGCCTTCTGGCCTCTGTGGGTACCTGATCTCACACACACACACACACACACACACACACACACACACACACACACAAACACACATGATTTTAAAAAATCAAAGCAGTAAGAAGAAATATAATAAATATTTTAAATAGTATTCATTTGAAATAAGAGCAATGCATAGAGTGATTGCAGTATATGGCAGATGAGAATTCTACCAAGGAGCCACCCATGACCCAATCTCAGCATGTGGGTAAGTGAAAAGAATACTAGTAATATCCTAAGAGATGAACAAGAAGAATTGCGTGTTTTTATTAAAGAGAAAACGTTAATATCACATGAGTTATTTTATATGAGGAGCCTCTGGCCTCCACTAGTACACACACACACACACACACACACACACACAACACACACACAAATGCATACACCACACAAGCATAGTCATATAAAATGCTCATTTGGAAACTGAACAGGGAGGAACTAGAAATACATATCAGTGGTTAAGAGAAGTTGCTGCTCTTACACCCTCAACAGGCAGCTGATTGTTGCCTATAACTCTAGCTTCAGGGTACACAAACCCTTTCCTGCCTCTGTAAGGACACACACAGACACACACACACACACAAACACACACACACACACAATACACACACATGAACAAATATCAAAGAAGGGGCTGGAAATAAAGCTTAGTGGATAAAGCATTTATGTCTCCAAAGTGACATCAGATACCAAGAACATAAGAACATATGTGAAGCTGGGCATGGACGCACATCTCCAATCCCAGAGCTCCTGTTATGAGATGGGAACAGAGGCAGAAGAACCCCCAGATGCTTGTAGGTTGTCTAGCCTAGCATACAGTAGTGAATAAGAGATCTTGTCTAAAACAAGGTAGAGAGCTAGGACTGATACCCAAAGTTGTCTAGATGCTGCGACATGTATGCTGTCACACCTACACTCAAGAACATACATGCATACATACACACGTTCATATGCATGCACACACACACACACACTTTGAGAGAGGCTGAAAAAAGCAAGGAAGATAGAAAATATTGGAACAAAAGGCAAAAAGTTAAGTGCAGTTACTAGAACACAGTTACAAACACAGTACATGTATGTCAACTACATCCATAATCACTTTCTGTGTGAAACACACATAATAAAGATCAGATTTTTGCTGTATTAAAAACAAGACCTATTACTCCTACAAGAAATCTATTGTAAATATAAAAACACAAGTGAGTTCAAAGAAAAGGAATATAGATAATGTATAAGACATTTTAACACTACCTAAAGAACCCTGGTTTAGCCATATCAGTTTCAGACAAGTCAGACTTCAGAAAAATAAGGGTTGATTGAGATAGTTATTGTATAATAATAAAGGGGTCTATTAGCTAAAAGTATATAATTATCTTTACACATGTTTTCTTAAGCCCACATGGACTATTCTTCATGACAGGCTACATTCTAGATCTTAAAATAAAAATTTTTAACAAAATTAAAACATGAATCATGTGCATATGGTCTCATTGAAATTAAAGATCAATAACAGGAACAGATTTGGAATGTTTAGATTATTTAGAGATCAAATAAATACAGTTCTAAGTAACATGAAGCTTAAAGTGGAAGTCTCAAAGGAAATTAAAAGATTTTTAACTAAATGAAAATAAAGACACAACTTATTAAAAAGTGGGAGTAAATAAACCAGGTCTAGAGGGTAATTTATGTCCTTAAAAAAGAAGAAAATGTAAGAGAAGGAGTTTAAATGCATAGCCTAATTTCTGCCATAAGAAGTTAGGGAGAAAAGGATAATTTAAACTCTAAAGCCAAAGAAGAAAAATCAGAATATAAAGCAATGAATTTTAAATTGGTACTAAGGTAAAGATGAAGTTGATTCTTTAAGAATATAAATAATACTTACAACTTTTAGCCAAACTAGCCAAGAAAACAGAAAACCAAAATTATCAACACCAGAGCTAAAAGGTCATTTCTGTCAATTATGTGCACATCGGAAGGATAAAGACTGTCTACAACTCTTTGCCTACAAATTTTGTAAGTTATAAGAAATGAATCAATTTTTTGGAAAACAAAACTCATACAAAGAAAGACTGATAATTATTCAGACTCAGTGAGGACTATTGCTATTCAAACCATAGTAACGATTAGCAGAATTTCTTCTAGCTATACAACCTTGCTTTAACATTTATCAATTAATGTGATCTGTTACACAGGAATGTGAAGAAGAAACTAGAATTGCATCGATTCATGCAGAAAGGGCATCTGGGACTGAGGAGATGGCTCAACAGGAAGAACCAGAGTTCAGATCCCCGGCACACACAGAAATGCCAGATTGGCATGGCAACCTGCCTGTAACCCACCATCTTGAGAATGGAAGGAAATGGATCCCCAGAATAAGCAGCCAGCTTTTTCAATCAAGAAAGACACCCAATGTGTTTAAGAGCTATCAGAAGAAAGTACAAACTTAATTAAACACACCAGAGAACAGAGGAAAGACAGAGACATGCTATGTTCATAGTAAAGAGACTCACTATTAAAATATCTGTTTTCCCCAGGTTGGTTTGTAGGTTTATGTCAATCTTAACCAAACTTGCTGCAAACTATTTTATGGGGACAGGCATGCTTAGGCATATATGGAAAGGCAAAAGACCTAGAATAATTAGAGTAGTACTGAGGAACATTAATCATGCAGGACCCATATTAGCCAATTCCAATCTTTCCTTAAAGCCATAGTGACCAAGACAGACACAGAGTTTCACAGACAGTGTGGAAAGTTCAGCCATGAACCCACACAAACTGGTTTTGACAAAACAAAAAAGGTGATTGAGTGGAGAAACATAAGCTTTCAAAAATATTGCACTGAATTTTTTGTTTATGTAAAAAAATAAATATAGCATAGACACGGTCTTCATGTGTTTAACAACATTAAGTCAAATGAACCAGAGATCTAAAGTCAAAATTATAAACCGCTAAGAAAATGTCCTTGTGGCCTAGGTTTGACAATGAGCCTTTCGGTTAAACATCAAAAGAACAGTCCATTAAAGTCCATACAAGGTAATAATAAGCTGGGCCTTATCAAAACTGCATCCCCTCCTATACTACTTCCTGACCTACATGAAGGGATGAAGACTCAGGTACTGGACTCAGCCAGATTCATCCACTCAGGTGGAAATACTGCTCATGATTTCTCTCTATTTAGGAGACCCAAGAGGAAGAAATCCAGGTTTCCCGATAATATCGTATCTGTATAGGAGCAGATAATCAAAATGAGAATCTGCACATGAACTGTATTGTGTGTATTTTAATCTTTCACTTCTGCATACATAAAAATTGAATCAACAATCAACTTAATAAAATTCTTTTTCTTATCTTTTTCATTATGTGTGCATTACTCTCGATTTCAGTGGGGTATTTTGAGGCTTAATTAATAGTGTGCACTGATTTGAGCCATAAATGGGCAAAGAAGACAAAGAAAATACACACACACACACACACACACAATATTCCATGATGATAAAGAGGCTTTGTCCAGACAAATGAAGCAGATGTGCAGAAGGGAGACAAAAAATATATAAGCCACATATAAGGTAATAATCAGGAAAGAGAAGCAATAATCAGCTATAAGTCATTACAACATGTGATTAAACTATACCTATATTGGAGAGGAAAAGAAATGATCTTATGTCTTCATTAGACAGGGCCACATATAAAGGGTCAAGCCACAGACAGGTATTGTGCTGGATGCTCTCCAGTGACTCTTCTGACCCTTCACCTTCCCCAGCAGATGCCTTCTCCAAGCCCTGACCTTTATGCCCCTCATTAAGTGGTCCCTTAACTCTAGCTTCATTGGAAGCTAAATTGTGGGAGATTGAGAGTGTGGGAGAGAGAGGCAACAGTGAATATTTCTTACCTCCTTCCCTGTTGCCCCGTGGATACACAAGGGCCAAGTTTACCTCTTAAGGCCAGACCTCCCAGAAGACAACCGTCTGCCCCTCCCATGTACCGTCAACTAAAACAGTATCGCCTTCCATGTGTACACTATCCCTTGCTATTTTCCATCGACCCTGCTCACACTCTGAAATAATCCCTGTGTTCCTCCCCATATGTTACTGCCTTTAATTTGACTGTTGTGAGTATAAAATACATCCACAGAAAGAGAAAAAAATGTATTAATTTGATGATTTTTTCCTTTTAATAATATTTTTATTATTTGGGAATTTCACATCATGAACCCCAATCACACACATTTCTTAGTCTTCCTGGTTCTACCCCAACCCTTGTAACCACCCCTAAAAAAGAAGAAGAAAGAAAGAGAGCAAGGAAAGAAGGAAGGGATGGAGAGAGAGAGAGAGAGAGAGAGAGAGAGAGTCCTTTTTTGTCCATATACTCACTGGAACATGGCCAAAGTCCCTGTAGCCAGCCCCCTAATAAAAACTGAGTGCTTCCCCATCCACACTCCTGCGAGAAGCCATCAGTCATGGAGAGATACACTTCAGTATTTTAAGATGTTATTTTTTTTGAGAAGTGGGAGAGTAGGGGTTGTCATGTGGCCTTCTATGTCCCTCTTTCTCACCTGTGAGTCTGCAGTCTTCAATATCACGGCAAAAGTAGCTTCCTTGCCCTATACAGTCCAAGGGAGAAGATGGTTTTAATGAACTAGATCTTCCACAAGAGTGGTGTATGTGCTTTATCTGAATCCTAAGAGTTGGCTAGGCCTTCCTTTTTGTTCTCTTCCTTATATGTAGTATGTAGTTCTCACGAGGCTATGCTGGGCATAGAGGAACTTAGAATAGAGGCCAACCTTTGAGCAACCTGGAACGAGAGCTCTAAGAAACATAGGAACATCTGGAGTTCTGATGGTTGGGATGATGTGCACTGAAGCAGCTGCGACTGGTGAGAGACCTCCAGTGTGACACAACTCGGGGAGGTCCTCTTCCTCTCAATAAATCCGTCTCCTAAAATGCTAACACCAACAGGGGAGTTTTGTCCCTCTTTTTATTCTTACCTCTAGATCACTGCCTGACCTCCGACTTGAGCCGAGAGTACACAACGCTTAACCCATATCTTCTAATACATGTAGCTACATCGAAGTAGCTTTCCTCACACAGACAGGCAGAAACTATTTTAAAGAACATCATTTAACATCAATACATCAAAGACAGGATAACCTAAACACTGTGTACCTTGAGATGTTTTACACACACACACACACACACACACACACACACGAATGCAAGTGCATACAAACATGCACACAACAACATATAACATGTGCATGTACACACACACGAACATAAACTCACACACACGCATCTTCCTGTTTCCACTGCCAACACTAAACTATTTTGAGAGAAGATTTTTTTTAAGTGTCCATGCCAAAGCAAACAAGGGTGGGTTTTTTAACATGTATTTTTACAAATTATTATGTACGTGTATGTACATAATCAAAGTGAGCCTCCAACTTCTGAGGTCAGAACATAAAACTTGGGAGCTTCCATACAGCCATATTAGCCCTAAATGCCAGATGGAAAGAGGCACAGGTCCCTTTGTTGTGTATCTGCCTTAGGTGTTCCCACCTCGTCTCCAAATCGTGAACTCCTGGCCTTCCTTCTGTGTCAAATTTGCCATCTCCCTCCCTCGCAGCCCCTCCTATGCTAGCTCCATGTCACAGGGTTCCTGGTCTCACTCCCTTCATTCCTTTTGTCTTGTGACCACACTCACATTTTCTAGTACAATATTCTCATATCACTCTCCTGTTCCCTGTTCAAATGGCTCCGATTAATGTGAATGCACTCAGGACTGGTTTTCAATCTGTAAAAAATGATAACAGAAGGGGACTAAGTGATATTAAAGGTTTCTTTCAGCTTTGATTTTATCATGCCCCTGTGGATTTCTCCTAATCTCATGTAATAATCTTTGCAGAGTTAGCCCCCCTCCCCCGACATCTGCCATTCTTCACATGTCCAGCTGTGCTTACTGGAAGAGAACAGGACTGGGCTCCAGAATACAGGACACAGCCCTGCCCTTGGCAGGCATGTTCTAATTTGCTTTCTATTGCTATGGTAAATACCATGAATGAGAACAGCTTGGGGAAGAAAGGGCCTATTTCAGGATACACTTCCAGTTCATAGTCCATTGCTGAGGGAAGAAGGGGCAGGGACCAAGCAGAAACCATAGAGGAATGCTACTTACTGGCTTGCTCACCGACTCATGCTTGACTAGCTGTCCTGTACCCTGGTCAACCTTACTTATGCAGCACTGCTCATAAGTAAGGGCTAGGTCTTCCCACATCAATCAACAATCAAGAGAACTCCCCACAGACATAGCCACAAGTCTGTCTGATCTGGACAGTCTCATTGCTGAGATCAGATGACTTTGCGCTGTGTCAAGATGACAGCTGAAGCTAGGTGGGACAGCACAATAGCAATTGGCACGTCTGAGCACCTCTGCATGGGGCTTTAAACAAAGCCTACTGCATCCTTGCAGCAACCCTATGGAGGCACTCCTGAGCCTCCTTTTCCTATGGGAAGACTGAGGTCATCAACATGGCCCAAGTCAGACAAGTGAGTGGTAAGCCAAGAGTGAGCAGTTCTAACTAAGATCACCTCTTAAATCATAGTGAAAACATATTACAAGAACATCAGAGAACACTGAAAGGAAAATCTCAGCTCTGCTAAAATGTCATGGGCTGCTTCAGCTCCAAGATCCCCCCCTCCCAACCTTTCCTCTGCTGGTGTCAAGCATCCATGTAATCATCTCTACCGATTTCTTTCTAACTCGTGCACTAGGAAAACAGTAGGCATCTTTGAGAAATGCCTTAGTGAATTACATGAAAGACTGGGATTTACAATAATATACCTGCAAAGACTGCTACACCGGACACAACACATCTGACTGTTTTTATTCTAACTTGACCTGGTGTCACATTTCACCTCCCCCACTCATGGATGAAGAACACCTACAGCCAAGACTACAGTGTTGGTCAGACGGAAAGCAAGACTCGCTAATAAATCAAGTAACGCATTTTATTCAGAGAGTCCAAATCCATACCATCCAGGCTAATGTGAAGATCCTCACTCACCTTGACCTTGACGAGCGTCCCCTGCCAACCCCCACAGGCTGAGCTGACAGCAGATATCCTCTAGTCAAGTTCCCACATTCCCATCCTCATGATTTTTATCTTGTATTAAAAGGTATTACAAACACTAAGCTTCAGAAGTACTGGAAGGGGCTTTTACTGTCTCATGGTTTCAATCACCCTGACTTTTATATTATACTGTAAATCCAAAACTGCCATAAAAGTTAGGAGCTTGGAAAGTGTCAATATCAGAACCTGGATGTGGGTCGAACAACTCCCCTCGGTATTCTCCTTCCATGGGGCACCTCTTCCACCGCTACCTAACGGGAATGCATTCACTGCCTTAGGAAGACCTGCCTGCAGACCTAAGCTGGATCAAACTATTTTCCTTCACTCATCATTGCAAATGTGTCTAGGTTTTAACTGTGGGGTATTCTTAACCCTGCTGCTGGTGATGCTTTCTTTAAACAACAGTAATTCTCCAGTGCCTTATCGCGAATGCAATGATTCATCTCCAGTGCAGAGAGGCAGCTTTATATAGAACTGGATGGAGGGGGATGGGTATCACCAAATTCAATTTGATGGTGCATCTGCGGAAATGACCTGGCTCGCCTTGTGTTGCAGATCTCATTTCTTCCCACTTCTCTCTCTAAGAGTCACACACATTTCAATAAACGTCCCCAAATTTGGGTTTTACTTAAATAATAATTTCTTAATTAATCCAAGAAAGTACATTTTTGCAAACCACCCCCTATTCTGTGGAGCCCCACGGTGACGGACAGAGAAGGCACCAAATAAATGTTGACTTAATGTTTGCTGAACGATAAAGGGAAAAAAAGCAAAATGGGAGGGGAAGTAAAAATTAGTAACTGCGGGTGTAAAGACATCAAAGTTGAACTGCATCTCTCTCTAGTTGATCCACTTGAGCTTTTTGAGGGTAAATAATATCATGGGAGCCCAAAAACCAATCAGTCCAACTCTAATTTATACAACTAGAACTTCTGAAAAAGAACACACCCATTTACTGCAACTCATCCTTAATACTGGAAAAGTAAAGGTCCATATATATAGTTTAGGCTCTGATAGTGTGCCAACAGAAGTAGTACAACAGCTAGCTACCTTCACCATAGTACTGCATAACAAACAGCCAGAAACAAATCTCAGTAGCATTCTGTAATAAGCATTCATGCCTGGGTCAGCTCCAAGTTGGTCCAATGGTTCTACTGATTTTGGGAAGAGTTGCTCACAAGCTGGCTGTTAGCTGGTATCAGTTGACCTTGCCTAGAGCAAGTAGAGCGAATCATGTCTGTTCTACACGTCTCCATGCCTGCAACAGACTATCCAGACACATTGCCAAAGCAATGGAAAAAGAGCCTGCCACTAGAAATACGCAACGGCTCTTGAGGCCTGAGCTCAAATCTGCCATCCTCTCCCCTCTACCATATTCTATCACCCAAAGTGAACCAAATGGCCAATCCCAAGGACAGGGGATTTTGTCCTGTCCTCAGTGGGAATGGACAGTAATGGTGAAAGGCAAAGGAACTCCACAGAGAATGAGGTACAGCTGAAGTCAACACTGTACTCTACCAAAGAATATGTGCCTCTAAAAATAAAACACCACAAAGCCAGGCATGGTGTGAACACCTGTAAAAATAGCATTTGGAAGACTGGAGTAAGAGGAATGCAAGTTCAAGGCCAGTATTGACTACTTCAAGAGACCCTTTCTGAAAAACATAAAATAAATGGTAAATAAAATCACAGTGATTTTAATTGAAAACATGGAATATATATAAGTGCAGGCACTGAACTCGTTGACTAAACTGAAAGAAGGTGCTCATTTTCCTAATGAATATGATGCTGCTCAGACATTATTTTTGAACAATGGGAATTACTTTTATAATAACTAGGGAAGCATTTCCTTGATGTAAACAGCATCTACGATAAGTATGAACTGATATCTTTCTTCTCTTGGTGCACTTCACTCAAGTGGCCTAGTACAATAAATAGTTTCACAAGCTAATAAGAGTTTGAACATTTTGGAAAATCTGTGACGACAACAAATTTTTCTAATTTTTTTAGAATGCAGAAGTAAAATGTTCTCTATGATAAATGTAAAAATTTGTTTTAGTATTTTATATTTAATGATTACCTTGTTTAACAGTTCTGATAAAAACAAAATGGTGTTACATGCTAATTCCTACATTTCTCACCTTACATTCAATGATGTAAACTTAGATTTTGGAAATACCAACTCAGTCACATCGGGGCCAAGAGTAAATCACTGTGCAATCGCAGAAGCAGCTTCAGACTGAAGTGATGTGGATGTGAAATTACTTCCCACAGAACTCAGAAGCTCCACGTCTGGGTTCAGTGCATCCGACAGTTTAACTGCCTGCATTGTTCTTCTCTATGGAAAGGCAGAGAACTTTAATTTCACATCCCTTAACTTTCTAGCAATAAAACAGTTCTGGGGAATACACTGAAGAGAAGAGGATAGCATTCAAATAATATGTATTTATACTTAATTGGAAAGTTGTTGTTCACTGTTATTGTGGTTGTCGTTGTTGCTGCTGCTGCTGTGATAGACCAGGACCTTCTTGCCTGTCTATGGACTGGTGATTGTCACTCTGATGCCTTAATCTTTATGTGAATGTTCCGTTGGTTTCATATGATTATGGTAACCCATGAGCTAATGTAGTCTCATAAAAGATATGTCATCATTACGTAGATTTATGTGCAGAACCACATCCATAAAATTTAGATAATTGCTTGTGTACTGCCAGCCTAGTTTGCTTGTTAATATAAATAGTTGTCTCAGCATTAGCTACCTAGAGGACAAATCTCTCATAAGTGACTTTGTACTTAATTCTGGCAGACAGTCTCCACCTCAATTTGATGAAGAATATATTATGAACAATATCTGACAGCTTTCGTGTGTTATGTTGTAGAAGTCTAATCTGTTGTTTATTTGGTGTTCTTGCCACATTAATTGGCTTAGGGACACCATTCTCCATTCTCCTATGATCCATGCTCTATTAACTTGTGTCGCATTTATTAAATACCATGCTTTTGCACGTACACTCCATTCATGGGTGTCGATGAAACTGGTCAACCTCTTTTGTGTAAAATGGTATTTAACAATTTATGCTGACATTAATGACTTGCCCTACCCTAAGTATACCCAACATGGAAAGCTCTGCACCACATTCTGATTAGGAAACACTACCTGGGCAGAGAATACACGCGAGGTTCCTTTTCAAATAAAAACTTGGAGAAAGTAAACAGAACAAATGCATGAAAGAGGAATGTATGTTCTATGCTGCCAAAGCATGCGTTATTATGTTGAATAGCTAACCAAAGTGTATCACAGACTCCAAGGCTTTGTTTAAATTTTAGCCCTCTTGAAGAATTTTATTTCAACTCCAAAGACAGGGGTGTAGACAGAAGAAATGGCTTCTCTCTAGGGAGCTTAACTCTAAAAATCTGTTTCTAGGCAATATTTCAGACTGTGGTCTCGGATTCCAGAGTGCTCCAGAGAAGGCTCACTGAGCTAATAAACATTAATTTATGGCTCCTTTGCTTCCTCCCACTAGGTTTGCCTTTATCGCGGGTCTCAAGGAGCCCATGAGGGCCTACAAAGGAGAGGAAGCCTGGGAGACATGACAAACAGTTAACTCCGAGCCAGGGTGCATTTCATACTGCAGATAGCACAGCCTCTGGAACTTCTGCTGATGGAGGCTGAGTCCTGACCAAGATCAAGGACCGAACTGCCATCTTTTCCTTCTACATGTTACTGAAACAAAATCGCTCATCACACTTGAAATATCCCCAGGTTCTATGCTGGAGAAGAGGTACCAGGCAGGAGTACAGCCAACCCACACTCCTGTTTCTACTCTATTTCTGCTGGAGACATTCCACACTCTCACCCTACCTGGCCGGATTGATCGCCAGACAGACATCACGCTTGTCACCGTCAAGTCTCTCCAAGCTTACCAAGCCTTTTCCATTTTGTAAGGGCCATCCATTTCTCCCCTCCTGACCCTCCTGCAATACTACAAGCCAAAGCCGATGCTGTCTTCATAGACTACGTTATTAATTTTCTCTGTCATCCATATGTCTACCATATGCCTTAGATCAGTATTCTGTCTTCCTATCGTCATATTTTTAAGGATAAAATCACGTTAGAACACACAATTATAACACAAAACACCGAGCATAGAGCCTTACTTGGAGTAAATAGAAAAGACAAATTTACTCTTATGTTTTGTATAATTTCTGTACTGTTATTTTAAATCTTTTTCTTCTTAAATAGGATACAATAACATCATCTGACCCTCAAGCATGAATGATAATGTAAAGCCAGAACTCCCTTCAACTTGTAATCAAAGTACTATTCAATGGTAGAAGAGCTCACACCATTGGCCCAAGCAGGTATTTCAGACGGTGGAATGGAAATCTCTATATTATTTTTTTGGAAGACCCAATTCAGTCAAAACCTACTTCCCTTATCAGAGCAGATCCCTGTGTGGGTCAACTCCACAGCACAAAACTTCAAAGTGAATGTGAGATGGATTAATTCCCAGTTCTAATTTAAAGCAGCACTCCCGGGGCGCTTCAAGAGGCTCCAGGTGTTCCTGGGGCATGAAGGATGAGGTGGTAGTTTCTCTTGAGCAATTGTTAATACTTTGGGCCAAGCGCAGCAGTTATGCAACACATCCTCAGAATCGCTTTCTCAGATATTAAAGTCTTCAAACTTTCAAAGAAAAAAAAATGAGAGAAAAGTCTATCATCATTCAGGAAGTTGCCTTGTAAGCTTGGATGTCCCAAAAATTTAGAGTCCAGCCCATATGCAATATCCTTTTTCAAGAAACACTTTCCTCATTTCTACAAGCATCAGGAAACACACACACACAGACACACACACACACACACACACACACGGATGGACGGACAGACAGATGGACACACTCATGTGCATATTCCAACTTAAGATCTCAAGCACCTTAACATCCAATCCCAGACATAATGTGAATAATAATTAAATCACGAGCAAGTCGGATGGGATTCCATCTAAAGAAGCATCTCTAAGCTCTGATGACAGAGGGCATCCAAGGAGGGGGCAAAACTGGCTTTACTACCAGATCCACAGGTCCTGCATTCCTCCAATGACTTTGCCTCAAAAACGTAGCTTCCACCCCAGCTCCGTAAGGAATAATTCTGAACGCCTATGCTTTTATTAGCTTAACTTTGCCCTCTTTTTGTCCTCACGTATGCATCAATAAAGAATAACAGAAATATTGACCTTTAAAGTTGGAGTCTAACAAACACAGGGTCAAATAGCATTCCCAACAACAACTTGTTACATGAAGTTGAATAGTAATTAATCTAAGATTTGGCTTACTCCTCTGTGAACGATGTTCATGGAAATGATGGACTTTGAGAGACTTAACATCTAAGTATCAATAAGTGCTCCTTATGTTGGAGCGGGGTTAGTTATCTTGTCAACACCTACTCCGTCCTCTGACTTTATTTACTACCCAGTTTAATTGGTTCCTCTGATAGCATTATGAAAAGGTAAGGCGCACTGTTGACTCTGAGCTTTTCCATTTAAGCATCGAATTCATTTTATTTTTTAAATTAAAAATGTAACTCATGTAAAATGGCCCCATGTCAACAAAACTCTTGATAGTTAATCCATAAAAAAGTGATTCTAACTCCCTCATTTAACTGGCTTTCCTGATAGACTAATTATATAGGGCTAGGAGAAGTGAATACTGAGTAATGAGACTGATTTTAGCAAGACATTCAGCGAAATCAGCATAAATTGTTCCTTAGTCACACTTATATAATGAAAACCATTTTAAAATATGTTATAGGACATAATAAGTATGAGTTAAAGCATAATTTTCAGGGGCTTCCAGGTAGCAGGCGTGCTGTGCCCTCCCTCCCCCATCCCCACACGAGACTCCACCGGAACCAGTGAATGGAACATACAGATAACAGAAATGAAGTTCTGTTTTGCCTTCCAATATTCTGACATGCCTTTCTATTACTAGTATTGGGTGGAGATCCCATTGCAGAGAATCCCCAGCAGCCTTTGTCCTCTCCTGTATCTCCCAGCCATGACTTCCCTTGTTCATCTTCATCATTTATTTACACTCTAAGTATTTCCCTCATAACAACGAAAGTTTATCTTTCTAACTCTGACCACCCTGTTCTTACCTCCCTGTGTGTTTCCCCATATTTCCATTTCATAAGCATGAGATTTCTCATCAGTGATTTTAGTCATCTGTCCTTACCTTAACTCATCTTGTCTTAGCTCATCTTGCCTGAGACATCATTCCACCAGAAGAATTTCACCTTCTACTGAATAAAAACCCACCCAACCAACAGCATGATGCACACACTCAAAGTGAGTTAGGAGTGTGGCCCGACCCAAAATCACAAACTTAACAACATTTTGAGCTATTTTTTCCAGTTTTTATGTAACTCGATCATAGTCTTCAAACATGAGCGTTGCAGATAACAATGTCATGCCACAACACTGAAAGGTTAAACAGGTCTGAACCTTTCCTAGCCCTTTTCTCACGTATTGAAAAGTGATAAAATAAATATATTTACACTTTCCATTTAAAAAATACTGTTATCTACTTCCTTGAAACCGCTACAGTGTTTTAGACACTCTTTTGAGTTTTTCCTGCATAAAGCAATTAATTAACAAATCTAGGAATAAATAAGAGTGATCTTTCTTCTTCATAATAATAGGCTGTTATTATGTTGACAAAGACACAGTTCTCCCTAAGATCAATTCTGCAATTCACATTATACTTATTTTGCATTTCAAACTCTCCCAAATAGCATTTTTCTCTACGTGTTACAATGCCAAAAGAAAATGTGAAGTCTGGAACAACAGTGACAAGCTTCAGTAAATCATTTGTGTCTGTAGAAGGATAAACAAGAACCCTTTTGCAGTGCTACCACGTGTGGGTATTGTGAGGGTAAAGTACAGTCAGACATGTGGGCTCCAGTTCCATGTAACGGTGAGTGATGCCCATAGTCTTAGTGGACATCAAAGGCATCTTAATGGTCATGTTAAATTGATTGACTCTCCAAAATAAATCTATCATACCCCATTCCCCAATATTGGCTTAAGTCTTCCCATTCCGCGTGTCAAACCCCACAAAAAAGCATCTGGGGCTTCTGGAAGTATAAGTTTTCAAAGCAACATCCAAAACTATGTAGTAACCAAGGTGTCTGACACACAAAGACAGACTGCCTTTTAAAGGAATGTGGTAGCTCCAGTACAGCTGGCCCTGGTGTGGTATGAATGTGGGTGAGCAGGATCTAAGGGTATGAGAGCAGAAACACCGGCCCAGCCCGGCTCCTTGCTGCCTTGGCACTGGATGAACTAGCTGAGACAGTGCTAGAGAGCTTACCAGAGTCGAGGCAATGAGGGCAAGCTGGCATGTTGACCAACCCAGCTACTGAGACAATGAACCAGTGCTATGAGTTAGCCCACCCCAACAGTCCCTCATCTGTGAACTGCTGGAGAATGTGAAGGGGCCAGACCTACAGATGCAAAGCTGCAGGATCTCCATAACAAAGGCAATAGCAGGGTATCCAAGAGGAGTCCCAGTGAGAGCCTGGTATAGCCCTGTAGCAAAAACCAGAGCCTTTGAACCAGACCAATGACTCCTTGCAATGAACACTTGCAAGAAAAGATGTATGGATAAAAAGGTTGACTGCATGATTCATTGTGTCAACTATGGCTTTCATGATGAGATTGATTTTTCTTTTTCTCTTTTTTTTATTTTTTCTTACTTTTCTCTTAAATTGTATTTTTTTTTTCGGAGGAGGGAAGGATGCAAGGGCAGACTGATGACTCATTGCAATGAACATTACTTACAAGTAAAGATGTATGAACTAAAGGGTATACTGTGTGACTCATTATCTCACAGAACAAATTCCACACTGAAATTTTTTGTTTGTTTGTTTGTTTGTTTTTATGTTTTTGGTTTTGAGCTTTAATTTTAAATTTTGTTTTGTTTCGGGGGCAGAGTTTGCAATGGCAGAAGCGAGGGGACGTGGACATGAGTGGGATCAGAATTCATAATGTAGTATCAATAAAAAGTTAAAAAACATGTATGTGGTGACTCAAGTTCATAGCAACTACCCCCAAAATTGAAATAATCAATGCCTTGCTTAAATATGAATAAAACTAACTTCTTGCTTAAGCATATTTTCATAAAACATATTCATCAACATAAGTTGTGAGCGTTGTTCTTCTTTTTTGGCGTGGGGTGTATCGCGGAGCCGGAGGAAGGGAGACCCAGGACGCGACCACGTGCGTGGGAGGATTATTTATTAAGGGAAGGGGGTGCTCCACAGTGCGGGTCAAGGGAGGGAGGAAAAAGAGAAGGGGATAGAGAGAAAGAGTGAGAGAGAGAACAAGAGAGAGAGAGGGAGGGAGTGGGAGAGAGAGAGAGAGAGAGAGAGAGGGAGGGCACGTGTGCACACGCAAAAGGGGGCAGTGAGAAGAGAGAGAGGGAAGAGATTCAGGATGACTCCAAGAGACCAGAGGTCGCTGGGAGTGGGCGTGGAAAGGGGCGGGGACCAAAAGAATAACAGTGAGTGAAACTAACTTCTCAACTAGCAAAATCAAGGAGAAAAGGGAGTCGATAATTTTTAAAGGAAAGTATTATCCTATATTGATAAATGGGTTAAGATGATGACTAATTTTTAGTTATATTTTACTTCATTCAGATTGGTAGTACATTATCTCACCTAAAAACTATCAGATGGTAATGCTACGGGACTATTAACAGCCTACAAGTAATATGAAGTTTAGGTTTTTAACTCTACAGAGGATTTAAGAGATAAATTGTTGGAGACTGGAAAGCTGGATTAGTAGTTAAAAGCATTTGTTGATCTTGCAGAAGACCGGGGTTCTGTTTTCAGCCCTCTAACTCCAGTTCTGGTGTATCCAAAGTTCTCTTCTGGCACATGTACAATATATACATACATGGAGGTAAAACAAACATACACATAAAAAGCTTTTTTGTTAATTAAAAAAAAACAAAATGGCAACTTTCCAATTAAGTCTTTGTACACAAGAACAGGAGCTGAGTTTTATATGCTTCATTGTGAAAGTTATTGTAAGTGATGGAAGACTTCTTAATATACATAGTTAATGCCATATTTGGGATGAGCGAAGAGTGCTAATCACTTTTCTATTACTGTGACAAATCTAAACTCTGAGTTTGATGAAACAGACAATTTAACTGGCTCACAATATCAAAGGTTTGATATAGAACTGACTGACTCAGTCTCCAGCCCATAGTGAGTCAGAACATAATAATGATGTGCGTGCGTGTGGGGAGCAGAGCTGCTCAATTCCCGACAGCCAGAAAGAGGAGAGGGAGAAGCATGACAGGACCATGGACAGAGCACATCTTTCCAAGACATGCCTTAATGACCTTCTTCCTCCAACTAAGCTACTAAAGAATCCATCACCACAAGGGAATGATGTCCTCAATACATTAGCTCACCAAGGGCATTTAATTTTCAAACCATAGTAGAGAGGCTACAAAACTAGCCTTACAACAGTATTCTTTTCCAATATACCCAATAGTTGTCCAATGTTTTCATAACAGATTGCCAAAGTTTAGAAGAATAAAAAAAATTCATTGAGATGAGAAGTCAAGAATGAGTCTCACTGTGTTAAAAATCAATGTGTCACAGAACTGCGTTCCTTTCTGGAGGCTCTACAATAAAATCCATCTTCTTACCTTTGCTGACTTCTGTAAGCCAACCACGTTCTGGAACTACAGACCTCCCTCTTCCATTTTCAAAGCCAGCAACATTGCATTCCCTCTATGCCTTCAATTGTATACCACAGTCAAGAGAAATTTTCTGCTTTTAAGGACTTGGGTACATTTGTCATACTGGATAATGCAGGTTAATCTCCCCATTTCAAAGTCACAGTTTTACTCACATGCAAAATTACTTAATTTTCTTTGTCTACTTATAAGCTACTTTTGTATTAGTACTTTTTTATTAGAGAGACAACTGATGGAAGGTAGAGTTTCAGAGGGAGCCTCTACATGATGGTGTGGGCATGGCAGCAGAGGGCTCTAGCAGAACGCTAAGGGATCTCATCTTCAAATACAAGCACGAAGCAGAGAGAGAATGAACTAGAAGTGGTTAATAGAAAGCCTCCCTACGGTGATGTATTTCCTCCAGCAAGGCTACATCACCTCCCCAAACAGCTTCACCAACTGGGGACTAAGTGTTAACATAAGTCTATGGGGCACATGCTTGTTCAAACTACCACAACATTTGAAGATGTTTTCACAAAAATCTTAGCAACCTATACAGATGAGTATTTATCAAATAAATAAATAGGCACCAAAGTCTGGTCTCTCACTATAGATATTTTCATCTCAGAGAAGTTACTCACTAATGATCAAGAGGCGGGATGTACTGTAAGATATTGAACTTCACACCTGTAGTTCAGAAACTTCATCTTAACTGAAACTGTCCTTTCTAGAAGGTGGAGGGAGGCTCCTAAGACTCAAGAAATAAACAACTCACACGTCTCAGGAAGTTTCTAAAACTAACCAGATTCCCAAGATTTCTGCCCAGAGAGAGACTTTCTCTCCAGTCAAGCTGTCTGCAAGTCATACAGAGAGCTCTGGGATTTCAGATGCCATGAATTATCCATGTTAGTTGAGCTTTTTTGTGATGCATCTGCTTGGAGTCATCAAAGCTCCTGAAGTAAACCCTCACATACACATTTGTAACTTACCTCAGTAAACATTGGTTGGCCAAGCTGGACTTTGGTAGAATTGTTACTTTGTTCTGTCCTCATTTTCAGTCTGGGTTGAGTAGACATTAATTTGTATCTTCCCAGAAAGAGTCATACAACAAAAACTCAAAAATCATTGATTGATATGGGCATTTTTTATTTTTTATGTTTCTGGCATCACTAAGCAAAAAAAAAAAAAAAAAAAAAAAAAAGAGCTTCTACCATCTTTTTCAATGAAAAAAGAAACATGTTTGTTAGAAAAAGGGGGCAAAAAGGCTTTACAAAGGGAAATCATCCCTCAGAGTAAATAGTGAAAATCAGAGCTGAAACTGAAAAATGTGCCAAGAAATTCTTTGAAATTGCCCATTTTTCTGGGAATAGCAAAGTATCTAAACATCTAACACTTAGGAGAAAGTGAATGTAACTTTGGCATAGGCAAGTAGAAAGACATTGTTCTCTACTGTATAACTTCAATTGCATCTGTGTTAAAGATTCAAGGCACAAAATGTGGTCAAAAATTTATATTCTATAAACTGACTTCCTTTGGGAGTCACTTATATGACTTACATGGAGACTCTGCTGGTCCTTTATCAGACAGAACTCAAAATCCAAATCCCAAATCATGGCACACTCTGTCTTATGCCTTCTAGATAGGGACTAACGGAGGGAGATTTTATTATTTATGTAGGCCTCCTGAGGTTTCCCTTGATTTTGAATACCAACCACTTAATTCTAACACATATTTGTGTTATTATGGGCACAGATCATGTTCTTGTGATGTGTAGAAGCCAGAAAAAAAATCTTTAAGTCACAATAAGCACAGACATGTAGTCAACCCTGAACTGGTTCCCAAATACTCAATTGGCCTTAGACATGTTATTGAGCCAACTAGAAAAGCAGTTTAAGTGATAGCAGTTGTGGGGTTTGTCCCCAAATAAATGCTGGGAAGACCAAATGTGTTAATTTCTTCAGTGCACCTGTGAGTGACAGCCCCTAATAAATGCCTAGCTATTGTTATTGCCCTCATTGAATTACTGTGTGAAGGTTTTGCCTGTTTGGTTTGGTTTGTGTTGTTTGTTTGCTTGGGATCTATTATGTTCACATAGAACCTAATCTCTGGCTTATATTGTCCAGTACTAAGAACATATGCTAGTTTTCATTTCATATTCTATGACAGATTTTAACTCAGATCTCTTTAAAGATGATTGCTTGGAGACAGCTCAGGAGGCTTAGTGAAGAGACATTTAAATTGTTTGCAAATAAAATGAGAAGTTATACCACAGATTAAAGGAGTCAGTTCTAACACAAATGTACATGGAGAGACAAGATACAGTTAAAACACTAAACTAGTTAGAATTCTCTTTCTTATAGACATATGTATCTGTATAAGGCAAAAAGCCTTTTCAGGTCTTTGTGGAGATGCATGTGGCTGGTTGGGTTCTGCTCCTCTGCAGGCCAAGTCCCTTTTCAGAAAATACCACACTCCATTCCAAGTATTAGTTGTGGTTTATTATGGGAACCGGGGCACTTGAGGACAGGTTTCTCTTGACTTCACCTTTCAGCAGCCCTGTCTGAATCCATACAGCCTATTGTTTGAAATGATACCAACGGTACCTCCCTTTAGGAAAGTTCGAACTATGCCTATTTTCCCCCAGTCCAAGCTCTGCACAAGATCCTAATTAACCGGAGGAACATGATGGTGATGGCAGGGCCTATTTTAGGCAGAAAGATCTTTCAAAGGAAAAACAAAAAAAAAAGGCTTCAGACAAAATACTATTCAGTTCATTATTCTATTGCTCTTTGGAATATTTAACGTGTTTCACTCTCTTCTGTGTGCACGTGTGTTCAATAACCAGGAATGTTTTAAATCACATGTCAAGTGCTGTCATGCATACATTTGTCCTAAAGAACAGAAGCAAAACATGTATCAGCAGCAGGGCTGTGAGCTTGCTCTTGGGGAGAGGGGAGAGGATGACATTTCCTAAAACTGTGCATTTCTTTGATCTACACAAGTTAAAGCTGGACAGTAATTGAGATGTTCTCAGTGTGTGGCTCTATTCCCACAGGAAACAGCAACTCAGTCCTGCTACCGTGCGTTTTTACCCAACCTCACATTGGTGCAACAAGACCTTCCCTGCCAGAGGCCTGAGGCCTGAGGTATGGAGGTCAAGATACCAAGAAGAAAATAGACTCTTCCTGGAAGAACTATTACCAGCATTGTCAAACCTGTTCCATTTGCCTGCCTTCTGCAGCTTACACAATAGCCTGGAACTGTTTGTCACATAAAACAGTTAGGAGATCGTGGTTGACCTAGCTAAATTTTTTTGTCAACTTGACACAAGCTAGAGTCATCTGAGAGGGGGAAACCTCAATTAAGAAAAGGCTTCCATAGGACCAGGCTATAGGTGAACCTATAGAACATTTTCTTAATGATTGACAGTGGGAGTGTTCAGTCCACTGTGGGAGGCCACACCTCTGGGCTGGTGGTCCTGAGAGCTATAAGAGACTGAGCAAGCCATGAGGAGCAAGCCAGTGAGTAGTTCACCGCTATGACCTCTGCATCAGTTCCTGCCCTGACTTCTCTCATTGATGGATTATTACCTGGAAGCATTAGATAAAATAAAACCTTTCCTCCCTAAGTTGCTTTTGTTCATGGTATGTTTTTATCACAACAATAACAACCTAAGACAATGGTTAAGATGTCTGACATGATTTTAATTCTTTTTCAAATCCATTACAAAACTCTACCAAGTTTTCACACACACACACACACACACACACACACACACACACACACCCCAAAACAACCATTCCATTTCTGCTCTACGTGATTATCCAGTAGATGGATTGATCAACTGAAAACAAGAAGTTTTTCCCAACTCTGAGGAATTCCATCTTCTTTGATAGATTTCAAAAATTTCAACATGTTGGGAGCTTTTATATATGAGTAATAACAGACTTAACTTCTACTTACATCAGTAGAATTACATGTAGAATGCTCATGCTCCAAAATAAGCTTTGTTTTCAAGTTAAACTGCTATTTTACATCATTTTAAAATATGTAAATCACTTTTAATACATTTGTATTTTAATTAAAACCTAACTATATCATTTCTCCTTGTTCTCCTTCTCTTTTTTCAATTTCTTATTCCACTTCTCTTTCAATAAAGGGAGGGCAAATAATGTTGCTCCTTAACTTACGTTGAATTACAACCTTATCAGTAGAAAATATTGTCAATCAAAAGGATATTTAATATAGGGGCTGGAGAGATGGCTCAGCATTTGATACTCTTGCAGAGGACTTGGGTGCAGTTCCCAGGACCCACATGGTGCCTCACAACTGTCTATGATTCTAGTTCCACAGAACTCGATATCCTATTCTAGACTCTGCAAGCATCAAGCAAGCACCATGGTGCACATATATACATAGAGGCAAAACACCCATACACATAAAATACAAATAAATGAATAATAAATAAATAAATGCATTTAGCACACCAAATTTACTAAGCATCATAGCTTAGCCTAGCCTTTCTTAGATAGAACATACACAGAACATGCATTAGCCTACATGTGAGCAAAATCATCAAACACACAGTGTATTTTATAACAAGGTGTTGATTGCCTGATGGACCTTATGTAACACTGCACTGAAAACCAAGATGGTTGTGTGGGTACGCTCTTATGCTGTCACAAAGTTTAAACAAGGCAAACCACCTTGAGTCAAGGGTCTTGTGTATGGTGAGCATTACTATAACAAAATCCCACAAATCTGAGTGGCTCAAAGCAACAGATACTTGCTCTCTTAGTTTGGGAGATTCTGTGCCTAGCATCAGAAATCAGCAAGATTAAAATTTTTATAAATAATTTGGGGATCATTTTTTGCTTATTGCAGCTTTTACATTTTGCAATTAATCCTTATCTTTCCTTGGTTCTTGGATAGACACTGTGATCTCTGCTCTGATTCACAGGGCTTTATTCCCTGCAAACAACCACCTGCATCTGTTACTTTTCTTATAGATACATGATGGGATTAGAGAGATGGGTCTAGAAGCTAATAAAGAACTTGGCTACACAAGCATGGGGACCTGTGTTAAGATCCCCAGAAACCATGTAAACCCAGGCAGGGAGGCACATTCCCCTGTAACTCTACAACTTGTAGGTGGGAGGGCCAGTGCAGAGCCAGGCAGATCTCTGAAGCTCATGGCCAGACAGCCAGACTAGCTGAGTCTAACTTCAGTTTCAATGAAAGAAACTGCCTCAAAAAAAAGTGGAGAGTAACTGAGGAAAGACATTGATACTGACCTCAGGATTCCACAGGGACACTCACAAATGTTGTGTGATGCCTTTCCCAGGGAGTCATGAACAAATGTCTACTTACCCTGTGTAGATCCCAGATAGTGAGCCAACAACTTTACGAACCAGGAAATTTTATTAGGGTTACTCACAGGCAGACAAGTGAGGAGTTACTAATAAGAGCAGGGATGATTCAAAGGCATCTATCAACACCACCATGGAGCTGTCTGTGAGATTTGTAGGCAACTCAACAGGTGAGGGAGAATCTCTTCCAGATCGTTTGGCTGGTCTTCTGTGTAGCTCATCCGGCTTGAGAGTGCCTTACTATTTACATAACCTTGAGGGTGGAAAGGCTTAGTACATCTAGTCAGCTTCAGGGACTTCCTGAGACTTCTGAGTTCTTTACTTTCTGAGTTTTTAGGAGTTCCCTTCAAAACTTACCTGAATACTAATGAGATTCTGGGAAGAAATGCATGCTAAACAATAACACATACCCACACTAACAGATATGCACAAAACACTACACACACACACACACACACACACACACACACACACACACGAGTCATTGCTTGAGGGCCCACCTTATGCTGATATGATCTCATCTCACCTAACTTATTACATATGTTGAAGACTATTTCCAAATGAAGTCAGATTCTGAAATTTCAAATGGACATGAGTTTTGGGCAAAATTATTCAATCTACTGCATATAGCATACAAAACCAGTAGTTTCTCCCCTACCAAGTAATTTCTATGTGAGTCAAAGTTAACTGAAATCTTCAAAAATTTCTCAACAGATGTACAATTTGCCAAACCTAGAATTATAAAATCATATTTATTTTTATTGCTTATATTGATGTTATATTTTTTACATTTGAAAAGTGCTATGATACTATCTACTGGCACTCAAACCACAGTGCTCCCAGATTCAAAGAGTTACCCTTAGGCATGCTTGCCAGATGTCAAACTCTTTGTAGTTGAGTCAGAGAGAAAAGAAATTTGTTAAATACTGGCTCTGCTACATACTGTCCTTATTGCTACTTGATTAATCTCATTTTATCCATATAAAAACTGCAAGGTAAATGTTAAGTGGTACCATTTCCACTCTAAAGATGAGCAAAGTGCATCTGCCTGAGATGGCAACTAGTAAAATCAGACCACAGATGTCCACAGATGGAAAACGTCCTCAGTAGACCTGTGTCCCCAATCTTCCCTCCCAACTCAACCTGCCTTCTAGTTAACCTACTCATAATCAGGATTTTCTGAAATATGTTTAGTGATCCTATCACATGACCCCCTTAGCAGACAGAGGAGGGATCGAATGATCTGATAAAGTCATCCACCCAGAGGGTTACATCCCAAAGTCTAAGAAGTGAAGATTATCATAACCTTAAAAAAGAAAACAGAGGGAAGATAATTTTTCTGAATAAGGGATACTTGAACATACTTTCATCTTTCAAACCAACCACAACCAGTTAAACATATTCCATATACCTTACAAAGTAGTGTAGAGAGCATAGAATTCTGTTTCAGTCATTAAGGAGTTGTGCCTTCACTAAGAATCTAAATCCACTAAAAGATGCTCTCATGAGTCCCAGAACAGATTCCGAAAGAGAACGCATGTGTATGTGTTCTCTGATCTTCGGGCAAGGTGTATTTGTTAGAGCACAAACAATATATCACCATGAGAGATAATGTGTTGAGTGTATTAATGTGTGTGACAGTTCTCTCTTTCACTCTGTGGATCCCAAGGATCAAATTCAGGTCATCACACTTGGCAGCAAGCATCTTTACCCAATAAGTCATCCCATTAACCTCATTATATTTTAGACAAGAAACACGCGCGCACACACACACACACACACACACACACACACATACACACACATACACACACACACACACACACACACACACTACAGCCTAAGGCATAAGAATATCAGACTTATCTGAGAACTTTTAGTCATACATTCAAGACCTGGTAAATTGATGAGGCAAAATTTAAACTCAAGTCCACCTAACTCCAAAGCCACCTCCACAAAAGAAAACTATCCACTGGACCAGTTATAAGACTATGAACTTCTCAAATATGCTGTTTTATCCTTGCTCTGATGAGAACTTGATCAGCCATTCTCATCATTTGAGAGTCTTCTTATCTAATGATGAACCCTCATCTTCAGGATAAATTCATCACTTTGACTCAATTAAGTCAGAAAGCTTTTGGGTCTCTACTAGATATCAATTAGAAGACACCTCTAAAACTTGTGTTAAAGCCCTATACTGCATATCAGGTTCTCATCATGACTTAGATTTCAGAAGAGCATAGCTTAAACCAAGCCATAAAGATTTCTGAAATTAAAAAAAAAACAAGTTATTTTATGCATTGGTCATTACTGTATTTAATTCCAAACATTTTTTCAAAGCTCTTTTCAACTGTGTGTGTCTGTGTGTGTTGTGTGTGTCTGTGCATGTGAATGAATGCAGGGTCGATGGAGGCCAGAAGCATAGGATCTCCTCCTGCAGGTGGAGTTACAGGCAGCTAGCTGTAAGCCACCCAACATGGGTACTGGAACCCAAAATTGGGTCCTCTGCAAGATACCAGTACCTGCTCTTAACCACTCCCCATCTCTCAAGCCCCAACAAAAACCTTTTTAAAGGTGATTGGATTGGGGTTCTTGAATGGTCAAGCCTGGTGTTATTATTTTAAGTAAAGAAGAAAGCGAAAGTAAGACAGGTAGAAGAGGGAGCGAGAGAAAAATAAGAGATTTCATAATTAGAGAAAATCCATCCTAATTATAGAACTTCCATATTTTTATTTTTATAAAAATATTCAAATACATATCACACAAATAAAGGTAGATGAGGTTGGAATATGTTTGATACATAAAATGGGCTGAATCTAAGAGTTGTGCTCAAAACGTACTGAGTTCTAGGTGAGTGTGGAATTTACTGACTCACATTTTTGTGATGTTGCAGAAAGTGCCTCCGAGTCCTGTAGCTGAACTACACAACATGCAGTACAATTGGAGAAAGAAAGAATTCAAGCACTTGAAAGCAGCTGCTAATACTGTACAATGTTCTATATCAAACTGTGTGTGCAAGACTTAACGAAACAGAGCACATGGCACACCCATCTCAGATGCATGATTACACATGCCCAACTCTCTGACTTTTCCCTGCAGCTGCTCCAGGCAAAGCAGAGGCTGCCCAGCTGCATTTAACCAATGCTGTGTGGTCAGGAAAGTGGCATCCCCAGACTGCCACAAGACACTGGAAACGCTGAATTTCAGAGAGGCAACGATCCTATTGAGGTCTCTAGAAGTACAGGAGTTGTTGCCATTAGAAGCAGCCTAGTCCTGTGGTGTGCATTTTACAGAGCATTCAGGGGGTGATAAACATCTTTTCCATGATTTGCCATCTGTGGATTTTAAAGCTATTAAGGCACTTTTCTGTTGTTATTTCCACAAAGCTCCTAATCGCATTTGCGATGGAGGTGCCCTTATTAATATATTATTCTGTCCTATTGAGAAAGTGATACTGAAGCAATCTCCAACTTGACAATGGTGCATGGCTGCTCTTTTTTATTATTATTTATAACATACAAGGTAAAATAAACCAGTTTGAAACTCAGGCCCTTTCAAATCATTCTTTCCATTTCTTCACAACGAATAGCTACATTAGAAAGCTGTTAATACATTTGAGTAGAATTTGTGTTCTCAGTTCAACCCAGACCAGCAATGAAAAGACATGGAGAAGAAACATGGCCTTCCTGGACAGCCAGAATCAATAAGTTGTTACTCTTTGCCAATTGTAGCTTCTGCACAAATGGCTTCATTTCCATCCCTGTTCAATAGGAGCAGAGATGACCACAGTTATTAGAGCTACAGGATTGCACCGACAGCTGTCACACAGGCAGTAGCCACCCGTCTTCGGGAATCTTAGCTCTTTGCTAGTTTTCAGAAAAACAAATTATACTGACCCTGATCAGCACCAGGACTGACAACCGAATCTGAGTGTTCTGGGTTCCCTGGGCCTGCCTGTGTTTTTCCCCTCCGTGAGAACGACACACCGTGAGTGCAGCTGGCCCTGCAAATTGTTTTTCCAGCAGTGGTGATGGAGTCATTCAGTCAGTCAGTTCCATCCATATTTATGGAGTCCCTAGCAGGTGCGGAGTACTGTTCCGGAAGCTTATGCAACAATGAACAAAACAAATTTCCTAGCCTTCACTGGAGGGAGAGGGAGTCATGGGAGGAAATGGACCAGAAAGTATGTAAACAAATAAATAAGCCTTCAGAACTGAAGTCTTGGGGGAAAGCAAAGCTAAAAGAAGATGTTAGAAGAGAGTGTCTCAGTCTCGGTGCTTTTGACACATTTAACTACTGAGCTTTAGTCTTGGGGAGCTGTCTGTGGAGTACAGTCCATTTGGCACTCTCCTTGGCCCTCACCTACTAGCACCCCAGTGGTGATGATGGCAATGTTCTCTGGGGGGCAACTTCTGTTGACAGCCACCGAAACAGATAGGATCCTGGGGAGTGGGGTCACTAAGCAGCCCTTTATGGGATGATGCTTGAGTTGCACACAGCAGAGGAGAGTCTGGGGCTAAATCTCAGGAAGTGTGCTTAAGGGAGAAGAAAGAGAAGAGCAATGCTCTCGGGTGTGAGCAAGCAGTGCATCCAAGGGCTGAGCTCCCTTCGGCAGCAAACCTACCACACAACCTAATAGAAATCCACCAGGGACGGGAAGCCAAGATGCAGTGACCAAAGACACAATTTGTGCTGAAACCGAATCGCACAGCTGAAGCTTGAGAGCCTTCTCTTTAAATAGGCACCATTATTTAGAGAGCCACTGGGGGATCTGGCATAAAACTACGGGGAAAATATGATTTTCAAAACTTCTGATTTGATTGAAGCCAAATTGTATTTGATATTTTTACTGATTAAAACAAAACTCCTTCCTCTTGGCAGTCTTAAATTGACCAAATCTAGGACCCTAGAGATCTAGATACAACCTTGATTCTGCTACTAACATGCCTGACACCCCAGGGCTTAGTCACTTCCCATCTTTTGCTCTCTGGTTCTAATTTCTAAACTGTGGGGGTTGAAGTACATGATTCCTAAAGTTTCTTCCTGGGCTAAAAATCCTGTGATTCACTTGCAAATCAGTGCTAAGTAGTTTTTTGTCTCACCATGTGTGAATACTATTAAATATAGCATAATCATAGCAAGGGACTGTATACCAATTCCAAGTACCCCAGATGTCACCAGCCCATGGATACAAACCCCATCATGTTTCCACTACTGCTTGAATGACCAGGGCTCAGGCTTCCTTAAATCTGCCCCCATTTGAAGATACTAGTAGATGCTGTATCCATTAACTACGAAGCCAGCAGTCACAATGCTCCACGCTGACACTGGGACAATCATATCAGTCTCTTCTGCATGAGTCACATAAAAGATATACTTGCTGTCATACCTCCGAAGCTCCCATGATGCCACTGACTTGTGATACTGTCATCTCGGGCACTCTGTTGCACTCACTATGAGCATGCAATATGTCACACCTCATCTGGGAGATCTACAGCAACATGAAAACCTGGAGGCTCATCCACTTGCTATTATCACATTTGGCCACCTGAAGCCCACAGTTCTATTTGTGCCCAACTTCTCTCTCTCTCTCCCTCTCTCTCTCTCTCTCTCTCTCTCTCTCTCTCTCTCTCTCTCTCTAACTAGATTCCACTTATTTCCCTTTCCTCTTTCCTCTTCCCTCTCTCCCTGGGCACATATACACAAAACCAGACCCCTTCTTTTGCTTTCAGAAACTGGAGGAATTGTGAACATTATTTCATATAACCCCATCTTCACGGGATTGATAAACCCAATGTTCTAAAAGCCACAGTCCACCTTGGGCTCTGTTCGGAGGCCCTATCAGCTAGAGACAGATGAGAAAACCAAGTCATTGGCACCAAAAGCACCGGCAACAGAGCCAGTCTTTGAACCACACAGTTCTATTTTCTGACAAATGTATTCTCCACCCAACCACTACATCTGAGCATTTTCCTCACCATCCTCCTACACTGAGAAGAGGGCTTCGTGGGTGAGAGGCAGTCCTACCACTTCACCAGCATACTTTATGATCCCTGCCAAGTCAGCTCCCATAGCCAGCCGGCCTGGCATGCCATCAATAAGCCTTCCCAAATGTGGTAATATCATCTCTTAGGAGCACTGATTGGTTCTCTTCATCAATTTAACTTGAGGAGTCCTCGTCAATGCCGCAATGTTCGGACTCTGAATTCTGAACTATTGATTCTACAACCCTATATGGCTTTCCTTGCACTATAAGTTTACTTATACTTTGCATACTTTGCTGGAGAAATCTAGATTAGACACATTATGTTTGTATAATACCCATAAAAGTCTTCTCCTCTGTCTGTGTTGGGTTGCTGTGGGGCTACATCTTGTGCAATGATGAGTTTTATTTCCTCAGAATTAACATACCTCTCTGTATGATAGCAACAAACTTCAGAGCAACCTAAAGTTCTGTGCACTTCAAATGCATGTCCAACTAGCCTCAGCAGCAGTATGCTCATGCATTATTCTGTAGGAGAGAAAGCAAGCACCTCCAACATTCTGCAAACCCATGGAAATCCAAGCTGCTTAAATCATTCATAAGTCCTATGTACGCGAACACCGGAGAGCTCGCCAGCACAAAGTTCAATCATCGGTTACCTCAGACATTCTTAGAAGATCTTCCCTTAATTATCAGTCAGGGCACTGTGGTATTAATGTAGACAAGAGTCGACAGGAGCTGGACTAAGGCAATAATAGTGGGGGAAAGTACACAAGACAGATTCAGAGGCTAACCAGAAGATGAAATGAACATGGCTTGTATGCCTTTAAACATGAATACATACAGGGAGAGAGAAAAGAAAGCAATAAGTAAGCAGTAATTAAGATTTCCTACAGAGTGGAGAAGTTACAGCCAGCTCTTTAGGAAACATGCAAGGGACAGACCTAGAAAGAAAAATGAGTAATTGCATAGTGATTTATATTTGAAAAATGATGAAATGTATAGTGGAAAATATATTCCCAATTTTTATAAACTATCTATTATATTCCTGAGAGAAAATATTTACACTTATTATCTTGCATTTGATCAATATTTTTCAGAACCTTTACTCCAAAGATTTCTGTCTTAACGGCACAGCAAACTATATGTTAGCCAGCAAGTAAGGGAGATGACTAATTTCAAAACACTAGGAAAACCTCACTTTTATTCAACAAACATTTGCTGAGCATTAGTAATGATCCAAGTACTGATCTGGACTATAAAATACAAAACCAAGATACAGGAAGTAAGGAACTGTAACCACCATGCTAAGCACAGGTAGATATTACAACTGCTGCCTCACTGGCAGTAAAGCTAATGTAGAAAATATTGAGTGACTTGGATAAGGAATCAAGAGTGCTGGTGAGTGTGTGTGTATGTGTGTGTGTGTGTGTGTGTGTGTGTGTGTCCCCACTCCACAAGGGTCCAAAGCCAGATCCTGCTGTACCATCGTAAGTAACTCTGGATCCCTTGGACTGGCAGATTTGTGAGCAAATTAAATCAAAGCTTTCCTGATTATCACCCAGTTCGTTCATCTCAAGTTTCCCAGATCACCAAGGTAGTGGCAATGCACTTGACAGCTCTAAATGTGGGTGACAGTGGGCAGACTGTGGGGCCAGTGGCAGTGGTACCAGGATTTATCCTTACTGCTTGTACTGGTTTTTTTGGAACCTATTCTGTTTGGATATATACCTTGCCCAACCTAGATATAGTAGGGAGGACCTTGGACCTTCCCCAAAGCAATGTGCCTTACCCTCTCTGAGGAGTAGATGGGGGTGAGGTGAGAAGACTAGGTGGAGGGAAGGAGAGGAAGGAAGTGGGAACTGGGATTGGTATGTAAAATGAAAAAAGCGTCTTTGTTTTCTTTTAAAATTAATTAATTAATTTTAAAAAAGAAACCCAGTTGTTTCCCTGTTAATTTTCCCCCTATGAATTCCTGGTGTTTCTTTTGGGATATGTAGTCCCACAAAAGTTTTATTCTGGAATGCTGAGTAGCATGAGTTTGTTTCAATATCTGGGGGATATAAATTCCTAAAATAAAGTTCCCATTTGCTGATGTGCCGCTGCTGTGAGAAACCAAGGGCAACCCAATTGGGAGCAGAGGGACTTGCCATGTTTGGTTAAATACAGCTTAAGTTTCTCCTTCTTCCACCTCAACAAGATTTAGCCCCTAGGACAGGCCACAGTGCCTTCAGTTTGCATCCTGAAATTATTGAGGAAGGAAATTCACCAGCAACCTTATCTGATAGGGAGCAAGGAGACACAGCAACTGTTGGGAAGAAATGACCCAGGCGCTCAATCAGAAAGGAAGCTCATTAACTCCCCCACCATCTTTTACAAAGTCAAGAATCCACTGTCCAAGAGGAAGCTCAGCCAAGACTCCAGCTGTTTGCTGTTCTCTGGGAGAAGAACAGTGTGGTGAGCAAAGTGTACTCAAACCATTGTAGATTCAGCAGCCTGGGCCTGGTCAGTTAGTGAGATTTCCCATTTCTGTGCCTGCCCAAGTCCATGCCCCAACCTTCAGGCATAAACCCAGAGAATTTTCAGGGGTTGATAATAGAATTTGGGTATTTAGTATAGAATCTTTCTGTGTAATTTCATGCTATAATACATAGAAATGGGATTTGCATATTGTCCTTCTACTCTTTTATTTAAAAATGTTCATGTGCTATTTTAGTTCACAAACATATTATGAATTGAACACTGGCTAAAAGGTATTGGCCCAATGAAAAACGCACCCTTCTGCCGAGAAAGAAATCAGAGAAACACCACCCTTCATAATAGCCACAAATATCTCGGAGTAACTCTAACCAAACAAGTGGAAGACTTGTATAACAAGAACTGTGAATCTTTGAAGAAAGAAACTGAAGAAGACACCAGAAAGTGGAAATATCTCCCATGCTCTTGGGTAGGTAGAATTAACATAGTAAAAATGGCAGTCTTACCAAAAGCAATCTACAGATTCAATGCAATGCCCAGCAAAATTCTTCACAGACCTCGAAAGAACAGTACTCAACTTCATATGAAAAAGCAAAAAAACCCAAGATAGCCAAAAACAATCCTGTACAATAAAAGAACTTCAGGAGGCATCACAATCCTTGACTTCAAACTCTACTACAGAACTATAATACTGAAAACAGCCAGGTATTGGCATAAAAACAGACAGGAGGACCAACGGAATCAAATCGAAGACCCAGATATCAATCCACACACCTACAAACACCTGATTTTTGACAAAGAAGCAAAAAATATCAAGTGGAAAAAAGATAGCATATTTAACAAATGGTGCTGGCATAACTGAATATCAACATGTAGAAAAATGAAAATAGATCCATATTTATCACTATGTACAAAACTCAAATCCAAATGGATCAAAGACCTCAACATAAAGCCAGTCACACTGAACCTCATAGAAGAGAAAGTGGGAAGTACACTTGAACACATTGGCACAGGAGACCACTTCCTAAATATAACACCAATAGCACAGACACTGAGAGAAGCAATTAATAAATGGGACCTCCTGAAACTGAAAAGCTTCTGTAAAGCAAAGGACACAGTCAATAAAACAAAACAGAAGCCTACAGAATGGGAAAAGATCTTCATCAACCCCACATTGCACAGAGGGCCTATCTCCAAAATATACAAAGAACTCAAGAAATTGGTCATCAAAAGAACAAATAACCCAATAAAAAAAAATGGAGCACAGACCTAAACAGAGAACTCTCAACAGAGGAATCTAAAATGGCTGAAAGACACTTAAGGAAATGCTCAATATCTTTAGTCATCAGAGAAATGTAAATCAAAACAACTCTGAGATTCCATCTTACACCTGTAAGAATGGCCAAGATCAAAAACACTGATGACAACTTATACTGGAGAGGTTGTGGGGTAAAGGGAACACTTCTACATTGCTGATGGGAATGCAAGCTGGTACAACCCCTTTGGATATCTGTATGGAGACTTCTCAGAAAATTAGGAAACAACCTTCCTCAATACCCAGCAATACCACTTTTGGGTATATATCCAAAGGATTCTCAGTTGTACCACAAAGACATATGCTCAACTATGTTCATAGCAGCATTGTTTGTCATAACCAGAATTTGGAAACAACCTAAATACCCTTGACCAAATAATGAATAAGGAAAATGTGGTGCACTTATACAATGGAGTACTATACTAGAGAAAAATAATGACATCTTGACATTTGCAGCAAATGGATGGATCTAAAAAACATCATATTGAGTGAGGTAACCCAGGCCCAGAAAGACATTTATCATATGTACTGACTCATAAGTGTTTTTAAACATAGAGCAAAGAAAACTAGCCTACAAATCGAAGCTAGACAACAATGAGGTCCCTAAACGCCATGTATGAATCTAATCTACATGAGAAGTAGTAAAAGATAAGATCTCCTGAATAAATTGGGAGCATGGGGACCATAGGTGAAGTTTGAAGGGGAGGGGAGAGGCAGGGAGGGGAGCAGAGAAAAATGTAGAGCTCAATAAAAATCAATTTAAATTTTTTTAAGACAGTAAAAAAAGAAAAACAAGCCCTTCTTTTGATATGTTTATTATTATTTTATTTTGCCTATAAAGGCATTTTGACTGCCTGCATAGCTGTATACCACATGCATGATGGAGGACTCCCATTGGCTAATAAAGAAACTGCCTGGCCCATTTGATTGGCCAGCCCTTAGGTGGGTGGAGTAGACAGAACAGGAAGAAGGAAGTGAGGTAGATGGCTCAGTCAGATGCCATGCATCTCCTAAATTAGTCAGACCGCCGTGCCTCTCCTCAGAGAGATGCCAGATGTAATGGAGCCAGCCACCAGGCCAGACATGCTGAATCTTTCCGGGTAAGACACCATTCATGGTGTTACACAAATTATTCGATATGGGTTAGTCAAGATGTGAGTAAGAGGCTGAAAATAATGGGCCAGACAGTGTTTAAAAGAATACAATTTGTGTGTTGTTATTTTGGGGCATAAGCTAGCCGGTGGCCGAGAGCAGGGCAGCGGGAAGCGGCCTGCAGCCCCTCACTACACATGCATACATTACCTACAGAGGAAGGTGGAGGATTCTCTGGGATTGTAACTACAGATGGCTGCGAGCCACCATATGGGTTCAGGAAATGGAACCCTGGTCCTCTGAAAGGACCTATCAACACTCTTAATCACTGTGTTGTCTTTCTGGATCCACAAAGCAGACCATTCTAATGCATAGGAGAATTGTGTAACTGTAAGATATTGAACAATAGAATGTGTAGTGTTGTAAGAGTCCATTTAGGCCTAACTTTGACGCAAATGTTTTAGAGAGTTCTAGTGATTTTGATGTGAGGTGTGAATAGACAGGCCCTATGATTCATTCCAATCCTAACACATATAATGAGTCTGTAGGGCAAAGGCACCCACATATAAAGTGATGAGCGTGTTTGCTACATCATCAGACCCTTCAACTCCTTCCTACCACTTCTTCCACTGAATGGTCTCCCACCACCCACAGTATGCACAGGCTCAAGACTCCGGGGCGTGTGAGCACTGGCTGTGAGCCACGGACCACAACAAAAGTCACAATGTCTGAAGGATATGCTTTCACATATTCTGTAAGATGTCTACTGAGCATAGGTAACATATGTCTGAAACTGTTTCCAAAACTTCTGAAAGAAAATTTAAAGTGTACTAAGCATTATTGTGATAGAACATTCCAGAACACTTGCATGATATGTATGTATGTTTCCCTTTGAAATGTGGGAAGGGATAAAGAGACCTTTCAAAGCTTAAGATTATGAACTGCTGTTAGAAAGGTCACTAGTTTGGTCCTAGCACCCACATCTACTGCCTCACAATTGCCTGTAACTCTAGCTCCGTGAGATATGACACCCTCTTCTGGCCTCTTTAGGCCCTGTACTCGTGCACACACCTATGCTCAGACACACATATATAAACATAATTAAAACTAAAAATTAAATCTAAAACAAGTATGTTGGAACTTAGCCCCCTGCCACAAGGTAATTACCAAGGAGGTAAGACCTTTATGTGGGCTTCGCTCCACTTTACAATAGTTTGGGGAATAAAGTTATCCCTTTTTAGCTTCATAATGAGATCTCTTCAGATGCAAAAGGTGGGGCAACTTGATCTTAGACATTCCAGCCTCCAGAACTTTGAGAAATGAGATTCTGTTGCTTATAAAGTACATAGTATTCAAAGGTATTTTGTTATTGCCTCAAGACTGGACTAAGACAATACTCTGACGCAGCATTTGGGCTAACTGGATTAAATGAATATTTTTCACTGTTGACTCCATAATCAAACATAATAGTGGCACATATCTGAGTCAGCTTCGCTCTCATCTGAGGAAAAGAGGAGCATCCCCACCATCAGGATCAGAAGCTTCTGTAACAGAGTCCTTGGTACAGTATTCACAGCCTGACTTTTAGAGTGACAGAACAAACATTTAAAAAGCGTTATCTTCGCAGAAATAAATACAGCATTTGGAGGGTTTCCTAAGGACAAAATTACATTTTCAGTTTTATTACTACTTTTCAAGCAGCGGAAGCCAGACAGAGCCTCAAGTGCCTTGCTTCACTGCTTCTGAAGCTGTTGCAAAAGCGAACCAACTGCCTACAGTCACGTACCGTACTCAGACACAGAATTTTCCAGGAAGTCTGAGGTTATTCAGGTCAAGTTTATATGGTAGTTGATCTGGAGCCCAATATTATACCTTTTGTGTTGTACGAGCACCCTAGGATACAGCAGTATCTTTGAACTGAGACGAGAAAAACCAAAGTAATGACCTACTTGTATTCGGTGACAAGTTTTCATATCATTACATCCAAAGAAATGAAAAACCACTTCCAATCTGCCTGCTTCTATTAACGCACATGGTGAACTTTGATGTAAATGTCAGAAATGCTCACTTTAGGCTTCTGGTCAAATTTGCCTGGGGATAATTAAATTTTGAGTTCCTAAGTCCCTCTGTAATTCCGAAGATCTGATATATTTCTCTTCTTGTACTCAGCTATTATTTATTGCTCCCCTGAACTACTCAACAGTTGTATTTCACCGTGCACTGGGCTCTGATGGATATAACAAGTGTACAGAGGATACGAATGAGTGCAAACCCAAAACTGGATGCTACCACAGTGGCAATTCAGTACCAAACCTTCCTCCCGTCTCCATGACATAACCCTCTGTTGTAACTGGCCCACTTCTCTCAATACTTTATGGCCTTCATTTTGATTCTCTACTTTCATAGAGCCTTTCTGGTTATTCCTGCACTAATAAGGTAGTCACTAGCCACACATGGCTGTTGAGCTCTTAAAATACAGCATGTCTAGAGTGAGGTACATATTAAGCATAAAATTACTAGAATTTAAGGGCTTAGTGTGGATGAAAGCATGTCTTTGAAGTGCCCAACTCTCACCTAGACAGTTATCCCCAAGACAGAAGAGGACAGAAAGAGTGTAAGAGCCAGAGGTGTGAACATCTGCAGCAAAGTCTTCGTCAGACCTGATAGTGCTGTTGCACACAGGAACACAGCGTCTGTGACTGCCTGTACAAGATTAAAGCCACTCAGCATGGATGAGGGAGCAGGCCATAAAGTGCAACCTAGCTGAGTAGCTAGTATCTTATGTCTATTAGACAGCTACAGGGTACATCACCACACAGTCATTTAGAAGGTTACTATCAATTTTAAGTGTTTGTTAATATAGACATTGTTTAATTTTAAATTTAAGTGAAAACAGCATGAATAAATCCACTTTTACAAAATTTTAATGTTCTGAAATCATATTCACATAAAAACAAAAACAGGTTCAGTAGGTTTCATTTATATATTTATGTATATATGTATAGATTTTGTGTTTTAAATATATCTAACAAAAGAATCAAAGAAATTTATATATATATATATATATATATATATATGAAAAATAATCAAAGAAAGAGAGATGACCAATTTGAGGGCCTGAGGTGGAGAACTGAAGGTGTTGGAGGGAAAAAAGGGAAGGAGGTAAATGATGTAATTTTATTTCAATTTAAAAATAATGTTTAATTATGTTAAGGCTAAAATGAAAACAAAATAATTCATAATTTTTCATCTTAAGATAATTAGAAAACACTCACGTGATCATATTTTCTTTTCAAAAACACAAACACTTATATATGACTATATCCTAACTATAAATTTTTTTTAACTTATTTTGGAGCTATAGTGATAGCTCCATAGTTAAAGAGTGCTCACTGCTCTTGCAGGGTCCAGTTATCAGCACACACATGTGGCTGACAACACTTGGTAATTCCAGTTCAAAAGAATCCAGTGTCCGCTTTGGGCAGCCACAGGCTCTTGAATGCACGTGGTACACATAAATTCATGCGTACACATAAAGATAATAAATATTTTAAAACTTGTTTTAATAAAGTAAATGATTCATAAAAATAAAAAAGAATGCAAAACATCTAGAGATTTTTATATATGTTGAATACATTGGATTAAATAAAAATTTAAATACTGAAAATTTTAAATTACATGCATGATTCACCTTATACTTCTGTTAGGTGATGTTGAATTGGATAAATCTGCACTCTCTTCAATTCTATTGGGCCTTCTTCAAGCAGGTGTAGGTTGAGTCTTATGTTACTCTGTTCCTGAATACAGCACTGTTCTTTCTGCCGTCAACGCTGGGAAGTGTTCTGCGTCCTTCTCATACCTATCAAGTTCACCAACTCTTCCTTCGGTGGGTCAGCCTACTGTCCACCTATCCATCCCAGCTGCCTTTTATGTTTGTCTTGACAGTTGGGGCTGTTTGCTTGTTTGCTTGTTTGTTTGCTTGTCTTTGTTTGTTTGTTTGTTGAGACAAAACTCACTACCTAGACCAGGCTGGCCTAGAACTCCCTGAGATCTGCCTGCCTCTCTGCCTCCTGAGTGCCAGAATTAAAGGCATATGCCACCACAGCTGGCTATTTCTACATATTCAAGTGGCATTGTTCACTGAGCTGCCATGCAAAATATCAACTGAGTTAGAAAACTGTTGGAAGTTTTTATGCAGTTTCTGCTAGTACCAAAAAAACATATGCCTGCTCTACAACCATAAATCCCATTTCCAGGAAAAAGCCTAGTGTGTAAAAATAGACAACTGAAAACATTATATAGGTAGGTACCGGATGACCCTTAGCTGTAGAACTGACTAGATCACTAGGCTCATAGAATACTACCTTAAATAAGAAAACTACACTTATTCTTAAAATATGAATTATTTTACTAATCATTGTTAAATATTGAGAGCCATGTGTCATGAATAAAAGAGTATATACTATATAAATTCATTCATAAGATGTTTTTAAACAAGCAAAGCTAGCATGGTATTAGGATTCAAATTAGTAGTTAATCTTGGAGGAAGATTACCTAGGAAGGGTGCTTTTAATTTTCTATTTTTAAATTTGGCACTGGTTCTATGGCACATACACTTTTTGGAATCTATCATGGAATACTTATTATTTTTATGTTTTTCTGTGCCTATCACTTTGAAAACAATGTATGCTCAAAGTCCTGTCAATGATTTTCCAAATATTCAAAGGTTAAAATCCATTTTTCTTCTACTGCCTAGCCATTTTACATTGCCTTTATTTCTGCTCCCGCTTTCGGTTCCATCCTTCATTTCGGTTCTGACTTGGAGGACATGTCATTTCTCTTCCGACCTCTCATTCTCGCACTCGAAGTCTTGGGTGGCCTAGTTCTACTGTCTGTTGTTTCTGTTGATGCTTGCTTATCACACACAATGGGTAGCTGTTTGTAGTGAGCTCTCATGTGGTTGATTTAAACTGATTCCTTCTGAGTCCGCCAGTCCTGCTTAGTCTTTCTTAAACCACAATCAACTTAATTAATTGATCCCTTGAGAGTTCTTGGGCAGCATACACAAAGAATGTAAATTTAAACCCCAGGCCCTCATGAGGTCTGAATTCTTAAGTAAGACTCTTTTTTTTAATTCCCAATTCCCAGCAAAGGCTAAGACAGGCGATTTTCATAGCAGCTTTCATTGTTAGATGAATCTTTTTCACTAAGAACACAATTTTTCATTAAGAACACATATTTTTCAAGGCTTCTTGGTTTTGCAGGCTCCTTTTCAATTCTACCAACCTTGTAGGACCCAACCCTTGTTTTCCCACTCCAACACACTTACCTACTTATATCCTACTGGGTAACGTTTAAAAGCCAGGGCTCTGGGTTTCTGTGATTGACACACACCTGCAAGGCAACCTACAGCTTAGTTGCTTACTCATCACCCTGATATCAGCTCGCTCTCTCTCTCTCTCTCTCTCTCTCTCTCTCTCTCTCTCTCTCTCTCTCTCTTTCTCTCTCTCTCTCCTACACACACACACACACACACACACATACACACACACATTTTTAGCTACTGTGAACTTAGTTTGTAGTTTATAAGTTTATTTAAGCATTTAAATGGTTGCTTTCTGTATAATGTCTAACATATCCACAGCTCTCTGTAAGAGAGGGTCTTGGTATCCATTCTGTCAGTGTACCAGGGGCAGACACTTGCCAGGCTCTGCCTGCTTCTTAAAGGTTGCTAACATAATATTGATGCACCTGTAAACTCTGTAACCTCTCAGCTGAACTATAGCTAAATTTCTAGAATAACACTCCACCCAAAAAGGGGAGGGGCAACTAAGCTGGGATGTCAACTAACTCTCTTTCAAAGTATGCTAGCACACATCAGTGACTAAAAAGTCACTCAGCAGGAACGAGATTCTGCCTCTTTTATTCCAAAGGAACAATAATACAGAGACCATTCAGCTCTATACAGAATAACCAAGCACTTATTCTTTACCAGAGACAGAATGCAAACCCTAAAATGTGATTAAAATGTGAATTCGATCCTCACACAGTGGAACAAGATTCTTTAAAATGTTTTCTTCAAGAAATGCAAACTGACTGACAAGTAGAGATTGCCTAGAGCATTTGTTGAGAATCTGAGTCAAGCCCTGGCTCCGTGAATAAAACTGATCCGTAAGAGGTGAGTTACACCATGCATTTCCCTAAGTATCTCAAAGTGTTCCTACCCACTCTTCTACGTGACAGTTCAAACTCCTCCTTGGTTTACAATAGGCCTGTCTTTCCAACGTGTTTCTCTGCTCATTCCATCCCACTCTTTCTGTTAATACTCATTTATGTTCTTATGCATATTCTTTGCCCTGTATCTAGAGTTCTCTTTTCTCAGACATTTACATGGATCCCATATTTTGCCACCTGGGTCTCATCTCACATAAGATGCTTTGAGAGCAGCCCTTCCCTGACAACTTAGTAAAAATGACTTTCCCCAACCGTATCATTTATGACATCATCCATGTTTTAATTTCTTAGGAATCCATATCAGTATCTAAATCAATTTGTCATTTGTGCATTTTCTCATTTATGGTGCTCACATTTCTCTGTATTCTTCAAATGCCCTTGCCATACACATCAAGTGCTCTGCTCCTGTTTCAAATGAATAGTCAGTGATGTCTGTACATGCATAGGACAGAAAAGTTCCATGTGTATCCCGTAACAGCTTCTCAAGAAAAAGAGAGAGAGATCCCATTAGGTACATTAAGCGCCATTAGGTCCTACCATGGCCAGAGGATAAATAATGAACACTGTTGGAACCAAGCACAAGAGAACTGTACATGTCCTGAAGATGGGCTACATTTATTGAATGATCATGGTGAGTCACAGTTTTCACAAGGAAAGTGAGTTTGTGGTGGCCCTGCAGATGTGAGATCCTTTCTTCCTTATGCTATCAGCATGAACTGGAATGGTTTGCGTTTGGGCCACTTGTCCAGAGGCGGCCACAAGTCCAAACATAGATAATGTCACATTTCAGAAGCCCCTTAGGTTCCCTGGGCTGAGTCATCAGGCACTTAAACCCCGAAATTCATTGGCTGCTTACAGCAACTACATGTTTTACTGTCTTATATTTGTTAGTGATTTTTTTATTGAGCTATATATTTTTCTCCACTTCCTTCACTCCCTCTCCACCCTCCCCTTCTACCCTCTCCCATGGTCTCCATGCTCCTAATTTACTCAGGAGATCATGTCTTTTTTCTACTTCCCAAGTAGATTGGATCCATGTATGTCTCTCTTAGGGTGGTCCTCTTTGTTCTCTATGTTCTCTGGGATTGTGATTTGTAGGCTGATTTTTCTTTGCTTTATGTCTGAAAAACACTTATGAGTGAATACATATTATATTTATGTTTCCGGGTCTGGGTAACCTTATTTAATATGATGTTTTCTAGATTTATAAATTTCAAGATGTCATTATTGTTCTCCACTGTGTAGTACTTCACTGTGTAAATGTACCACATCTTCTTTATCCATTCTTCAGTGGAGGGGCAATTAGGTTCTGGCTATGACAAACAATGCTGCTATGACCATAGTTGAGCACATGTCCTTGTGGCACGATTGAACATCCTTTGGATATATACCCAAAAGTGGTATTGCTGGGTCTTGAGGAAGGTTGTTTCCTATTTTCTGAAAAATCACCACACTAATATCCAAATGGGTTGTACCAGCTTGCACTCCCACCAACAATGGAGGAGTGTTCTCTTTACCTCACATCCTCTCCAGCATAAACTGTCATCAGTGTTTTTGATCTTAGCCATTCTTACAGGTGTAAGATGGAATTTCAGAGTTGTTTTGATTTTTGCTTTCTTCTGATGGCTAAGGATATTGAGCATTTCTTTAAGTGTCTTTCAGCCATTTTAGATTCCTCTGTTGAGAGTTCTCTGTTTAGGTCTGTACTCCATTTTTTATTGGGTTATTTGTTCTTTTGATGTCCAGTTTCTTGAGTTCTTTGTATATTTTGGAGATAAGACCTCTGTCCAATATAGGGTTGGTGAAGATCTTTTCCCATTCTGTAGACTGCTGTTTTGTCTTGTTAACCATGTCCTTTGCTTTACAGAAGCTTTTCAGTTTCAGGAGGTCCCATTTATTAATTGTTTCTCTCAGTGTCTGTGCTACTGGTGTTATATTTAGGAAGTGATCTCCTGTGCCAATGCGTTCAAGTGTACTTCCTACTTTCTCTTCTGTGAGCATCAGTGTGGTTGGTTTTAGGCTGAGGTCTTTGATCCATTTGGACTTGCGTTTTGTGCATGGCAATAGATATGGATCTATTTTCATCTTCTACATGTTGATATCCAGTTATGCTAGCACCATTTGTTGAATATAATTTCTTTTTTCCATTTTATATTTTTTACTTCTCTGTCAAAAATCAGGTTTTCATAAGTGTGTGGATTTGATATCTGGGTCTTTAATTTGGTTCCATTGGTCCACATTTGTTAGTGATGAAGAGAAAGAATCTATAGGTTGTATGTGTTCCATTTCATCACTCGGTTATGACAAAAATGAATATGTCAGTCACAAAATAATTTTAAATCAGATTGTCTGTAAGGCTTATTGAAGAACTGGTCTTGCCAGAGTGGACCAGAGCAGGGTCAGCTGCCTTAGGGCTATGATTCCCACATTGCAGGGCTCCTCAGAGTGGAATGGGATGATCATTAAGTCTATGTCACTTAAAGCCCTTGTTTGAAACTCGGGTTCCCAACCACTACTCTCCAGAGCCATTAATTGAGAACCCCTCTTGAATGGGGCCCAGAAATCTGCCTAACACTGACAAGACCCAAGTAGTTTCGCCTTATGACTCTACAAGAGGAAAAACATCAGCCCCTAGCTTTGCTCTGATCTGGGGCAAAAGCAAAGTAATAAACAAAATATTAATGTTAACAATGACCTCTCTCTCTCTTCCTTCCTCAACCATTTTAGACAACTTTCCCAAGTTCACACAGAACTAATGAGAAGCCAGGATTCCAGATCATGGTCTTCCTGCTCCCAGATGTGTTTACAATTGTCACTAAACCTTAGCAGAACATAGTAGAGTACGTCATACTTTAGGGCTTTGGTCTTGGCCCCAAAATCAGTGAGGTCAAAACCAACACACCATTCACTATCTATGCAGCCTTAGGAAGTTTTTTTGCCTCCTGGGGTTCCAGCAGCCCCTTTTGTTAGGTGCAAATTAGACACATGCATCCCCACCTCCCAAGGTTATGTGTGAAGAATAATGGAGATGATGCAGACACAGTGTTGAGGAGAAGACTGGGCCAACATAAAGCACACATCATGCATTAACCAATCTCACTTCAGTGCCTGTCACTGGTCCCTTATAAGAACCCGGGCTAGCACAAGATGGAGCTAAAGAAAACCCGTCTTCTCTGTTGGAAAACAAGCAGCAGCACATGCTCCACCAGGTCAGTCATGTTGTCTTTGGAGATAAAGGATGGCACGTTATTTGAACCTAAATGTTCAAAGGGCACCAACTCCTTTCTAGCCCAGAACATTTCCAGCCTGGCTTCTGCTTTTCCTTTCATGCCTCCTAATGGCCCTGTCTGTCATTATGAACCTTTCAGTTCTGCTCCTCCGAGACACAAAGGGATTCCATCCTTTAATCCTCAATATAGTTTGTCTTTATAGTTTGGCAGCTTCGGGTTGGGTACAGCAGTAACTCCTGCAACCTGCCTCTCATTATGCCAAGAACCACAATGTGTTGCCGCATCAAAGCGTGAGCAGTAACAAATGCTTTCCCATACTGGGAAGCGCTCTTTACAGCCAGCTTCCCAAGTGCCCTCTTGACACAGAAGAACTTTTTGAACTAACATCAATCATCATTAGCGGCAAATGGCGCTATCTGTCCAGGTGACATCTCTGCCAAGGAAGGAAGCTACAGCCTGAGAATGTCAGCTGAGAGCTCAAGATTGAAACAGAGACAGGGCAAAGCACTTTTTGCCTCTCTGACAAAAAAAAATACTCTATAAAGTCATATTTCTGCTAAATCTTAAGGATGTACTAAAATTGTTAATTTTTCTCTCCAAATAAAACTATTTTTAGAGTTGAACATAAAATTTTAAACAAGTCACTATTTACAACCATAGATAATTCAAGGATGTGGGGGGAGGCACAAAGGAGAGCAAGCAAAAAAAAAGTGGCATTGTCACCCTAGCCTTACTGAAATCCTTTCATGCAGAGAAGCATCTGGACTCATCCCAAAGCGTCCACCCAGGAGGCAGGGAAGGGGATGTAGGGACAGGGGCTGAGGTGGGAATGAGTGACAGGCATATAAACTCTAAGCTCTCTCAGACTACAGATCTGACAACCACACTGGCTGGTTTTCTTTGTGAAAGTTCTATGCATTGAGCAACACCCAGTCTCAGTAGGACTCACCCAAACTTAAGCAAGAGCCACACAGAAAAGCAGCTTCCTGCTTGATAGGACTTCCCATTGGTTGCACCAGACTGGAATTTTTCCTTTCAAATATTCTAAAACCTGTAAAACCTTCCCAAAAAAGGTCTCATAAAAACTCAGTCATTTATTAATAAATTAACGAAGCTTGAAAACTCCTTAGAAACATCTTTTTTCGAGCAAGGAAAACTTGGCTTCTGATGAAAGGTAACCAACCACTCCTAGAAAAAAAGTCTGCTCAATATTTTTCCACAGGTTACTACAAAGCCTGTTGATTTGGCCTTAAGGTTCAACTCCTCAAAAATCTCTGGCCTGAAAGGATACACACAGAGGAGCTGAAGTTTGAGAATGGTGATTGTTCTGTAAGTCTAAGCCTTGCATGAAAGGGAGAATCTCTCCAGGAGTCTAGTTTGATTGGTGTTAACCTCTAAGTTCATGAAACACCAACGGGTCTCAGATTCTAGCAGTGAATCTGTGCCACTGTTTCAGGAAGAGTAATGGTGAACCATCAACCATCTGTGTTGGCTAACAATGACATATTATCATTACTAACTCCTACCCTTGATATGGCAAATGTCCTCAGAGAGTCCCAGGTCTGATATTGTTTTGGTATTAATCCATCTACTGAGTCTCACCTGCTGCCACTATTCCTTGGAACACATGAGTCTCAGCACAAAGGTACATAAAAATATGAAAAAAAAAACCTGCCTCACTCTAATAGGGTACAAACTGCACTAATGAATCAAAAAATGATTGCAAAATACTACTAGTAATGCAATCAATTTGTAAAAAGAAAGATCTCTTTTAGATGAATAAAATAAAAATCAAAGAGAAAAGTAACAGAATCCAGAAACTGTAGTTCAGATACTGAAAATATTTTATTAAATGACTGGGCAGAGCAGAGTTCTAGTGTAATACACAGAAAGGGAAAAGGAAGACTTCCTCCTAGAATCCACTTCCAAGATTCAGATTTTGATGTGAACTTCCTGGGTATTCCTCAATCACCAAGTGTGTTGGTTTGAAAGAAAATGGCCTCCATAGGGAATGGCTTTATGGAATAGGTGTGGCCTTGCTGGAGGAAGTGTGTCACTGTGGAGGTGGGCTTTGAGGTCTCCTATGCTCAAGCCACACCCAGCGTCTCAGTCCACTTCTGTTTCATGCAGATCAAGATGTAGAACTCTCAGTTCCTTCTCCAGCACCATGTCTGCCTGCAAATAATGGACTACACCTCTTCAACCATAAACCAGCCCCAATTAAATGTATTCCTTTACAAGAGTTGCTGTGGTCATGGTGTCTCTTCATAGTGATAGAAATCCTAACTAAGACACCAAGCTACTAAAACTCCTTACCTCCACACCCCACAAGTTGTCTGCCTGGACTGCAAGCCACATAGCAACAGCTTTACACCCACCTTCTGTGGTCTTCTTAGTGATCTACATGGTTCATAGGCCAGGAAGCCCTGGTCTTGCTAAATTAACTGAGCAGAGTGAATCAAAGAGGCTTTAAGCATCTATCTATGCTCATCTTTTTCTCCTGTAAGCCAGGGGTTCAAAGACTTTCTCAAGGTCACACAGCAATTCAGGACTACAAGCCAGGTCTCCCATTACACAAACTACTGATTTTCACATGACCACGATGAAGCCTGTAGAATTGAGCCCTACCTGCATTTCAGATATCTCTCTTCCACCTAACCAGAATCCTGTGGCTACCCTCACACCTTATCAAGAGAATTGCCCTTGAATTACAAAATCTCACTGCCCAAGGGTACTTAGGAAGGTTCCCTAACTTAATACTAGACTGTCTGTAGCTTAGGATGCAAAGATAAAAAATGCCTACATCCTTGTCTCAATGCAAGGTAGACTCCAATGTAATTAATACTCCGGTATATCCCACAGGGTCATGCTGAGGCTAGAATGCCTAAGACTACATCCCTTCTCCTGAGAACACTCTTTAACCAATAACTTACATAAGTTCCCCTCTCTTCAGCTTTGTTTCTAGTGGGCTTGACCTAACAAGGTTCTCCATGAGTGTTCCAAGCTGGCACATTGGTTCAAGCCCAGAGTGACCAAATGACCTCCATGATTATGTATGTAGAATCCCAGTCAGGAATAACTAATCTCCCTTCCAGCTTAGAAGTCTACTCTTCCTCAAGGAAAAAAGTACTAATGTCCTGTTTCTTGACCCCTCCACTCTCATCTGACCTGTAGTGAGGACCTCAAAATATTCTCAAATCTGAAGCCAGTCCAACTGAGTTTACCAATACAAGAATATTCTCTAAAATACTTACTTTTCAGTGTTTCTTGAGGAACATAGATACATCTCCCAAGCATCCTATAACTAGCTTCTTATACTACAAAACCTCTTTAATAAATCTATGGCTTCCATCAAGGTAATGTCACATCATTGCTCAGGGAAATCACTGTTCTTGCTCCTTGTTCTAACTGGCGCTCTTCTCTGGAGTCAGAATATAGAATGGGGAGCTGGTTCCCGGGAATTCCTGTCTATTGATACCTCATTTGTATAAAACAGCATCCTAAAAAATAGTTAGGACTGTTTTCTCTCCAAGCAGAGATGAGATTATTAACAACATATATGGGAAATTTATAATCTGCATTATAGCAGTCGTATTTTTATAGAACTTAATATGTGCCAGGCACAAGAAGTATGCCACTCCTGAGTCATCACCTGGGAAAAGATGGAACCGACAGCTGAATGCCTTGATGAAGATTAAATACAAACACACAGTCAAAATAGAGCATGAACCTGGGATTGTCTAACGACAAAGCATGCGAATGCACCACTTCTTCGCTGCTGCTACTCTAGTGCAAGAAATGCTTCTTCGCCGCAGCTATTCCCATTCCGAGCTAAGATTCCTAACTTAGAGTAACTGGGTGCTCTTGAAAGCACATAAAATCCTTTGACCTTGAAAGGGGGAGCAATATAGGGGACAACTAGTGTGTAAACGGGCAAAGATGCAAAGAGGCTTTGGCAGATGTTAGAAGAGGTGTGCTCCTCCCTACCGATCTCATGGGTCTGATTAATGTCTGAACATCATATCCAGCACTGATGCTGAGAGGAGGACATGTAAGTTACGCAGGTTAATGACCTCTGGACCCAGAGAATGATAGAGTACTGAAGTTCTTGGGTTTTCTCCTTTCTCTGTATCTCTTCTGAGTGCTACTGCTGTTGCTGTTTTCCCGTTATCCTGGTTAGGTTTCTTGTCAGTATGACACATGTTAGAGTTATCTAGGAAAAGAAACCTTAACTGAGAAAAACACATCCACCAAATTACCCGTAGGCAAGTCTGTGGGGGCATTTTCCTGATTAATGTGGGAGAGCCCAACCCATGCAGGGGGCTGGTACCACCTCTGAGTCCCAAGTCCTGGATGGCATGAGGAAATACGCTGATGAAGCCAGTAAGCAGCACTCCTCAATGACCTCTGCTTCCATTCCTGCTCCTGATTCTTGCCTTGAGTTCTTGCCCTGACTTCCTTCAGTGACAATGTGACCTGAGAACGATAAGCTGAGATAACTCCTTTCCTCCCCAATTGTCCATGGCCATGGTGCCTCATCACAGCAAGAGGAACCTTAACGATGACCCCCATGCATGTCCTCATTCATCCTAAAGAGGCCAGCAACCTGGACATGCCAAGAGGCTTAGATCAAAAACAATGAAACCAAAAAGCCTGTTTGGTTTATCCAAAGAACTGGAAAACAATCAGAATAGACCCTTTGAAATAGGAAACATTTAGATAATAAACTCCCTCTTCTAAAGTCAAATACCACGGAAGAACTGCAGTCACTTACAGAGAGAGAGGGGTGGGGGGGACAGAGAGAGAAACACACAAGAGGTACAGTGGGAAGCCTAGACTGTACAGAGGTGAGCAACACCCCCACTACACAGTTCTTTCAGAGACAGCTAAGAGGGGAGGCTGGACTTTTACCTCTGCTGAGAACAACGCTTCTCTGAGGTAGTGTCAGGGTGTAGAGGAGAGAAAGGACTCTGCAGTGGGGAAGCGGTCCACAGTCCAGGTGGTGTCAGTGAAGTCAAAGGGGAAGGGCTAACAAGACCCTTCTACCAGAGCGTCATTGGCTTCAAAGAGTAACAGCAGAGAGGACATCTTCAGACAGCTAAGAAAGCAATAGGAATTCAGCAAAGAAAATGAATATAGGAGAACCAAGCAAAAATTTTGGAACTTACTAGATGGAGTCCACAAAAGAATGAGTAAAGCAGAGAAAAAAAGTCCACAGTTGCCAAGATAGAATGAAAAATGGTCTAGGCTAAATGATAATGATTAATCACACTAGGGGAAAATTAATAGCACTTCAAAGACCTGTAGGACAAAAGAACTAAAATTTCAGTCAGCTGACTCCCACAAGGACTAGAAAAATAAATGTACAGCTGAAGTAGCTAAAGGTATAATGGCTAAAATCTTTCCAAAGTTGGCAAAAAGCAGAGAAGAGGGTCTGACTAAACACTGACAGAGAAGTCAGAAGAACTTCACATCAAGACACATTATGGGCACAGCAACGGTGAAGAAACAAGCCAGAGAGAAACTGCATGTCACTTATAGAAAGAAAAAAATCCCATAGCAAAAAAATTCTCAAAAGGAGTCAAGGAGGCTCAAAGGAAGCGGTGTGATGTTTTTCAAACGCTGAAAGAATAGACCTGTCAATCAGACCTATATCCAGAGAAAATATTCCTCAAGGATGCCATCCGCAGATGAGGGAGAATGAAGGCAAGTTCTCCTTAACAGACATGTCCCTAAAAGAGTGGCTAAAGAGTTCTCTGAGTGAAAAGGAAAAGAAAAGCAAGTAGAGACATCAGGAATGAAGGGAAGGAAGGAGGGGGAAAAGGAAGGAAGGAAGGAAGGAAGGAAGGAAGGAAGGAAGGAAGGAAGAAAGGAAGGAAAAAGAATAAAAAATATGGGTAAATATGATAGAATTTGCTTCTCTTGAGTTTTCTAAATTTAGTTAATGATTAAAACAGAAGGCATACCGCCACCTCACATGCTTCTCAGAGTACACCAAGGAAATATTTAGTACAAGCAAATTACAAAAGAGAACAGGTGGTAAGAGTTAAGTTTCTATACTTGGTTGGAACTAACAAAATGGCACCACCGGTAGACCATGATAAATTATTTATGTGTGTGTGTAAAAAGCTATATAAAGGGATACACTCTAAAACATTATAAGTAACTCAAAATGGATTCTATAAAAAGCTCAAATCACCTAGAGGGAAAAAAAGCAGAGGCAAAATAGATGACGAAGAGGGTAGAGACATCCCCCTTCTTCTAGGGCCACTCGACCACAGACTGAACCTTCTTGGGAAGCATAGCCCCGGTGCTTCTCTGAGGGTACACCTGAAGTGCAACAGGGGAAGATCCCAGCAGTCTCCACCTCCGAGTTCTGTTCTGGGTGCAATGGTAGTTGATAAAATTTGTATGATGTCCCCAAAGAGTGCTTCTCAAAGGTTATCAGCTGACCTGCCATCACACCCAAAGGACTTCTTGCCAGGACTTGAGTCTTAACTAATCTTCTACTTGGAGGATGCTCTCTCTGAGGGGAGGAGCTTTATTTACATCCTGGTTACAGAATCCTGAAGTCCTTCTTGGTGTGTGACCCATGCTAATAAGGAAACAGAGCTAGGGAGAAAAGGTCTCGTGTGGGTGGAGCAAGAAGAAACAACTATTTTAAGAGATGTCCGTCCCGTATACTGTGGTGACAGGTTCAAATTCCGCTATAGCGGAAATTTGGTGAAATCACTATAGCAGAGGAAATTCTAGCAGGTACTTTAAAACTAAAGAAGATGAGGATGAAAATGAATACTGAGCATTGAAACGAATGGCCTTCCTTTTAATTTTATTAGGGACAGTAGTACTGAATCTTTCCAGGAAGGTAGGGTTTCCCCAAGTCTTACAATAAATCATTTTATATAGTGTGCCAGCCTTGTGTTTCTGGCCCCTCTATGTGAGTCTTCTAGAAAAACACTTATGAAAACATTGCATTATGGTTGTTGATCATTTTTACGCTTAAGGCATAAAAAGAAAAGGCAGGGCCAGAGAGATGCTCAGCAGATAAAGGTGCTTGCTGCCAAGTATGATTTCTTGAGTTTGATCCCCAGAACCCACAAAGTGGGATGAGAGCACCTCCTACAAGTGGTTCTTTGGTCCCCCCATGAACCTGCACAGATGAGTGCACACACATTGAGTGCAGAATGTGGGGTAAATAAATGCAAAATAGTTTTTAAAAAAGCAATCTTAGGGAAGGGTATTTACATTTCCAATGTCATTCTTTATTCTGAAAGTATCTTTAGTCATTTCAACATAAAAGCATCTTAATATTATTAATAATGGTGCTGGCAATTTAAAATATTAAAATCTACATTAGCAAAAATGGGGCTTTGATTCATTGCCTCTTTCCAAGTAAGCACATCTCAGTTAGCATGCTCTTGCCCTCTTCCTTCCAACCTCCAGTCCTTTTCCCTCCCATCTGGTTTCCACTTCTCTCCACTTCTCCACCTTGCCCTGATCCAGGATCCAACAAAAAACAAGTCTGAAGGAGACAAAATCAGGGGTGACAAAATAAAGGGGTGAGTGGGAGGAGCAAATGTCTGAACATGTCCTCCTATTCTCGGTAGCCTAGAATGTTTTTGCGATAGTCGTTCTTTTTTCCTAGGGAACTCTGCTTTAGTGTTTAAATTCTGTTCCAACAGAATCTTCTGTTGCACTCTGATCTGTGTCCCCGGATTCTTAAAGGATATGTTTGAAGACACTATCAGAAAGACAACTTTGGGTTTAGGGAAATAATCTTTCTTCCAGCAAAAGGCAAACAGCTAGAGAAAGCTTCTCTTTCCACATTTAAATTCTTAGAAACAGGAATGGTACTTGTAAAAATGAAAGAAGGTTGTACAAAATTCAGAAAGGGAGCTTCCAGGGCTTCTTATATATTATTAAACTTGAAACTAACGTCTCAAGTTAATGTTGCTCCTTCTGCCTTGAGCTGACTATTTGAACACTAAATTTGATGCTCAGGATGCTCAGGTTCACAGCTATTTGCTTGCAGTGTAGGGCTCTGTTTCCAACTTTCACTGGTTGCTGTTTCTAAAATGAATGCAAACACATATGGAGAGAGAGAGAGAGAGAGAGAGAGAGAGAGAGAGAGAGAGAGAGAGAGAGAGAGAGAGAGAGAGAGAGAGAGAGAGAGAGAGGAGCGCGCACGCATGTGCACACGCACAACTTCATGGCCCCGCGGGTCTTCTAAGCACTCCTATCAACCTTGTTCTCCTTGTACAGGTAGTTTGGTATTTACTGTATTAATCCGTAATGTGCTGCCTTCCCACGGGCCCATGAAGCCAGTGGTTTTTCTAAAGCAGTCCTGGAATCCATTACCATGGAAACAAAAGGTATAAAAAGGTGTTTTTATCTAATGGAACTCTAAAAGAGATCGAGAGTGTTTTCAAAGTAAAGGCATAACCAAACACACTGTGGTTTCAAAAGGCCTTGGAATAGAGGATCAAGATGGGTTAACAGAGGACGCGACAATGGGACATGCAGCAGCAGAGGCACCGAGCGGGAGCTCCTGGGATGGGATGACTGTGAGCAGGTGGGGCTGCTAGCCAAGTTTACTCCCCAAACAAAGAGGCTGAAAGAACTCTAGTCTCCCCTTCTGCCAAGGTACAAGAATGGGGACTGAACTCTGGCCTTTCCTCACGAATGTGAATATGGTTTGTTTTTCAGACACTGTGAATGTCATGCACTCCCTGTCCCAGCAGATGAGCCCTGATACTTAAGTCTAGACACCACTGAAATAAGAAGCAAATGGAAGACCTTCCCATGAATAGTCTCACTTTACCGTCACTCCATTTGATCTGGAACTTGATTCCATATGTTCAGGAAATGCAGTCACAGGGAACAGTGTAGTTTGGGAAAGGAGTAGGCGCAAACACATGTATTTATTTTGATGCTTTCAGTGTTTTCCTGAAGGTCAAGTAATTTCACTACATCCGGCTATCAACTTCAGAAAGGAATTTTGCATGGACGAGCGCTTCCATAGAATGCTTCCTGCTGCACAGACAGCTCTGATCATCTACAATAATAAAACTCTCCCTGTCCGATGCCCTCAGAAAACATCTGGACGATGGAAAGCGCCTCCTTAGTGTTGCTAACAAATCTCCCAACATTTCCTGAGAGCCATGTGACCAACCCAGCAGGAAGGCAGGCACACAGGGTCACAAGCAGTAAGTTTCCATCCTCGTATGAAGGCCACTGTCCACTGTGCGTATGCTGAACGGCCCGCCTACCATTCCAGCCACCTACAGACTGAGAGTGTAAGGCTTGCAGAGTTGACACTTCCCATCTGGAGGGTTTAACGTCTCTGCTCAAAGGCAAGCCTTCGGAAAATGGCAAGGAGAAATGGATTTAACCCAGAAATTGGATTAAAGTAACAGCGGGAGCATAGTCAAATAAAGGAAACCACCAGGAAATCTGAAAATATACCATAGAAAGGTGATATAAAGCAATAGTTTAGGATGCATGGGTCCATCAGACCCAAGTTTTATATGGAGTGGCCATATGACCTTTGACGAACGTCTTTCCCTCATCCAGAAGCCATGCTTCTCTGACAGCTGTGATGGGGTATGTCATGTGATTATGTATATCAAGTGTTTAGCATCATGCCTGGCTTCTAGGAAGCTGACAATAAGCATTAATGCTTGTGCTGCTGGTCTCAGAAGCAGATAAGGCAGCAGAGATGCTGGAGAACTCAGGGTTCAGGAAGAGGAGGGGCCCTCGGGTAGCTGTAGGGATGCTCAGGGATAGAGAGGTCATCAGAACACAGGGTTGGATGGAGTTACACTTGACCCCAGAGAGACTAGTCTACCCTGTGGAGGGTCTTCATAGACTAGCTTAGTCATTGTTTGTTCTGTTGTGCTGTTCTGTCTTTCAAACGCTGGGCTCACAGGTATGTGCCACCACACCTGGTCCCAAAGAATGTTTTAATTTGTGTGCCAGGTTACAAAGGAAAACATTAATGTTTCTTCTAATGTTACAATAACAAGATTTTATGACTCCAAGTACTTGGAAACTGAGGAACACAATCACTTTTTTTTATATCTCTATTATGTGTCAAGCTTCTTAAAGCATCTTTAAAATACCAAGATGTCACTGTGCACTGTATTCAAATGCCCACAGACAATACTGGGCCTGATTCATATTTAAAACCTGCACAACTCTGGCTGAACTTAATTCTAAGGTATCTGAAACAAAGCACAATGCAAAAAAAAAAAACTGTGTACCCTCCTGAGAACCAGTCTCTATGTGGGCATAGATCTTGCAGGGGTAATTCCCATCATGCATGTTGTACTTATTATTTATAGACCTTATATTTATTTTTCCATCCTAACCTAGACTCATACTATTTTAGTGAACTAAAATATTAATACTTAGTTTAAGCATCATGAAATTTTTAAATATGCTAAAATAATATTTATTCATCCTATAGTATGTATTTTAGAATCCTTGATTAATAATTTTTAAAAAGTTGTTGCGTGCTACGTATAACATTGATCAGCAGGGGCTGAAATGTAATTGTAATTAGAATTCAATGATACAGGTTTTCAGAGAAATATTTAAAGTATGTCTAAATCCCTTACTCCCAGGTCTCCCCATGGACATCAGCTCATGCACCACCCTGCTGCACGTGAAGTCCCCAGCCCCGAACACTCCTGAGATGGTGCAGGCTCAGATCCGCATGCAGCTGACAGATGGAGCACACGGCAGAAGCATGGTGCAGAGTTATTTCATTTTCTTTGGAGAAGGAAGCTATGGGAAAAATATTCTCCACTTAATCTATTTTATTTTCAGCAAGGTTTTACCTGTAAATATTAATTTATACACCAGCCAAACTCACTAGATGCTTCAGCTGCATGAATATCAATGAAATAAAGGCAGGCAATTTTTTAAAAAAAAAAATCAAATTTACAGTATCTTCTTTCCTCGGGCAAAAGAGGGAAAACTCAAAGAATTTAAAATTCCATCCCTGTGGTTTCTAAGACAACAGAACACCTTCCATTTCAATAGGGGAGGTTTGAAAAGTGGAAATTACAAAGCAAAATCTGCAACATTAACAAAAAAAAAAGAATTACATATGCCTTATTTCCAAATACCTTAAACGCTTTCCAATGAAAACATTGCCTGTTCCCCCAAACTTTCCCTGACTGAGACCATCACCACCTGACCAGTAGAGACAGTGCAGATATGATGAGTCTGCAGGAGGAGGGAGGAAGGAAAAGCAGTGAGCCCTGCGGGCTGGCTCTCTTATGAGACAGGCATGAGAAAAATCAACTCACTGACGGTGTTCAGCTTCTCTTTGAGCCATTATCTCTGTATCTGTGATTAATGAAAATAGTCCAAACAGTAAGGATAGCCAAAGGGAAAATGAAAATAGAGAAAGTTTTGATTTTAGGTTATATAAGTTTCCAGACAGCAAAGGTCAGCAGCTCCCTAAACCCAAGGGCAGTTCACCACCTTGCCTCCTGAGGGGCAACTTCTGCCCTCTGGGTGCTCCCTGCCCACTGGCTTGGATTTTAACTGGAACTTCCAGTTCTATGCTCAATGGAAGAGGTAGAACACTCCCAACTGCTTCATCTTTAATCTTTCTTGGAGACTCTTAATCTTTGAGGCTTTGTCATAGCGGAGAGATGGCCTGAAGAGGAAAAGACATTTCCGTTTCCTCTTTCTTCTACGTCCTTATAGGTTAGCATGAGCTGACATCAGGCCAAAGGTTTATGGGTATCTCAGGCTTGGAAGGTCGTTTCTTCTCTCTGGCCGCTAACTTTACACACTCCTACCTACTCAACTAAGCCCCACCCATTTCCACACCATTGTACAAAGCCTTGTGCTATGAATTGAATGATGTGTGCTCTCAAATTCATAGTTGGAAATTCCAACCCTCAATGCAACGTGAGCGAGAGGTGGGGCCTTTGGAAGATGTTAGGTCATGACGGTGGAGCCCTCACAACTGGATTGGTGCCATTTGAAGAAACAGGGCAAAGACGACAAGGGTCAAAGGCCCAGAGCATCTGCTTTGAGATACATCTTTGGGGGACGGGGTGTAAAGTTTAAGGGTAGGAAGAAGGGGTGGGTGTGGGAAGAGTTCAGAGGGAGTATAGGGTAGATATGATCAAAACAATATTTACAAAATCCTCAAAGAATTAATAAAATATTATATTTTTTTAAAGGAAAGAAGGGTGAGAGTTTTGATTTGAGAGATTTTATTGCTGTTTTGGTCTTCTCTCCTCTCCGCCCACCTCTTTCTCACTCATCCTGCCCTCCTGTTACAACAAAACAAGAGGGTAATGATCTATAAACCTGCCAAGAGAACTTTGCCAAGAACCCCGCAGCAGTACTCTGGTCTCAAACATCCCTCTTTAAGAAATAAGCACTGTGTACACTGTCCACACTAGGGCATAGCTCCTTAAGCTCTGGGTCACAACCCTACACGGGATCAAATACCTGAATGTGGAGGTTGTGAAAATGTGGCCACAGTTAAGCATTTCTAAGCACGCAGGCATCGAAACCTAATTCCGAATCAAATGTAACAAAGCCCAAGGTGTTTCCGTAAGCACTCACCTGGTTCCAATGCAGCTTTCATGGCAACCTTGGTTTCGAACACATACTGTGCACTTGGCACGGCCCATGCCATCAGCTCCCTTACCACAGTTCAGCCTCAGACACCTCAGGTCAGATTCTAGACTGTGTGTGCTGTAAACCACACTGTCTTTACTGCACACACCGTTATCTGCTCTTGGAAATTATGAACGATGGGGTTTAATGTGTTCCTGCTGTCATTCTTGAGCAATAAGTACATATTAATATATCTTTGTATTGTATGCACTGTGTAAGAATGTTTGTAAGTTTTGGCCTTTGGCGTCTTTTTTATTTTTCTTAATGGCTGCTGGAGAGACTGAAGAGGTAGAGGTAACAGAAAAGTACTTATCATGCAAACACGAAGAACTCAGTTTACATCCCAGCACCTACATATAATGTTGGCTTTGCAGCATGAAAACGGGAAGTTGGCACAAAGTCCCACCCCTCAGCAAGAAGTTATTTACAATTGAAAGCTGTGGGGAAATGGAGTGACCCTGAATATAACAACCACATCCCAAATCAGGCTGCATGCTTAGGAATAGTTGGCTAACACAAAACAGGAGCAATATTTTTTGGTTTTTGTTCTTTTTTCTTTTTCATTTTTTGGAGATATGTACTTTTTGTGTTTGTTTTGTTTTGTGTTGGTTTCATTTTGTTTTTTAAGAGAGAGAACATGAACATGATAAGGAGGAGGACATTTGGGAGGAGCTGTGGGAGGGGAAAGAATATGACCAAAACTTATTGTGTAACAATGTTTTTAATGAATTTTAAAATGTTATATGTGGAAGCATATGCCTGCAACACCTGCTGTTGGGAAAGGGACAGGGAGTAGAGAAAAGAGGATCCCAGAGGTTTGATGTCTATTTCGATATTCAATAAAAGGCCCTATATCAAACATTAAGGTAGAGAGCAATAAAGAAAGATATTCAGCATTGCTCTCAGGCACATGATCTCATGTGCAAATACACATGAGTACACTACACACATACATACCCAACTATTGTTTCAGTAGTTGACTTCAGTTTAAGCTGAAAAATAATTGAATGCATTTTGGTTTGGGATTAGGCCATATTTTCAAACAATTTCTGAGGTGACTGTAAACATACCTTTGTGTGTTAAATATTTAAATATGTAAATATTCTGTGAATCTTACTGCTCATTATCAAGAGCTACAAAATATCGATCAACTCCAAAAGCACTGAAGATGCTCTGTAGTATTAAATATTCACCTAAGACTTAAATATTTATGTAAGATAAGCAAACACATCCACCTCCCCACTCTGTACATTTGTCCTCATCTAAAAGATGCCAAACTGCATGCCAAACTGCATATGGCGGAGAATTATTTTAAAATAAATTTCTTAATGAATATTAACAGTAGATGTTGTCCGGGCAGTGGTGGCTCATGCCTTTAATCCTAGCACTTGGGAAGCAGAGACAGACGGATCTCTGGGTTCAAGGCCAGCCTGATCTACAGAGTGAGTTCCAGGACAGCCAGGGCTGTTACACAGAGAAACCCTATCTCAAAAACCAAAGAGAAATAAATAAATAAAAATAAACAGTATATGTTTGATGTATATAGCTATTTTATGTATTTATGTTCCTATGGTTGCATAAAAACATCTCAGACAACAAACGATCATTAAGAGGAGAATACTTAAGATGCCTGGGTCTGTACTATTCTATTGAGCAGTCCACCCTAAGTAAAACAACTTTCCTAATGGCTTGGACTTCCTCAGATGAAGTCAAACTTTCTTCTGAACCCAAAAGGTCGTCCAGTGATGTAGCCTTTACTAAATCATCTCATAGAGATCATTGTTACTTTACATGTTAATGAGGTCTCTTCAGCAGCATTTTAAGTAGCAGGATAGCTTAGTTTGGTGTACTCCCTACAAACTGTATAAATCGATGTCAAACATGATGGATTCATCTTTAGGACGCATGCTTCTGAATGAATACCGATTGCCTGTTTTGCCAATTAAGAGAAAGAAGGACAATGAATGGATAAAATGCTCACATCTCTTCACTCAATTCTACTTCCCTTTGTGGAATGGAAATTTTCACTTACACCAATAACTCCTTACCATTATCTGACCAGGCCTATCATAACATTCTGTCTTACATGAGTCCACTCTCATCAGCCCAGGTAAGTCTGCAGTGAATAAACACATTCTCCTTCTCTATGAAATTCTTTTCCAATGGACTAAATTATCCATAGTTCACCAAAATGACAACTTAGCAGAATATAATAAATGTTTAACTTAGTTATTCCCATTTAAATAGAAGAAGATAGTGACATGAATTGAAATTTAATATACTGAATTCCAGTCTTCTTCTGACTGTCCTGGGAGGAATATGACTTCTAGAGCGAGTGCCTCTGGATTTTTTTCAGTGCTGCCATCTATGACACTTGTACCCAGTGACAGGAATGAGTATTAAACAGAACATCTCTGGGAGAAAAGAGTTCTTTCCTCAGCAAAGAATAACAGTCATTGTCTAGTGTGAGCCTACTATTTGAATCTTTGAATCAACACACTAAATACAGAAAAAGATTAAAATTAAAATTAAAAAAAATTCACATATCTGTAGGATAATGCTCTTGTATCCTGTGAAGATTTGGCAATTGCATTGGCTTAATAACAAGTTGATTGGCCTGTAGCCAAGCAGGAAATATAGGTGGGGAAACCAATCTAGAAGAATTCTGGGAAGAGGAAAGGCTCAGTCTGTAGTCGCCACCCAGACATAGAGGAAGCAAGATAAGAATGCCACATGGCTAAACAGAGACAAGAATTATGGGTTAATTTAAGTTGTAAGAGTTTGTTAATAATAAACCTGAGCTAATATGTCAAACAGTTTAGAACTAATATAAGCCTCTGTGTGTTTCTTTGGGATTGAATGGCTGAGGGACCAGGCAGGACAGAAACTTCTATCTACATCACATCCAAAAGGAACTTACTGCTACCATCCATTCCAAGAGTTAGTCAGCTATTCCTCCTTACCCACAATTCCACCAGAAGTTCTGGGGTTCTAAGAAGGTCTAGGCCAGCCAAAAAAATTTTTTAAAACTCGATCCTAAGGTAAAATTTTTTCAAGAACATAAATGCTATTAAAATTAAGAAAAGTTTATCTTTGGGTCACCTAATCATTCCCTTGGAATGCTATTATTTAATTAAGTGATTCTTGGGGCCTACCACATGGACTTCAATATGCTATTTTCTTAACTTACCTGGCTGGATAGGGAGCCAATGAGATCCCATAAAAAGCTGGACCATAGGATAGCCAAGCCATATCCCAAAATTGAGTTGACCAAATTATGGGTTTTTTTTATTTCTTGACCAGTGATTTTATGTTAGTCTACCATTCTCACATGATAGTGTTAGTATAAATGGTTGAGGGGTACAAATCAAAACATCTAAGAGTGGTAGTTTTATCACAACAAATATTTACGGTGCTCACGGGAGATCAGCTCTTAGCTTTGACCTCTGCAGTTTGTCTTGTTAGCTAGCGTTCATTACAAACCTTCAGAAGAAGTGGGGTTCCTGCCATCTTTTTCTACATACACAAGCTATGTGTGAAGAGATTAATCCTCTTGTCTATGATCACACAGCTAATAAACATTATATCGGATTTTGAACCGAGCAAGTCTGACTGTAGAGCCTGACCTGTTTCATAAAATTCATATTCATTTGTTTTATTCAAAAGAATATGAGTATCACTAGAAGAATTATTACAATATTCTACCCTTTCAATAGACATCTTGTTATAAGAATAATGATCATATCTATACATTAGAAAACAATGAGAAATCTGCACCAACAGGATGTGCCATTTGTGCCATAAGCAACATAAGCACAAGCATTCTGAGGATGCTAATAAATGGAATTGCCACACGTAAATATTTAGATTTAAAAAGTAGAAAGTAATGCAAACATTAATCAAAATTAGATTTTTCCCCTCAATCCAGATGAGGAGAAATAGGAGGGAGCTGCTAGCGTAAGAGTGTTACCATGCACATAACCCAAAGAGCCTCATGTGGTACTGTGAGGTGGGAGATGGGGAGAAAGAAATGTCTTCACCAAAGCTTTGACCAGCCAATAGGCTAGTGTATCAGGGAAATCAGCTCCACGTGCTTAGCAGGAACCTTGAAGAGACTTGAGAACACAAATGGCCATCACTGAACACATATGCCTACTGGTTTTCTGGATCTAATGCAGGAAAACTGCAGCAATTGGTCTCATTCTGGATACAGATCAAGGTGTCTGTGGGCAAAGCTATGCTCAGACCCCTTCATCTTACCATGTGTTTGCTACATCTGCTTATATTTTTAAGAATGCTTAGGAAAGTCCCCCATTACAGCAAGAGAGAGAGAGAGAGAGAGAGAGAGAGAGAGAGAGAGAGAGAGAGAGAGAGATGTTTCCTTCTTTGGCCAGATTATGTGTTATATCAATTAAGTGGATAAATAGGCCCTTTCCCCAGTGTGGGAGAAGAAGAGCTTCTGGTGACCCTCTATTGATTAAGACTGCTGTAGAGTGTTATTTGCAATCCAGCTGCATAATGGAAATCAGGAGGTAGCTGTCATGGTTTCTAAAGACAAATTGCTGGGAGCTGAGACAAATCATAGCCTCTTCACTTCTTACTGTTCTCAACTCCCAGTTAATGTGTATCTTACAGTCTACGTTTTTAAAATCAGTTTTCCTTGCGGTCTCGCGAGTGAAAAATGTTAATATGGATGGCCCTGCTTTTGAGATCATGTTTTAGTGACCAGGACACTGATTGTGACTTTCTGAGCTATGTATTATTTAGGAAAGAACACAACATCCAAAGGGGCACACAATTAAACCGAGATCCCTACAACAGCCGCTGTGGTTGCGACCCCTAAGAACAGAAGATTAACCAGGTATGAGTCAAAAGACAAAAGGCTGCTGTCAGTCAGAACGTGGCTAAACCTCATTTCTGTTTTGCATCCTTTACTTGCTAAGTCAGCCAGCAAGCAATTTATGTGGAGCGTTGGTTCTCAAAGCAGGGGCTGCGAAACAGCAACATCAGCAACACTTGGGAAGCTTTAGAAATGCCAGTTTTCAGACCATTCCTGGATCTACTGAATAAGAAACTCTGAAGGTGGGCTCAGCAATCTGTTTCAGCAAGGCCCCGGGGTGATGTTGATACAAACTGAGCTGGAGAGCCACTGAACCGGAACCACACACTGCCTCCAGAGGTTAAGCTTCCTTAGGAAGAGGTAGCCTTTAGTTGTTAATAAAAAGTAAATTAAATAAAAACCAAATCTATGAAAGGCACCTGTGCTGAAAACCAAATAAAATCACAGCAATCTTTAGCTTTTCTGTAAATCCAAAATAGACTAAAAAATAATAATAATAATGAAAAAAAGAAAGCCCTTAAAATAAACTCTTTTATTTTATTTTAATTGCTATCCTTAGGGAAAATGAGTAGAAAAGCGTTTTCCTTATGCAGATTTATTTATTTATTTATCTCTACTATAACTTTTTCCAGAAAGGTTTGTAGACCACTATTTAAACAACAACAAAAAGTAGTATTTCATCCAATCACAAGCCATTCTCTTAGAAAGGATTCTCACAACTTTTAAAACCTCCTCACTGCGCAAAGAGCCTGAAAGATAGGCATTAATCACTAAGTAAGCTTTTAAGATGTCTTCCGTATTCACTGTAGGATTTCAGGCTATTTGGGGATTCGGAAGAGGAAAGAAAGAAAGATTTAAATTCACCAAGCTTAAAAATCTGTTCAACACAACAGGAAACATTATGTCCCTTTCTTAGCCCGGGCACAAGACTAGGACACTGGTTCTAAGTTACTTCGTGTTGAGAAAAGCCTCGGTCTGTGACAGCGCCTGAATCATGTAACGCAGCCTATGGAGCGATGGGTTTGGTTATTCATAATGCAGCCTATGTGTTGGTCCAAGAAAGGGTTCTATGATGCAAAACTTCCCACTAGAGCTAACAGGGTTTGGGTGAGGCCTTTAACAGTATTACAACAGTTTTTCAAATGAAATAAAAAGAAACACTTCTCTGATTACTTCCCTATTAGAGCTTTGTAAAAATAAATTATGGTCTATCCATAATTAAAACCCACCAGTCACTAAAATGAAGGGGGAAAGTCTTGTAATTTCCCAATCCCAGACCAACACAGAATCACCTGGAAATATTCTAATATATGGGAAAGTAGGGGTTGTTCCAATTTCTTTGGTATCAGGTAAGAATTTGAGCATCATCTACGCAGGTAACTCGGACTTGAAGACTTAAGAATTACTGAGACATACCTGCGTTAACCAATATAGAAGTCTCTCCTGCATATAGTAAGTAAAAAAAGAAAGTCATAAGGCATATCTATAAATAAAATTATGTCTGCATGTGTCATCTTATTAATAGGTGTGCCAGGTAGTGGACTCTTTCCATTCCAGACTATTATTTGTTGCTTGAGCCTTCCAAAATGATCATATGCTCATGTATATATATATATAGTACTTGTTTAATTTTCCATTTTAAACATCTGCCTAAAGAAGGTGTGGCTGTGCAGGAGCAAGAGGAAGTACGTGAGAACAGGAACTCCCAAAGTGCACTGCTTGCTTTCTTTTCTCCCCTTACTCCTTCTGTTTCTTTTCCTAAGCGTTACATGGGCAGTAAAATTTGATTTGATTTTCCTATCTGACTGATTATTATTTCCAGTATTTGGCATTGGGATAAGTAAGTACGTAGAAAGTGCGGTTGGTTCCGCCGTTCATCCATTCCTTCACATATTTATTGGGCTCCTACACAGGGTGAGGCTGGGGCTAGAAATGAAATCACCAAGGACAAAGAAATGGATCCTGCCTGCTAGGTGTTGTCTCGTGGGGGTTACAGACAGACAAACAGCTACAATGGGGTAGGATCGATGCCAAGAAGAGGTAGGTAGAATAGGCTGCCTCTCTGGTAAGCAAGGCAGGATGGTTTTGCATAGCAGAGGTAGGCCTTTGTCCTGGGGTGCAGGGGACCATAACTTTGAGAGGGCTTGGGGAGGGAGACATTAACAAGTCTGCGTGTGATGTAGATGTCTCCCGCTGCATATCTGAAGTGCCCTTTCTCACCTGACACCACTGCTAGTGCCCTGGTAAGAGGGTGCCCATCTGACTCCTCTAAAGCAGGGGTGCATAGATGCTTCAGAACTAAAGGCCTGAGTGAAGGAGTCTCACTTTCCTCTTCCCGTCATTTATTTGTTACCAAAGAGGGTTTACATGAAATGTTACCGCTTGCAGAGTTTATTTCATATGCTCACTTACCCATCCATCCTAACTAGATGAGCCTAAACATGGCAGATTTGCCTTTAATTCTTTACAGTTAATAAAACCCATTGTGTGCAATAAATAACTCAAAAGACACATGGCTTTAGTACTTGGTACAATTGAGTCTCTTGGGAAAAAATGCCTTCATAAATATTATAGACAAAGACTTGCAGGAGAAGGAGAGAAATTTCTGTAATTCATTGACTTAAATGAAGATCAGTTTTGGGCATTTATAACTACCACAAATCCACATGGGGGGATCAGCTAGCCCACACACAAATCCACATGGAGGAATCTGCTAGCCCGTGTATAAAACTACAGGGATGAATCCGTTAGCCCACACATAAATCCACATTGGGAATCAGCTAGCCCATGTACAAATCCACATGGAGAATCAGCTAGCTGTCACTCAAATGATTTCCACTGATATTTCGTTTGATCACAGTGGAAGGGACACACGCCAGGCTATCTAAGGTCTATTCTTCAAGAAGGGAAAATTAGCAATCGAGGTAAAGTCAAGTAACCAAACAGGAGAGAGAGAAATATTGTCCTTTTGTGACCCATGTGTCTTTGTGGACATTACTGTGAGTTACTCCAGCGTCAAACGTCACCTTTAACCTAAACTCAATCTTTAATTGAGATAAGACAAACATTTAGTGTTTTTGAGAAACTGACTTCTTCCCGTCCAAAGAGGAAGGTGGGAAACACGCTAGAGAAGGAAAACTATGTGAGCTTTTTAATAAACATAAACAAATTTAATCTCTGGGCATCTCACTTAAAGTTTCCAAAAGACACCTGATTCTAACGCTCTTTTTAAATCCCCATCTTCGCCGGGCGGTGGTGGTGCACGCCTTTAATCCCAGCACTCGGGAGGCAGAGGCAGGCGGATCTCTGTGAGTTCGAGACCAGCCTGGTCTACAAGAGCTAGTTCCAGGACAGGCTCCAAAGCCACAGAGAAACCCTTTCTCGAAAAACCAAATAAATAAATAAATAAATAAATAAATAAATAAATAAATCCCCATCTTCAGTGAGTTTTCTAAGGTTCGGAATCCCAGGCGCTCTGCTACTTCACAATTACACATTATCCAAGATACCGCTGTTATCTAAAGCCATTAACTTGCTATAGAGGTCGCCTAGACAACCACAACCACTCTTCCTGAACTCTCTCTCTCTCTCTCTCTCTCTCTCTCTCTCTCTCTCTCTCTCTCTCTCTCTCTCTCTCTCTCTCTCTCTGTGTGTGTGTGTGTGTGTGTGTGTGTGTGTGTGTGTGTGTGTGCATGCGTGCATGTCAATGCTTCTATCAAGTTCAAAGCATTAAAATCTGATTCAGTGGCTTTCAAGCTCAGCTCTGCTCCCAACGTTTCTGAGGGCTGTTGGGTCACATCCACTCCTGTTGCTGCAAACAGTCCCCAGAGGAGAGCAAGACATTCCACTGACTCACAGGCCCTGCAGCTTGAGAAGCTCCCTTGGAGGTGAAGAGAAAAGTGACACAGGCTGTACCTGCCCTTGGACTGGGACTGAGGATCCCTCCTCCGGGGGTGCTTTAGTGACATGTGGACCCCTCCTCCGGGGTTGCTTTAGTGACATGTGGACATCTCCTTCCAGTAACTCCGTGCTCCGACTCCCTGCCGAGCTCTCCTCTAAGTGAAGGAGCTTATTTTTCTCCTGTGCCTCAGAGTTTTGATAAGAGAAGCAATGACAGACTAACACTGCTTCCCTAAGAACAAAGAGGAGATAAGTTCGACACGCGGATTTCTGTGCATCCTTTTGGATTCTATGGGCCATATGCTATCCTGCAGGGACTACAGGCTGCCCTAAGGTTCACTCCTAAAACCTACTTTCATTCATCGTTCATCTCATCATAGCACTGCCTTAAGAAAAATTAATATTTTCCAAAATGGAACTACATCTCAATCCCGAATGCAATCATTTGTTAACCATTCCTTTGATAACTATTATAATATTTCAAGTCAGTCCTAGCATACGGGTGTGAGCAGACGTCATCCACATGAAAGAGGGCCACTTTCTTTCCCAGGAACAGCCGTCATTATCTCCTAATTACAGTCACTGTGAAGTGCAAGCTGAAGGTTGCACATAAATCATGCAAGTAAACGGAAGCAACACAATGATAAGTTGGAATTATTTGATTTGCATTCTTGTGCTTCTGTGGGAAGATGGCAGGAGCATCTACATACCTCCTGTTGCTGATTGAGTTTTGAATGAGCTCAGTTTCTCAAATCTAGCAATGTGGTTAAGACATGCGTTAAATGTTTCTCTGCGCCAGTGTGCTGATGGTGGCAATGTCATCTGTCAGCCCTCTTCTGGCTAAAAGTGACGTCCTCCCTACATGTCCATCAAAAGGTAGCCAGGGCACCCTTAGGTGTGCAGGCCAGGGTCTCTCTGGAGTTGCCCTGGAACAATGACTGTGTTCAAAGGACCAAGAGTAATTCACTCCATCAGATAGAAGTCCTCTATGAGTATCCGAAAAAAGCAAAAGAATTGTCTGATGAGGGAAGAAACAAGCAGGGACAAGACTGGTCCAGTTTTATAAAAACGAAAGCTCCCTTCTTGCCTTCAGATGGCTTGAAAATTACTTCAACAGTCTAGAGGGAAAAGGGCACAACCAGGTACTGGCAGCATGTTTCACCTGCATTTTCTCACTAAAGAAACCCAACAGCCTATTATAGAATTATTAGTATCATTGTCTTATAGGTAAGTTCATTCTGTGACCAAAAACAAAACCCATAAATGAGCATTGAATATCTCAGGTTAGCACCTTGTATCTCTCACCCACTCTTCAAATTCTTGTGTGCTTTTAAATGCTATCCATACCACAGAAAAACACGATGTATAGAAATAACTGTGGGGTAACAGGAACAGAGATGAATATACACAGGGAAGACCCCAGAAAGGAGAAAATCATCATGAAGGTTTCCCTCTTCTCTAATAGTGAGGGTCACATGAGGAAGGAGGTTGAGTGGGAGAAAGAAGGGCTGGGAAATAGCTGGTCTGAACTCTAGCCATGAGGTCCAGATCAGAAGTCCTGAGAAGAACCCTAGATCCTGTAGATGGAAGGACCCTCGAGGAGTACTGGTTCTGTGTCTTGCTTCTGGGTAAGGAGACAGTCATCCCTAGGGGCACTGTTACAACTGCCCAGCTTCCCTCCAAGGCTTCCAGAGATGGAGAATCAGAGACCGTTGGCTGCCAGTTCTCATTTCAAGTCCTCTCACTGCCAGGAGATTCTTCTGATGTCTTGCTAAAGTGTCTCCCGTGCTCCCTGGGGCCTTTTTGTCCCCCTTCTGAATGCCTTAAACACAAGGCTTCTATGAAACACAGAGAGGCCTCCTCCTTTGAGGCAATGTCATCAATCTGTAAACAGCCATTAAAATGCCTCTTAGCAGTCTCATCCCTGAATGAAGGAGATTCGTACAGAGGCTGTGGAGCCTCCTGGGGAATGTTACAGAGAGGATTCCAATAGGAAACACAGAACAAACTAGACTGGCCCCCAAGGTAGCTTCCCAAACCAGAAAGCCTTTGACTTAATATTTTTCATTCTTTTTTGTGAACTTCTCCATCACTTTGTTCATTTTTATCACTCTGTCATCAGTCCAACTTTAAGTCTAATATGCATAGGAATAGTGTTTTAGAATATAAAATAAAGCCTCATTAATTCAGGTTCAGTTGGAAAAGTCAAATCCCAATGAGTAAGAAATCAGAGTGAAAAGTATCTTCAATTTAAAAATCATGTCTATTTCAAAAGACTACATAATGGATATTAATAAATAAGATGAGAAAGTTAATAAAAACGGTGAGTTACAATAACTTTCTTTTTATGATACTTTTTACTTTCAAAGTGTTTTCACATATATTATTTTATATTGGCAATTTTAGTCAATATTATAAAGAAAGTGTACAGATAATAGATCATCAAACCTAAATCAAAATGTCTTGATTGCTTCCTACTAAATTTGAACTATTAACTCAACAAGAATTATATGTAATTATTTCCAGTCTGTATCACAGTATTCTGAATTAATGAGGTTCTGCTCTGTTCAAGTTATAATAATCCTGACAACTTTATGGCCATCTTACCTTCTAGAGTGTCACTACCATCTACACATTAATAATAAATAGTTTCTTCACACAGGAATTCTTGTCATAACAGAGCATCCCACCTTGAAGAAGTTTCACCAAGTAAATTATCTCACAGGTACCTCAAGTAGAAAGGAAGTGTTCTGTATGATAAATGTGCTAATGGTTTATGATTCTCCAAAGATGCTTGTTTTGACTTAAAGTGAGCCTCTCTGGGGAAGTTATCCCAAGACAGCAAAGGCCAAACACATCACAGAACTACCAACATTATCTTTGGGAAAACATATTCAGGATTAATCCATTTAATTACAACTAAAAAAACTAAGGTGATACAGGGTAGAAACCCCAGCATAGAATATCCCCTTTGAGGAACCCAGTGATGTATACAGGGTCTATTGGCATCTTCTTTTTCACTTTCTTCTTTAAACCCACATTTGGAGGCACAAAGATCCCCGATTCTTTCACACTGGTTAAAAGGGTAATGTTTGTACCTACCTTAAAAAGCCTTAAAATGTTAGCCACCATGATGGACACGGAGCTTGCTGCAGCACCTATGACACCAGAAATCTTGTCAGGCTTAGTAAATATGGGCGGATCGCCATTAGCACACTTCACATCGGATGCATCTTTCTCTATCAATGCCTGCACGAAGGTTAGCGACTGCTCCAAAGCATAGGTGTCCCTGGAGCACGTGTCAAGGATCCGGACACCCAGGGTGATATTGGAGAGGAGATCGGGGTCCTTGTTAATCTGGTCGATGGCATAAAGCATGGCCTCTAGTCTGTGGATCCCCTTTTCCTTCTTCAGCTCCCCACAAGGCACCCCTCTCTCTCCCTTTGCATGAACAGGAAAGAGACCTCCCAAAATGATGTCCCCATCCACCCGGATGGAATGGGCATACTCCTGGCTGTGAGTTCTTTGCATCATTGTGAGGATCCAGTAGAACTTGGCAGTCAAGAGGAAGAAGCAAGGGCAAGAGGCTGAGCGTTTTCCCTCGCATACCATTTTCTCCAAGGATGGTATTGCGATCAATAACCCAAAGTTTATTCTTGCTGCAAAAGGGGGACCACCTGAGGCTGCACCTTTTGGAGTCTACCATCAGGGCCCATGGGGGAAGGCTCTGGGGATTTCAGCAGGTTTTCTTGATTTGAACAGTGAATTCACAGTGAATTTCCAAACAGACCCTCGGTTCAAGTTTATTTCCACATAAAGCCAGCTTGCAAATAAATTAGAATAACATCTGAGGTTCTGATGTTGGGATGAGGTCAACAATTCACGGCCGTGAACTTAGCCCTGTAGCAGAATTATTCCTGGGGAGAAGAGGAAGGAAAGGGGGAAAATTAAGTTCAGTAAGGCTGTATTTTTTTATATATACTTAAGCCCCATCTGATCGAACTTTTTTATTTCCCCCATTCACTAAGGACTAACAGTTTTTGGTCCCCTGTGATTCTGAACACCTGGCTGCACTGCATCTAAGCAGGGAGATTGATGACGTGTCTAGAGCATGAGAAGCAGAAAAGCATCAGCAGCTAGATCGCTTCTTTCAAACCAGAGCATCTTTTTATTTATCACTTTATTTCAATAAGTCTTATTTCCAGCAAGGTACCATTCCTGTGATCTATGGCATTATTTCTCGTTGAACCTGCTTTACCTTTTACAGCTATATAAATTTCTCATTTAACTCTTGCCCATGAGATAATGAAAGGTGATTGTCTGTGATGTGATCAACAAGCCACTCGTCTCTTAATGACTTTTATTTTTTAGTATCCCAGATTTCTCAGTGGGAAACAGTGACTGTTGGATCACAGAAAAGGAAGGAGGGAGGAAGAAAGAAGGAAGAGAGAAAGGGGAAGACAAGCTACCAAAAGATCTGAAAATATCTTGTAGCACACAGAACCAACCGTCTAGCACAGAACATCCTACCTCACATCAACAATCTAATGTTCTCTGGTAACAAAAAATAAGTCTTGAAAATTAAACACATAGGGAGGGTTACGTGTGAAGATCTTCCTGTTAACATTGTCAGAGTTCCTAATTAATTTGTCAGGGCGAAGCAATGGGCACGCTTGCAGTTCTGAAGTAAACATGCCTTGATCTGAGAATCACTAGAAACACATCAGAGATGGAGATCACTCGGAAAGCTTCTTAATTTTGTCTGGCTCAGTAGAAAAAACAGTCATTTCACCAAGACTAGAAATAACCTAGATTAAAAAAAAAGAAGAAGAAATAACCTAGAATGAAAGCATCTATGGGCAAATGGAGGGGAAACTTCATCCTGAGGCCTCCGTCCTTAAAGAATTCCACAAGATCCTTACAGAACGATTCTGAAGTTTAACTGGGAACGAGGGGTGACGTAACTAAGGGAATCTGAGATTTGAAATGCACGTAGAATGAGCAGAATAAGCAGCAGCAACATATCCTGGCAGGATGCTTAATCTAATGTTCATTTCTAACCTATTTACACTTGAATCTGAAATCTGGACCGTTTCCCTTCACCCCAGCCAACCAACATCTGCTTGTATTTCCCATTCACTCGTTCAAGTTCCAGTTCATAAAATTCTTTTTCCATCTTCTTTGTCCTGAAAAAAAAGGATGGTGCCTCCCTGGGGGACAACTGAACATATGCACAAGTGTTCAGAGAGAGCTGCACTGGTTTTCACTCCCAGGTTTGAAAAGAGGCTCTGAGCCCATCACCATACTGCCTTCCTGAGTGTGCACTGGGAGCCCCAGCCAAGTGCTGGCCCTTCTGCTAAGATGCTTCCAGTCTGCCTGCACAAAATGGCCCTTAATTCCCTCTGCACTGCCCCCAAAGATGTAGTTCTTTTCCGATTACCTCACCGCTCAATTCAACCAGCGGCTGCTTCCCCTCAGAGTCCCCAACTGCCTCCCCTGAACTATTCCACAAAAGGAAACACTTAGGAAGGAAGTCCACCTGAGTTTCAGGATGAAACCGGACATGTGCAATTAATTACTGGTGAATACAATTGGGATTGTGTTTTACAATCTCACAAGGAAGACTAGTTACGTCGTGGTAGGTTGTCGTTAACTCTGACCACTACTTTAGAGTTTGAGACCAAGTCCACACTGGCTGAACGTAGAATAAATGGGCAAATGAAGAATAAATTTCAATGTTCCTGCCTCTCACCAGCTGCAACACTTGGGAGAGCAGGCCCTGCACCTCATCTGGGCAGCACAATGGAGCCAACTCTGTTGGCAGAGGTGCGGGTGAGCCATGATATTGTGAGTGCGGGAGAGGCTCCCCACTACTCATCTGCCTTGGGGTGCCATGGGCAGGGAAGAGATGCCCACTCACCTGCCCATCAAGCCTAAGGCAAATAGAAGAGCTGGCCCTGAGATCATAAGAACAGGAAAACTATCCCTGCCCCTCATCAGCTGCAGCACTCGGGAGAGTGACACCTACACCTACCTCACCTGGGCAACACAGTAGAGCTGGCCTTGAAGGTGTAGGTGTGGGAGAACTGGCCTTGAGGATGTAATAGCAGGAGAACTGGCCCTGCCCCTTGCTGGAGAGCATAACCTGATGGTGGAGACAGGTGAGAGCTGGCGGGCTGGCCAACCCTGCAAGTACCCAGGCCCAGAACCAGGGTTACGTGCTGGCCCACCCCAACATCCACCCCATCTGTGAGCTGCTGGAGCACTTAGCGCAGGAGGTGGGGGGATGGTGTTGGTCTTGCAGACCCAGCTATCCACAAGAGAGGGCAACAACAGGATGTCCAGGGAGAGTCCCACTGAGGCATTGATGGGGTAGCAGACACCAGAAGCTTCGAACAGTACCAGTGACTCTGCAATGAACACATGCAAGTAAAAATATACGGTCAAAAGGATTTACTGTGTGACTCGCTGTGTCACACCGCAGCTTCCGTGACGAGATTGTCCCCATCTTCCTTTTCTTTCTTTTTCCTCTTAAATTTTACTTTATTTCATGGGGGAGGGGGACAGATGGGTGGGATTGGGAGGCATAATGTGAAAGACACAAAAAAAAATAGATAAAAAGAAAGTTAAAAAAGAAGAAATTCCAAAGCTAGGCTTGTACTCCAAAGCCTTTCTTCATTATACCAAAACCACCGCAAACCCCTTCCATGCCTAAGAGAACAATTTTCAGTTACAGACAAACACGGGCTCCATCTCAGGTTTCCGCATTTACTCACAAGACATTACGTTAGTTCCACTTGCCGGTGTAATAAAAATTAGTCTCTTTTCGAATTACTGGTATTTGCAATAACATTTATTCTCTTTAGCGTCTCCTAGTTCTGTTCAGAGCCCTAAGTTAAAGAAAGGTTGGGGTATGGAAAGCAATGAGGTGGGAATCAACTGGGTGAGCAGGCAAAGGCAGTGAAGTGGAAAACGGGGGATTCCTCTTGAGTTATCCTCTATGGACAGCTTGTTGGGTTTTTGCTGGAGTTTCCGCCTTGGCAGAATGGAATTAATCGCACAGAAGCTCTCTAACCCTTGGTTTCCTTATCTGTAAGGGGAGATAGAGCCTGCCAAGAGGCACACGCTACAAAACTGGATCTGGCCCAGGGTGCAAGCTCAGTAAACAGGCATCAATCCGGTCTGTCATTCTTCTTCTACCCAAAGCAGAGCGACTTTTTGACTGCTCACCCAGTTGGTGCAGTGTTTACTGGATTCTGTTCGACACTAGAAAGGTAAAATCAGAGCTATGTATAAAATATTTAAATATTGCAGTTGTTTCAGAGTCTGATACATTGCCATAAAAATCACAGACCTGATAGGTTCAGCTTCTCTTTTAAATTCAGAAGAAAAATAATATGTGAAAGTCTATGGGACACTAAATAACTACAAACGCTATGCTTCACGGCATAATCTTGCATTGCTTAATCCGGCTCTCCTAGAATTCTTGTGGGCTTTAATACAAACATTGTTGCAATCAATATTTTTAAAGAAATAATGACCTTTCTGAGCTACAGATCCAAACAGCTTCTCTTCATATACTGTGTTTGATTTAAAGTAAAATAGCTTTTCTCTCAAGCTGACCATGCCCTGGGCTTGGCTGAAACCTTTCCTGCACAGACAGACTTTTTCACGAAGGTGAGAGTCCTGTTCTGAGGCCAGCGAGCTGCTGTCACACAGTGGTGGCTAACACACATGAAGCTTAACCACACCGTCTTCCGTCTCACCCTCCCCTGCCCCTTCTAAGCTCTGTGCCACCCACACCGACTTCCCACAGACCCAGAGGTCTTCACAGGAAAATTCCCTGCCCGGATTTTAGGCCTGTGCCACGGGCCCACATTTAATTTTCTATGTGTGTTCCTTATATCAAAGTCTCCAACCACATAACTGTATCTCAAAAGATTTCTAAATGCTGCTTATTATTAATTCCATTTAAGTGGGGTGGGGGAGAAGCACAAATAAAACAAGTTCAGACCTAATCCTCGGAAGAGTAAACAACAACACCCCAAAGTCATCAGATCCATAAGGGGGCCCTGTTCTTTGAAACGGCCCCAGCAGTGCAGAGAAAGGCGGTGACGGTGCAGTGTGAGGGCCCCACCACCCCAGGGAAATCTTTCATAAATGTACGTATTTTCCAATGGTTAGCTCAAGAAACAATAACGTGCAAATTAGAAAGAGACAACTGTGGGACATTTCCAGAAGGGATAGGGATATTTCTGGATCCCTCAAATGATTGAAGAATTTTCAGACTTCCAAACTTTAAATCTGTATTTCTAGCCAGCTGCTGCCAATGGAACAAGACCACCAGCACAAAGGGGATCTATCAAGATCACCCCTCATACTTTCCTCCAGTGTGGAGCACTGACGGAGTATGATTCTTGTGAAAAAAATTATATATATATATATATATGTGTGTGTGTGTGTGTGTGTGTGTGTGATATAATATATAATATAATATAAATGATATAATATAATATATATGATATATATCATTAACCAAGAAATAAAAATAAAAAAAGCTTTTCTCACAAAAGCAGCATTCCCATACTATTATCTGTCTGGCTCTTTAACACAAAGGGCTATCCTGGGGAAGCACTGCCGTCAGCTCCTAGGGCTGCAAACCCAGGCATTCCCCACACTTGTAGCTCTTCAGATTGTTTGGAAATACACGCGATTTTGTCGATGTCTCAGACTGCTGCCCGTGTCAATCCTTAGTGGGAACAGAAGGAGTCCTCCCTGGCAACCGAGGCCTGGAACTGGATCCTGATCTGGCAGTCATCCATTAGCTGGGGACACTGAACAGGTCACTTCATCTCAGCGTGCTTCCCCTCGCTCATCTGTGAAGAGGTGCTATGACCCCACCAGCTCGAAGGTGTCTGCCAGCTTCCTCTTCTAAGACTCTGTGACTCAGTAATAAGGGACTATGGGATTATTGCCAAGCAGGAGACCGAGGCTTTGTCAACTGAGCAGAATAATTGGTTTTGTTTGCAAGCAAGTAACCCCCACACCACCCCCAATCAGAGAGAGAAGGTTCTAAAAGCTCATTTATACAGGCAGGGCAGATATTAAGAAAACCAGATCCAGAAGACCCTCAACTACTAAACAGATAAATTAGACTGTTGTTATTTGCATAACAAAAGAATTCACCACAGGTTTCCTTTAAATACCTAAACCCCACGCATTTAAAAAAAAATCTGATTTAGAAGAATTCAATTTGCATCCTTCTTTGTAGATAACACAGCCTTTGCACAGAAAGACCACATTCATGGTGCCTATCAGGTTAGAAGAGGGGAAGAGACTGAAACCAGCTTACTGAATGCTCGCAGTGGAACCTCACACATATGATCTCATTTTCTCCTAAAATCCACCTGTAAGGTTGACATCACAGCCTGCATCTGGGCCTGAGAACCCGAGAGCAGATAGGTTATGTGACTGTATGAAATCTCAGGCCAAAGTTTACATTACGGGCTGTTGTTACAGTCTGTGCCCTACCCCAAAGCCTCTGGGCATGAGACTCTGATGTGACTGTGTAAGGTGTTAGCAGGATGCCCAGGGTTTCAGGGATCCCGAGTCTAATCTTTGGGTAAGTTACTTAGCCTGCTTTTTTTCTTAAGTGTGCACTGACTTCTGCCCACCTGCTGGGTTGTGATATCAAATGTCAAAATGTGCACCGAAAGACTTGTTAGACTGTCAAGTGATATGAAAAGGCAAAAGGGTAGTGTTGGCTTAATAGCCAGACCCAGAACTAAACTATTTTGCTCACAGATCATCCTTAAATCTGAGGAAAACACTTTTCCATGACCAGCATGGAGGGCCAGACCTTAGCAACAGGTGTGTGGCCAAGAATCAAGCTCAGACCAATAAATAAATAAATAAATAAATGACTCGAAGGAAAACCGGAAGGCCCTAGGGGTAGTTCTTAGAACAACCCTAGGGGTAGTTCTTAGTTATCTGACCTGAAGGGCACAGGCAGTCAAAGCACCCAAAGGGCCATTCTTAACATGCAAGACATTCTTCTGCAGTGAAAACAGGAAAACTTTTTTTTTTTTTTTTTTTTTTTTTTTTTTTTTTTTTTTTTTTTTTTTTTTTTTTTTGGTTTTTCGAGACAGGGTTTCCCTGTAGTTTCTAGAGCCTGTCCTGGAACTAGCTCTTGTAGACCAGGCTGGCCTTGAACTCAGAGATCCGCCTGCCTCTGCCTCCCGAGTGCTGGGATTAAAGGCGTGAGCCACCACCGCCCGGCAGGAAAACTTTTTAAGCAGTGAGCAAAATATAACACTTTTAGCACTGAGGGTTATTACCGCTGTCAAACCCAGCCAGCAGATTTATATCTTAATGCATTCTCTTGCCTGGAAAAGTAGTGAATTAGCAATGCTCGTGTTCAATAACCTCTAGAAAACTCCCCTGGGGCTTTTCCTACATCTTCCCATCTCTCCTTATCTGTTCCCTGCCCCTTCTACTCAAAGGACTGATGTGTCCTGTGGTCAAGGACCTCAAGACCATCCTTCTCTCAGCCTTGTTTCTCCCGAGAGATTACTCGTACCTTCATCGGCAGGGGTCAAGCCCTGATGAACTCCCTCCAACTAGAACATCTATGTTTTTTAAATGATTTCTAAGAAAAGCCATAATATCTTACCACCCCTAGTAGACCAGGGTACAGCCAAACAGAGAAAGGAACTGTTGCAGGCACCTTCTTTCCACAGTGTCCCCAAATCAGCCCAGCAGGGATGGGCCCCAGATGAGACAACGCTATGTTCAAGGTTCTTACAGTCAGTGATGTGTCTGCTCTAACTCGCCAAAGCACCAAGAAGGAAGGGGAGGGGGAAGGGAGGAAGAAGGGAAGAGAAGGGAAAGAGGAAGGAAGGAAGAAGGAAGGAAAGAGGGAAAGAAGGAAGGAAGCAACTGAAACCTAAATTTCTAACAGCAAAGAATAGCTCCCTTGAAATGGACAAAAAAAGATACATATACAGCTGACTTCCAGGCTCCCCTAGCGTAACACAGAGTGACCACTCCTACTAGGCAAACCCAGGATGAGAGTCCAGTAGCACCCAAGCTTCTGTCCTGAAAACAGAAACAACTTCCTGGACTTTTCAAAGCCGGCCTATTCAACAGGCAATGAGATGTGGTCAGGTTTTTGCTATGGAGCTAAGCAAAAGATAAATCTGTGCAGCATCTTCTTCTAAGATACTGAGATGGAGCAGTAGCACTCACTGCCTAAAGCAGGGTCCTCTTGATGTTCCCCACTGGGAGGAGACAGTGGAAAAGAAACTCTTCAAATATCATTGGGCAAGTATGTGTGTGCAGTATTCAGTGTGCCATGCCCTAAAGACAATGGAACATTCTTACACAAAGATTGGCACTTGATACTGCCAATGTGAATGTCAGCTGGCCTGTCTGTTGCATAAATACCAATTAAACAAGCCCAGAAGCAGCTTCAACCTGCCCAGCCAAGTCTGAAAAGAGCACAGCACTCCAGACCCCTAACTTTCGTCTGCACTCCTCCAGTTCAGCTCAGCTGGGCTCATCCTTTTCCCTCTTCCTTTTGGATCTGAATGGTTAGAACTATTCCATCAGCCGTCACTTGAAGTGGGGAGGGGGGCAAACAGGGCAGAGATAGCCAGCACTAACCAAATAGAATGACTTGAACCTCTACAACAGTATTCAGCTGTGTTCTCAGAATCTTCTCTCTTCTGAGAAAATGTCTCCTAGAAGCTTCCTCTCCTAAATTGTTTCCACATCCCTTATTTAAGAGCAGATATTCTCTTTGTCTCGGGTGTAGTACAACCTGTAGTTGACGCTGAGATAGGAAAACTGCATTAGAGAACCATTTCCCTGGTGAATGGGGGCTCTTTTCACAATTATCAGGCCATGTATTTGCAAGAGCAGGAGAACTCATTTTATACAGCTTTCTGTCTCCTTTCGAGATCTTTCCAGATACTATTCACAAGCAAGTGACCAAGGTAAACTCGAGTGGTTCCTGTAGCCATTTGCAATTATTGACAAACAGTTTCATAACGAAAAATGGAAATTACAGTCAAGTGCAATAAGCTGCTTATCCAAGATCTACCTGCTGGTGGCTCCTTCTCTCTTTTCATTTTTCTTTCAAGCAAAACACAAGCTATCGTCCGGATGCATTTGCCCTGATAGTAATTTGTCTTGCAAATACCTCCGCCGCAAACCCTGTCTTCAGTTCTTTCAGTGGGAGAATTAATGGCCAAGATCCTAGTGTATTCTCGGGTGTTCACGAGATTCCCACACTGTCGGGTCTGTGGGAAAAGATCACCCCCGATTGACAAAAAAGGTATTCCCTCCAGGGGTGGAACTCCTGGAGGCGGGGGGGGGGGGGGGGGCGCTTGGTTTTCTGCAATTCACACACTACCGCTATCCTGAGCACACAGACTTTCTTTGAAGCCAGACTCCCCAATTTAGGCTAGAAGCAATTCCTCAGGGAAGCTCTGAGGTGCTTTCTTGCGCAACGGGTGACTCGCACGCGCCTCTGCATTTCATTTGCACCAAAGAAGCGTGTCAGACAATCGAGGGAGGGGGCGCTGGTGGGGATATGATTCTGTTATAATTTTCACCAACTGTATGAACCTCAAGGGACCCCTTTGAGTAGATGGGTTCACTCCAGCCTCGTGGCTGAGAGGTCTCCCTCTAAATTTCAGGCAGTAGCCACTCACCCCACCCGGGGAATCCTCCCCGCTGCATCTTCCTTTTCCTCCCAGTTCCTTAGACTGTATAAGCCCAACGCAGAGTAGAGTGTAGGGCCGCTAGGAAGGACCTGGTTACTCTAGCTTTTTCCACGCACCCCGGCACCGCCCCAGTCCCCGCCACCAACACCCCCGCGCGCCCTCGGCTCCAGTCTCCTGAGCGCACCGTCCGAGAGCACCTCCGCCCCCGCCACACCTGCTGGCTGCAGACGCCCACACCCCTCTCAGGTCCGACTGACACAGGGGCCACTCTGACCGTGGGTGCTGCCGAGGAGCTGCAGGGAGCTTCTGCCTTGGCTTCGGAAACTCTAGATCCTTGAATCTAGATCCCCCACCCCCAACAGGACTCGGAACTCCAGCGTTTTCCCCGGAGCTGGGGGGAGGGGGCAAGGAAATCCCAACCTCGCCTTGCTAACTGGGGGACCAAAAACTCAAGGCAGAGTGTATGTGCTACGCAGGGATACAGGTCTCAAGGACCCCCTACACTATCAGGCTTTTCCTACAACACCCTCCTCCCTCCCCAGTCTTCCCCCACATCCCTGTTAGACATACATCTAGCCGGAGCTCAGGAAGGCGGGGGTTACCCCAACTCATTCCGGAAGCCGCTAACTTCGGAAATCCCTCGCTTTAGATTCACATAACCAAGGTACCTGGGCATCTCGGCCGGGCAAGTCCAGATTCCGCCAGGGCAGGTCCAGGAGGTCACTCAGGCCAAGCAATTCCAGGCAGAGAGATTTTAAAACCCTGCCGCCCCTTCGCACGCCCGGCTAGAGCATCCTAGGAGCGCCTGTCCACTCCCGTCACCCTTCAATCTCCCATTCACCGTCTAAACTTTTGGGGGATCACATCTCCAAGTCTTGGGAATTCCAAGCTAAGCTCCCTCTCTTCCGCACCTCTTCACTGGAATGTAATCATGGGAAGACAAGAGGGGTGGCCGCCTTGTTATTTGCAACGTAAAATCAACAGACACCCAATCAAGCTCCAATGCCCGGCCAGCCCCTCGCCCCCTGGTGCCCACTCTCCCACTCTCCCCATCCGCTTTTCTCCGCCAGCCAGTTCTTTCCCAGACTCCAGCATGCAAAGCCATCTACTTGTGCCCAGAAAAAAAGGCAGATCATTAAAGTAATCTGAGAAGAAAGCATACACCTGGCTGTCAGCTGCACGGTTTGGGGGGGCGGGGGGAGAGAAAATGGAAACGGCAATAAAATCGGGGGAGGTCCTACTTTTGCAGCCATTTGGGGTTGGGGGAGAGTTGAAAGGTGGGGGCTTTTTTGCTATTGCTTTAGCACTTGCTTTCCTTTTCTGTGCCTGCTGCTCAACGGGGAGTCTTACCCTGCTCCCCGCAGAGGGCGAGGTGAGGAAGCCCGCTGGGAGCCCGCAGCTCCATGTCAGCGCCGCCGCCGCCGTCGCCACCGCGCAAGGCGAGCACCGCGACCGCACTTGTGGCTGATCTCCGGACTGAGGGGGTTGAGCTGGCCAAGCCACTGGCGAGTCTCTTCCATGTGAATAACAAATACTCCCACCGGCGGCCGCGATTGGTCTGCTCCCTGCGCCTCCCGATCCTCCTCCCGCGACCATTCACCCCACGCGGCGCGTGGATCCGCGCCGGGGATCGCGCCCGGGATTGCCAATCGTTTCGCGCCAACCAGTCACCCCTAGAAGCAGGAGGAGGATCCCCGAGGGGCAGAGGCCCTGGCGTGGGTAGGGAGTGGGACACCCCAGTGGTAGGACCCCTTCAGCGTTCAAGTCCGAATCAACTCGGGGACCAGAAATAACAGAGTTCTGGTTTTTGTTTTTGTTGTTGCTGCTGCTGTTGTTGTTTAAATATCACCCCACCTGCCCCGCCCGAACAAAGAAGGGGGGGTTCGAAGACAGGGAGAAAAGAGGATGACTGGGGAGGTACGAGAACCCGCAGCCACAGCACGCAGTGAGCTCGGGACCCACGCGGGAAAGCGCCTCTCGACGTCGACCTGAAGCAAGGGGGACCGCTCTGGCAAACCCGGGACCCCTTCCCTCCTAATGAACATAGCTCCAAGGAAGAAGATATGACAGATGACAAGTGTCCTACGCTTGCTTCCTTTCCAGTGATGTTCAAAGTAGAGCCCGCAACGCACTTCCATACAAAGTTTGCCTCCCGCTAACAACTGTTTGGTTCTTGGTATTGTCCCGTGGCTCGGACACCGGAAGGTGCAAGGGGATGCCTTCTATCGCGCCCCTGAAGCTGAAGATGGGACAGAACACAGTCCCACTGCGGGCTCTTTATGGGACTAGGCAGCCAAGGCGACTGTCATTTTGTGGAGAGGATTGAAGGAGCCCAGATCGAGGAACTCCTAAGGAGCTCGCTCACTGGGAAACCTTAGGATTCCCTCTCATCCAGTGGCCGGGAACCCGCTGGGCTCCGTGCGCACAGCCCCCTGCCCCTTCCTGTTGGCTATAATCCAGGTACCTCCACGGAGCGCGTAGAGAAGGAGAGAAGGAAACCTCCTGCCACTTTACTCTGCACCAGGGGTGCTCAGGCCTGCCTGGCTATGGGTTGGTGAGAAAGTTCCATCTAGAGGTGGCCGCGCGCAACTGCAGCCCAAGACCAGAGCCCAGGAGAGAGGAGTACGAGGGAGCTGGGGGCTGGCGGGAGGCGGGTGTGAAAGCCATGAGAAGAGGAGGGTGGGGAGGAAGGAGGTTAGACCCAGTACGCTACAGAGATTTTTTTTCAACTTCATAAGCATCCTGAACTTTATAAGCTTCAACACAGGTCACGTGCCTGAATTTCAGTGTACAGGTTATGAACCTTATCCTGTTCCCGTTTCTGTAACTTTCCAATCAACTCTAAAATGATCAAAATTATTGATACAGCTCTACAGAAAAAAGAAAGAAATCTGGGTGTATAGATATGCCCGGCAAGTGCTAGCCCTGGAAATTGGAGTTGAAACCCCCATAGATGATTTTCTTCCCCGATTCTCAGGCTTTTCCCGAGGCTGGCATTGAGGCATGAAGTTTCCAAGGAGAAGACCACAGTCTCCTCTCGAGTTTCCTAAAGCTACACAGCCCCTCTTAGCAGAGTAAACAGATTTGGAGATCGCCCCCCCCCTCCTTATTCATTCATGCCATCTCTTGTCTTCACAGGAGAAACTCCTTGCTTGTAAAACCGGAGGGTAGGAGGAGGATTTGGAGGGACAAGCCAGTACCGCACATCCTTTTAAGGTGAAAAGCAATCAGAAATGATACAGAAGTGGTACTCAGTAGGCTCAATGACTGCACCTCTGCTGTGGAGTTGAGGAGTTCCCTTGGGAACTTAAATTGCTCCCTCCTCCCCCAGGAGGGAGGGAGACAATTTTGGCAGCCTGGTTTCTATCCAGGCAGCCCAGCTCATACAGGACACCAATCCGGGCTCCGGGGTCCCCTAGACTGGTGACTTCTGTCTGAGCAGAGTTTTCCTAGGAAGTGTAAAGACCCTTAAACCCACCCCCCCCCCCCCAGGCTCTTTATTTGTGTGTCTTGGTACATTTCGGTGAAAGAGGAGCATAAAGAAGGCAGAAGACAGGTCAAGGCTGAAAACACTCTGACAAACAGGGCTGCTGTCCACATTCTGGTCTTCAGGGTCCGGGCCAGTCAGAGTCCCTGCAGTGTTAATGCCTAGCCTTAGCCAACAGGGCAGTGCTCTAGTGGGCCCATTTCCATAATGAGGAAAACACAGCTGGCTGAGGCTTTGGAAGTTTGACAAGGCAGTGAGCTGCTGGAGAGAGAAGGGGCTAATGAGCTGCTTTTCTCCTTCTCCTATTGATCATCACCTGCAGAGAACAACTGTCTTCCAGGCATGTTGCTGCCCTCTCTGATGCAGTCCTCTGAGATAAGTGGGCCTGATCTCCTTTAGGGTCAGTGTTCTGGTGTCCAACCTTGCATCACCCTTTGCTGGAAACACAGTATGGAACCAGCATTCCTCAGCCCCCACCGGAAGCTGGTCACTAGGGAATAGGACCTTTCTTCAGACAAGTATTTCCAATGACTTTACCTAGAGGCCCCTGAACAACAGATTCTAATCTACACAGAGCAATATCACAACGGGAGAAAGGTTGTCTGCTGTGGAGATGGTCCTTCGTCAGCAACATTCAGATGGAAAAGCCACCTCTTGTCTAAACCCGGTCTGTCTAGCCCCCATTCCATCTTCTGCTTTCTCTTCATTACAGTCTAAGTCAAGAGAGATGGCTGATGCTCAGGCGGTCCAGCCCTGACAAGCCTGTGATTCCAGAATCATCCACCTTGACTCTTCTTGGAATCCCATTTTCTTAGGTATGAAATATGTCCTTGCAAAGTGTCTGACCTCATCATCTTCCACCACAAATATTTATGTAAATCAAACACATTTCCTGGTAGTTAATCCTCCAAGAAGATTTGAATATAATCTTCTCATTTTCAGTTGATTTAAAATGTGAGAAACTGTCCATGTGTTGGAAAACGCAAAAAAAAAAAATACAATACCATATGGTTGGGGGCCATTTAACTCAAGCTGTGAGATGTAGTCCACATGTGGAGAGTTATGCTGGAATTCCTAGTGTGGGGCAATTATTAAACCAGGAGGCCACTCACCCAGGAGGAACTGCAACCCACATTTTGGAAACAATGACAGTACTTTCTGTTAGACTTCTGAAAGTGTCCGTGAGTGTACCACATGGGTGTTGCTCAGTTTATTAACGCTCTGGCTGCTGGAATCAAGATCAGACGTGTTAGACTGAGTTGCACAGAGTCAATGAGGATCGTGAGAGCAACATGCTCCTTACCCCCACAGTCCGTGCAGAATTGCAGAGTGGAGTTTCAAGAGACACCAGAGCCAACACAACTTATAAAAAAAAGTGTTTAACCCATGGCTTGCCTACAGTTTCAGAGGGCTAGTCCATGATCATAATGTCAGGAAGCATGGCGGCAGGCAGGCAGGCAGGTATAGCACTGGAGAAGGGCTTTCATTCCAATCCATAGCTGGAGGCAGAGAGAGATTGGGCCTGGTGTGGGCTTCTGAAACCTCGAACCCCACCTCAAGTCATACAACTCCTCCAACAATATCATAACTTCTACTCCTTCCTAAAGCATTTCCACCAACTAGAGACCAAATATTCCAATATATGAGCCTACGGGGGCCATTCTCATTCAAACCACCACATGGAACCACAGGGAAAGTTCCCAGAGAGTGTGCATATAATAAGGTGTATGTGCATCTCTGTCATCTGCATTTGTTCCCAGAAACACAACCTAAGACAAAGAGTTCGGGGCAGATTATTTAATTAGAAGGAGTATGAAATCCCAGTTGTCAGGAAGAGAAGCGAATCAAAAAGGAGTAGGTTCTGAAGCCAGGCACCACTATGGGCACCTAGAATCTGTTTTCTGTCTTCTCCCAGTGGAGAATTCTGCAAACCAGTGTGAAATATCTACAACAGAGGTGCTCCAATGGACAGGTGAAGAAAGGAGAGGATTCATAGCCTGCATCTATCAGCTGTTGTTGATTAAGATGTAAATTCTCCAGTATTCAGCCTGTCACACATGTGGCAAAGTAGACTCCAAAGGACAGGTAAACTCCCTTTGCAGGAGATGGATCATGTGTTGGTGGTTAGTGGGCAGGTAGCATGTAAATACTGACCAGTCTGTAGAGTTGTCTCAGGCAAACTTCCTAAAGCACACTGCCATCAAGACACTGTCTCTTCATGAGTAACCCAACCACCCACTTGCACTCGGGGGTTACTGGGACACCAGTTATAAAACACAAGTTCATAGGCTAGACTGTAAAGTTGTCTGAAGGAGACTTGCTCATAGAAGTCTTAGGAATCTGCAATTTTTCAAATACACAGTGAGTCTGATGATGCTCATTACAATTTGAAATCCAGGGCATTTGGGAAATCCTTCTCCTGTATACAGTCAGCAGTCAGTGCACTTCCCCAGGAGGCAAACCTTAGGAGCTAGATACACAGGACTGGATTCTCAAAGAAACTGAAGACAGGTGTTAGAGAGGAGGTTCAGTGGTCAAGTAAACTTCCTTCTCCTAAGTTCATTTTCTAGTACATTTGTTAGGAAGATCATAATCACCTATAGCTCCAGCTCTAAGGGATCCAATGTCCTCTTCGGGCTTCTGCAGATATCAGCACACACTCACACAAATACACAACAACACACAACACCACAAATGAAAGTCCATCATTTTTTAAAAGCTAGAAATAGAACTATGATGTGACCCAGCTATACCATTTCTGGGCAGATACCCAAAGGGATCTGCATCCTACTGCAGAGATAATTGCACATCCATGTTCACAGTGAGGAAATGGAGTCGGCCTAGATGTCCAGCAACTGATGAATGAGCAATGAAAATGTGGTCTACACACCAAATAAAACTGTGTCAGCCATGAAGAAAAATGAAATTGGCAAAGAAATGGATAAAACTACAAAATAGTATTCTGAGTGTGATAACCCAGATACCAATATTCTCTCTCATACATGAATCGTAGTCTCTTTTCTTTTGTGTACTTAACTTACAATACCTGTAGAAGCCATGTAAATAGAGAGGGGCAAGTGGAGATAGGAGTTTTAAGGAATGGCTGATAATAAAACATAGATAAAATGGAAATATAAAAGATGAGTACTATAAATATGAGGGTTAAACAGGGAGAGGTTTATGGGGATAGGAAAGAAGAGGGTATGGGAAAGGAAAAATATCATATGGAAAACTATTGTCTTCTAACCCAATTTAAAAATATTAAAGAGTTGGATGGAGGATTCCCAGTCTGGCTAGATAATTCTACTCCTAGAAGCAACAAGGGCCTAAGTAAGAACCTCAGTGCCAAGTATGGGCTACCTCCATAGGATTTACTTGTCAGGGAGATCTCACAAGTCCCCCAAACAACAACAAACTTGCCTTTCTGTTTGGTTTCCCACCAAAACTAGATGATAAAACCCTATTTCTGCACACCACGGTTTTAAGATAGAGAGAAACCAATCTGGTATTCAGCTAGAAGCATCCTCTCTGCTGTCTAGCTTTCGATGTGTTAGGAGGTGTTGTGCAGGCTGCAGGGGAAGAAGAGGCATCAGTGGTCCTACCCGGAAGTGAACTCTGTGAACTATATAACATGCCTGGCAAGATAGGTCCACTTGTGTAGTATTGGCGTGGCTGTTATGGAATCAGCCAACTGCTCTCTGATTGGATTTGATCCCATATCTTGTTCTGTAAGACCGGTCAAAAACCCATGCCTCAGAAAGTCAGTCACTTTCAGGGAAATTACTATTGACGTTTTACTAAATAGACATAAAATTGACCCTCCTTCTAAATTTTATGTTTATATCTTTATATAAAGATGTCTCTTAACCCATAGAGAGAAGCCTCTGTTTTCAATGAGAAATGTTAAATGTTAAGAGAAATGTTAAATGTTCAATGAGAAATGTTAAACTTGTGGTTGACCCAAGAAGCTGTAAAGAAGCGGCAGATGAGGGCTCAGCCTTAAACATGTCATTTGCGTCATCATTTTAATCCTTTGGCAAACACTGATAAATGGGAAACTAAAAAAAAAAAAAATGTAGGAAGTTAGAAAGAAGATGACCAGAAAAATGTAGGTAACCAAAAGCTGGGGAGAAAGGCAGCAAAATCCCACCCTCTAGACACAGCGTAAGTGATGCAATTGCAAACTCACAGCAACTGTGATTATTTGCACAGGACCTGCGCAAGTCAGAGCCTCTCAACAGTCAGTCATGGATGAGGGGCTCGCGATCCCCTACCTTTTACTGCTAAGCCATAGGCTACTGATGAACCCTGCAAAGGGAAAGCCACTGTCCTCAGCTGTGTACCAAAGAATATACCCCAGACTCCAGTGGAAAGTTCCAGACCCAAGATTGCATAGAAGACATTAGTCAACCCCAGAAGGATACAAACTAACCAAAAAGACATGTTTATGGGAAAGAGACTAGTGGATAGGGGGATGTGGATAGGAGAGGAAGGGATATCAGAGGGTTAGAGCAATCAGAATGCATTGTACACTCGTATAAAATTGTCAAAGAACAAATTTCACTAATTAAAAACTTTGGATATTTGTTACAGTGACAGAAAGTTAATATATCAACTGAAGGGGATAAGGTCTTGAGTTTCACGTCTCCATGTTGAAGAATTCTGCTTACCCACCAGAAATAGCCACACTGAATGTACATTGTTAAGAAAGTAAGAAACTCGTGTTTCATTGGAAACTTGAGAATTAATCACGACATCACCAAGTAGTACTCGTACTAATGCAGTGAGCATGGCAATGTGTGGTCCCAGTGAAATGCTGGTTACATGTCCTTCCTTAGCAATGCCAATATACTTAAAGGCACAGGGCCACCTTCTAGTCCTCCCTCAGCCCAGTCCTTCCCACTGGCCTGGCCTAGCCTGGGAGAAGACGTAAGAGACAACACAGCTCTGTGCCACAGTGTGGTGTTTGCCTCTTCCCTGAGTCACTGGCCTCAGGGATGTCTCTGTACCAAAGAGAAGAATTGCCTTTCCGTTTCCACCTGGCTTCCTCCAAGTATCCAAAAGCATATTCTTACGTCACCTGAGAAATCTGTGCCTCACACGTGTCCTGGAGCATTTTATTCCTTCTAGATCGTTCCTCAGCAGGCTAGTTAGTATTCTCATCTCCTCGGGCGCCTCTCCAATTCCTAGAGCGAATGTGGGTCACAGAATTCGGATGTTATTTAGTTATGTTCCTTCATTTTGTCTCCTGTCTTATGTCTGTTTGCTGAAGTGGAGTGTCCTCTGGTCTAAAAGTTATGGCTATTTTGGGGCCCCTGAGCATAGAACAGATAATCAGAAGTTGCTTGAATATTGACAGTGAAAAGAATCGAATAGACGCATCGTCGCCTCCGGCGTCATCACTGTCACCTCTACCACATCTACCACACCAGCACTGTCACCACCACGGCCAGTTCTGTCACCATCACCTAGTCAAACCATCGTCCCCACTAAGGCCAGGTGACGCTAAAGGAAGCTTAGCACACACACATTTTTAAATCGCTTTGTGGAGACTGCTACATGTAACTCGAGTCTTGATGCGACTTCCAGTTTAGCTCTTTGAGTTTAAATTTTATTTAAACTTTATATTATTTTTAAATTCCTCGTCGGATTTTAAATATGAGTCTCTGAGATCTGAGTTAGAAAACAGTTAGGATGATGGCAAACAAAAGGAACATAAGTGGGAGTTATAGCTCATATTATCTAGGAAACAATCTGCAGTCCGCACAAGTTTAAATTTATAACCAAGACTTTTTTGTGGTAATTGTGAAATTCAGAAGTGAGACTTCCAGTGGCCGAATTTTGTCATTGTTTTCTATTGTCTGGCTAGTATCGATGCCAAATACAGTGCATAAATGATCAAGAACTCAATAATGAGTCCACTTAAGCTATTTGAATCTTTCCGAGGTTAAGAATCAAATGACTCGTGGTTACTGTTTGGCTCAGGGATGCAGACGAAGCCATAGCCACTACAACATCAGGCATCCCAATCCTCCCTGACAGATGTGCAATAATGCAGGAAAATTAACAGCCCGCCGTTAAACCATGTAGGTCAGATTGGGGTGGGGTGGGAGTTTGGAGAGGCTGTGAGGAAAGATCACGCTGGTTCAGAGAGCATAAGGAAGAGAAGAAATACCTGTGGGTTACCAGGCTTGTGAGATACAGCCTCCCCTTCCAGAATAGCTCAAAAGGTCTTACTAAAACATGAATTTATAGTTGTACAGCGTAACTAAAGACGATCAAATAATGAACTCATTTTTAGATAAGAAACAGAGAGAGCGTGCCTGCTAAAAGAGGAGTTCGTTTCGCATTACCTACTGCTGTGTAACAAATTGCCTCCAAACAAACGGCTTTAACAGTTTTTGTGTCTAGCAGTTTCTGTTGATCAGGAATCCTTGCTAGCTGTTGGCTGGCAGCCACCTCTAGGTCCTTGCCACATGAGCTCCCCATAAGGCAGCTCACAGCACACGGGCTTTCTTCATATTAGTAAGCAAGAATGCAAGGAAGATGGCAGTCACAGTCCTTTGTAACCTAGCATCAGAAGTGACACCACTTCATATTTGTTAGATTCTGTTCATTAAAAGTGACATTCTACGTCCAGCCCACACAAGGGAAACCAGATTACATAGAATGGGGATATGAGGAAGCAGGGATTATGGGGACCTGTACCAGAGGTCTGTTGCCACAGGTAGATCTGAGGTTGGTGTGTGGAGCACCCTTGCAGAGTACAGTTAGCTCTTTGTTAATGAAGATGCTTTGTAGGTGATACATACACTTTCCAGCAAACAGCTGCTTAGAGTGCTGAAGAGTCGGATACACTGGAGGGAAAGTGACAGACAGTTGTGACCCAGCACCGCCATTATCTCCCCACCCCGCCACGGGGCAAGGGTGGTAAGACCTCTAAACAGCTGTGTTTTGTTGCTTAACACTGGAAGTGAGAAGGATAAAGACCATTCTCTTCTCTCAGAAGAAGAAACAAGAATTTCCAGAAAACACAGACAATTCTGAGTGTCATGGTTATTTTGTTGTTGTTGTTTTTGTTGTTGTTGTTGTTACTGTTATTGTGCTGGTGTTTTGTATGTTTGCTTTGGAGGGAAAGTGAAGAGGGGGCAAGCAAGCAGGCTGTGGGGGGTGGCAGTGCAGGGAGCACTGGGGGCTGTAGGTAGTGTTGGAGTATGATGTGCAGTAGCTATGGAAACAGGGAGAGCACAGGGTAGAGGAACTACAGAGCACAGAAGCTATGGGCAGAGCGAAGTCCAGGTAAGGGTTTGTGAAAACTGAGAACTGGGAAGAGACACACAGAAGACATCTTTCACCAGGGCCATATGGGGATGGGGGAACTGAGAAGGTTTCATGTTGGTCCATGCAAATTCCCCCTCTCTTGTCTCTCTCGTCCCTCAGTTCTCTCTTACCTCGGCTTCTCTACCTTGCTCCCTTAACATTCTCTTCCCATCTTCAGTCCCTGTTTTTAAGAGAATAGTTTAGATAGCTGGCTACTTGTTAAAAAACTTTGTTTTGACTTCATTGTATTATTTGTAGTGTGTTGATTGTCAATATATTTATACTCCATGGAAAACCAAAGTGTGTAACCTTGCTGAGAGCTCTAATGTGAGCTGATCCCCTCAGTGTTACAGTTGGCTGTCAAGATACAAGAACACCCTTATCAGTAAGTTCTCCATTTACGGAAGGGTTAAAGTCCAAAAATAAGCCCTAAGGTTTCCAATTGGAAAGTAGAATGAACTATCAAATCTGAGTTAAATTTAAAATTAGATAACCTAATGATGGAAGACTTCCTATAATACAAAGTCAGTTGTGAAGAGAGACTCTTCTGTTGGAAACATTCTACCACATCATGACAAGTACAGCCAAGAGCTTTACAGCCAGCATGTAACAAAAAGACCTACTCAACCATTTCATCTCAGACTGAGAGGAGGGAGCCTAGATTTCTGAAGGCCTAAAATTAAACCTTTCACCTCAGTTCTCAGACTGTTTCAGCAGCATGTGCAGGGCCTCCAGCTGCTACACTTTGAGGTGTGATCCTGTCACCGCCACAGTCTAATGAGAACAGTGTGACAGCAATACATTGACCAGGAAAGATCCCAGAGACACCTGGGTGTCACTGGGTCAGCCCCTGGCCAGCTGCTACAGTCAAGGAGGGACTTGACTTCACCCTCGACACCACCAGGCAAAACCAGAGCATTCTCAACATCAGAACCATTACTGGCAAATCCAGTGCCCTGCCACAAAGATATTTATATGTGTCATTGTGATCAAACCTAAATCAGACAGGGACCTTGCAAATTGCATAATTAAATTATCCTCTCTTCAGAGGCTACCATGAGGCTACCTGGAAAAGTAGGCAAGGAGATGTTTTTTCCATCTGGTAGGACTAGCTTCTTCTCAAGAATTGTTTTGAGACAAAGACATCCTTTCGCTTACAGGTCTAAAGCAAAAATTAAGCAAATAAGCTTTGAGATTTTCTTTTATGAAAAGTTCAAAAGTATCTAGGTGGGTTAAATTTGTATCTTTCTTCTATTAATAAGAACCGGCACTCCTACCTGGGCTCTGAAGAAAGACAGAATAAGACACAGAGGGAAAAGAGAAAAGGACACAGGGCAGGGAGAGAATCCTTAAGATTGCTACAGAACAAATAACAGAACTAAAACCACCAAAAAAAAAAAAAAAAAGTAGATTTTCTGGCCTGGAAGCAGTGGTGTGCACCTTTAATCCCACCACTAGTGAAGCAGAGGCAGGCAGATCTCCATGAATTCAAAGCCAGCCTGGTCTACAGAGTGAGTTCCAGGACAGACTCCAAAGCAACGCAGAGAAACACTGTCTTAGAAACCAAAAAAAAAAAGAAAAAAAAGAAAAAAGAAAAATCTAGAATCACTAGAATCCTCAAACTAGACAAAGCTATTTAAATAATTTTATCCAAACCCTCATATCAATCATAATGAAAACTGATGCCCAAAACAAGAAAACTGTTGTCCAAGGTCCCCCAGTGAGCTGAGAAAATATATGAGCAAAAGGCTGCCCTCCTTTTGAGGGACCTGTTTCCAGAGAGTTCTCAGGGTCAAGCTGCTAACAGACTCTTAGGAGGCTGGAGCTGTTAAACTTGGTATTAACCATAGGTATAGTAGACTTTTTTTCAGCTATATTCAAAAAGAACTAAAATGGATATACAGGTAGAGAATCCATTGTCCTAAAATCTGAAACAACAAAATCTCTAAAATGTGAAACTGACTGGAGCATAGTTCTTCAAGTGGAAATTTCATGCCATAACACTTCGCTTCGTGCACAAAATTATTTAAAATATTTAAAAGAGTTAACTTGAAGATTCTGAGTTTGTTCCTGGGTCCCATCCCTAAATTATCTCATTACATATGTGAAAATATTCCCAAATCCAAGAAAAATAACCATACTCTAAAATACTTTAGACCTAAGCAGATGAGGGGAAAAAGTATCTCTCTCCGTCTCTCCCTGTGTCTCTCTCTGTATCTCTCTGTATCTTTCTCTCTCTCTTTTCTCTCTCTCTCTCACTCACACACACACACACATACACCATGTATGTGTGTATTATATTAATAGGTAAGGTATATATTATTGTAGTAGCATTATAGGTTTTCATCTGTGTTTAAAGACTGATATATTTGTAAAGATTGTGCCTTACAAATTATAGCAATAATACGCTCACTCCTAAATCATGCTTTGAAGTTTAATGAGTTTTTTAATTTACCTGACCCAAAGTCTTAACCACAAGCACTTTCTAAAAAGGAGACAGATAAGAACGTGGGCACTGAAACTTATTTATGTTCCCCAAAGCACATGCGCATCACCTATGCCTGAGCATGGCATTGTCCCAGCTCTAGATTTATATATTTAATCTTATTTTCAAGATATAGTAATAAGAAAAGGCAGCTCCTGTACTTCCCAGTGAGAACGGGATTAATTCTTGGCCATGCCAACAAACTGGCAAACATTGTCGGACTTCCCATGCTATGTTAATCTCACCTGGGTCCCTAACCACCTTCTTACTGAGAAGTGAAAGTGTGAACATTTTAACACTTTCCGGGATAATGATGAAGACTCTTTGCTCTTAGTACGTGCAGAGCATCTCTTCTTTGCTGAAGACAACTCAGACAACTAAATTGTGTCAAACTAAATTATTCAGTACTGGAAGCATCCATACACATGCAAATTGTACAGACAAGGAAATACCATTTCTTAGAATTTGCCCTTATCTAGGGCTAAGTTACGTGGCTTCTCAGGGGTGGGTTCCAAGTGGCTTACTGTGCAGTTCTCTGATGGGTTGAGACAAGCATCTATATCTAGCCAGACTGTGGAGCCCTCTGCATTTGTAGAGCCCGTTTTCTCTTCCTGCCCTAGTCCCGCTTCTCAACAGGACTCCATTGTCGAGGGCACATCATGGTGGCATTTCTGTGGTGTCCAACTCTCCCTTCTATTACCTTCTCTTCCTTTAGCGTATCAAAAAATAACCAACCAATCCTCTGTCCTCCAGAGCAAAAACCAAAAATAAAGCCAAATAACTCTACAGCAAATACATTCTTTCAGTGCCTGAAATTTCTGTTCTGTGTTTGGACCTTGGTGGTCGACCGTTAAAGCTTAGTACACAGGGCAATGCTACTGGAGAGTGGAGTCTTTAAGAAAGTGAGACCTAACAGGAAGTCTTTAAGTCATCAGGTACATCCTTGAAGGGGACAGTGGGAGCCTATACCATTGTCTTTTTCTGTTCCCAAGCTATGAGGTGAGTAGCTTTGTTCTACTATATACTTCTGCCATGGGGTGTCTCCTCATCGTGGTTCAAAACAACAGAGCCAACTTCCAAAACTTTGAACCAAATACATCTTCTCTCCATGAAATACCTTGCATATTTCTCTTACAGTAGTAGAGAGATAGCTGATACACCCATCATTGAATTTTTTCATTCAGTTTCTTAAAAGGAAACGCAATAAATATTCAAGTGCTCTTGTATTCTCTTTTCTACTCAAACTATCCTCTCAGACAGAGAGAGAGACAGAGACAGAGACAGAGAAACAGAGAGACAGAGAACAAAAAAGGGGGAGGGAGGAAGGAAAGAAGGGAGGGAGAGTGGGGAGGAAGGGAGGGAGAGAGAGAGAGGGAGGGATGATGCTAGGCATGCTGCTGCATGCTGGTATTTTCAGGATTTGGGAGGAGGGAGCACTAGAATAATACGGAGGGATGGTCAGCAACACGTGCAGCATTGCACTAGGTTTGACGTTTTCTTGTCTGGCCAGATGATAAGTTTGTAGGGACAGAAGTTAGCTTGTGAACTTCCTTCTGGTAGAATAGATAGCCAGCGAGGTTACGGTTTATGGCTCTGGTCATTGTTGACCGCTTTTGCATTTGATCTCTCTATCCTGTTTTAGCATTGCCTACAGATGCCTGACGCCTGAGGAATTCTCTGACTCAGCTGCAGCATGTCACTGGTCCCCATATTCATTAGCGAATAGATTAAAATGCTGGCAATAATAACAATTTTTCCCTTTACAGAAATTATCAGGAATTTTGAAAACACATCAGTAGGGAAACATCTGGCCACTACTGCTCTTCCTGGTTCTCGGGCCCTGAAGTGCATCTGGACATCAGCTAGTGCCTAGGCATCTGGCTTCGCTTCTCTGTCTGTTATCTTCAGCCAGTGCCATCAAAGGACTCGTGAATAATCCAAATACAAATATTTAAGTCTTAGTAAACAAGACAAATGCTACATCTTTTAGAGGTAAGGGTAAATATATTTTCATTCATTTTGTATTTATTGAAAATGTACATATTTCCATACTAATAAATGCAGAAACATGAACTGAGAAATTGCAATTACTTTCAAATTATAGGGCTGCACGAAACCATCAAACAGGTTTTCTTTTAACTCATTTAAAAAAAGAAATGTAATAGTTCCCTTTTTATTGGGGGGCAATTAAACTCTGAAATTCTATGCCTGTGTAAAATAAGGCTTTAAGTTGGTAAGGAAAATACAAGTTCCAAATGCTACTATTTGAACTTTTCAAGAAAATAAGGATAATGAAAATTTAGGCAATTCTTAAGCAAGTCCCTCAAGATGCAGCAATTAGATTGAGGTCTATAGGAAACAGGCATGTTCTATAATCCTGCTCCTAACAGCAATGAGATGACTGGCAATCTGAAGGAACCCACATGATCTCCTTAGAATGCTGTGAAGAAGATCTTGACCACAGAATCTCTTCTAAGGGTACCTAGTTGATGCTGAGTTTTACCACTGAAAACTATTTTCTGTAGCAATGGAAGACAATATAAGTCAAAAGAAAGAGGCCATACTTAGGAGGCAGTAGGATTTTCAGTATTTGTCACTAACAAACTAAGTGGCCTTAGATCTGTCATAAATCTCAAGGTCATCCTCAAGATCAGGTCCTTAGTGAACTAGCTGTTATCATTCTTATTATGTTAATTCAGATTATTTGCTAATAAAATCGAGGATCAGAAAACAGCGATAAAAAATGTGACAATATAAAATTATTTCCTAATGATATTCTGCTATGCTTATAGATTGGTGCCTAGTCCAATCATCATCAGAGAGGCTTCATCTAATGACTGATGGAAACTTACACAGAGACCCACAGCCAAACACTAGGCAGAGTTTAGGAACCCTGAGAAAGAGAGAAGGAAGGATTGTAGGAACCAGAGGGGTCAAGGACACCACAAGAAAACCCACAGAATTAACTAACCCAGGCTTATAGGGGCTCACAGAGACTGAACCGACAACCAGGGAGCCTGCATGGGGCTGACCTAAGTACCCTGTATATGTTACAGTTGTGTAGCTTTATCCTCTTGTGGGACTCCTAACAGTTGGAGCAAGGGCTAGCTGACTCTTTTGTCAGCTTTTGGAACCTTTTTCTTCATACTGGATTGCCTTGTCCAGCCTTAATACATGGGGAGGTGTTTAGTCTTCCTGCAATTTGACATGCCTTGTTTGGCTGATATCCATGAGAGGACTACCATTTTCTGAAGAGAAACCCAGGAGTAGTGGATGGGAGTTATAGAGGGAAAGTAGGGGGAGAAACTGGGAGGAGATGAGGGAGAGGAAACTGCAGTCAGGATGTAAATAATTATAATAATGATGATGATAATAATAATAATAATAATTTTTCAACAAAATGAAATCATTGGGTCATTATGAAGTTATGTGTGATAGTTGATGGCAAAAATCAAAAGCAACAGGTTCATCTAAATAAATACATGAGACTCCAGCTTAGAACAAAGAAGAGTTCCTTACAAATACATAATCAGGTCTAGGTCCTATTAAAAAGCGAAACCCTAAACTGAAGAAAAATAACCCAGAAAGCAATATTACCTCAAGCTAAGTACTATCTCCATAACCCCTTATTTCCCCACTCTTCAGCCTGCACATCCAGGGACTTTTCCAGCGAGCCCACCAGACCACCCAGGAGGGGTCGACTTATCATAGCACTGGGATTCTAGTTTGTCAGCAAGGCTTCCTGTGAATTCATCTCTATATAATCAACCCTAAGACCTAGAGTTACCAGTCTGAAATGGCAGCCTATGAGGCTGGCCTTGAAAGAGGCAGCCCGCCAACCGCCAACCCCATACCTGAAACTGAAGATATGTATAGTAAGGCTTTCCTTTGCCTGTCAGAAACAGAAGAATGCTAATAGAGTAGCAAACTCAATGACCGGACCACCCCTCAGGCACATCTTTGTTGAGATATATCCCTCCACTACGTGTTGATAACAAAGAGAATTCAATGGAAAGGGTATTTTCTATACAATGAAAGGCATTCCTCCATTTTTTTCCTCGCTAGACTACTCATAAATAAATAGAGCTTGGGAGAGTGGCTTAGAAATGTGGATTCTCAAGACATTAAGGCTTGAGCTTGGTGATGTAGGAAGAATAATTATTAGCTTTTATTTGCATTTTGATTCAGGAAATATTTCCAGAAGGCATGTTGCACCCAAGGACGGCATATTTCAATCTCTACCCGTCAGTAGGTTCCAATCACTAACCAGCCAAATGGCAAAGGCTCCCTAGAGAGAGCTGTTAAGCCAACTTAAATGTCTTAATGTGACATAATTCTCTGCTTTTTTTTAGAAAAAGGGATAAAATTTAAATATTCAACACTTCAGAGACTTGATACATCCCTGAAGTCACCTATTTTTTTCATTTACAAGCCTTGGGGCCAGGTTTCAGGCTGTCATCTTTGGGTCACCTGCTTGACAAAACAGTCAATGAAGAAGCTTGTTGAGAATGTCGACTTTGAGGCCCACAATCTTACTTACTGAACAGCTCTTGAGTTAAGCAGATAATAATTTTAATACGCTGCTTAGGAAATATCCAAACACATGCAAGTCTGAGTGATGTATCTTAAGAGACCTTGGAAAACAGGGACCCCCCCCCAAAAAAATCAAAGAGAATATCACATTGCTTGCTATAAATTATTTCCTTTCTCTATTAATACATTCTATTTTTTTATTTTTATTTATTTATTTATTTATTTATTTTTGGTTTTTCGAGACAGGGTTTCTCTGCAGCTTTAGAGCCTGTCCTAGAACTAGCTCTTGTAGACCAGGCTGGTCTCGAACTCACAGAGATCCGCCTGCCTCTGCCTCCCGAGTGCTGTCTATTAATACATTCTAATCTACCATATTTGTATAATTCTCCTCCCATTTCCTCTAGACTAGTCTATTTTATGTAAAAATTCAATAATATGTATTTCATCTCTCTGGAACCATTACTTCTCTCTTTGTCATTTCAGGATGTTAAAACAAAACATACAACTTATAAACAATAGAAATTATCTCCTCTAGGTCTGAAGGCTACGAAGTTCACATCAAGGGTACCCAAAGATAGAGTATCTGATAAGGTCTTTCTCACAGATAGTGCCTTCCAGCTGCAGCCTCACATTGTGACAAGTGAATTATCTTTTTTATAAGGCAGAAAAAAACAAACATCCTTACTAAAACCAGTAGAGGGAACAAGTTTACAGGCTTGTAGTGGCATAGGGAATTGTGAAAGGATGGGGAAACAGAGCATCAGAATACATAGTATATGTGTGTGCATGTGTGCACATGTGTTTGTGTGTGTGCATGTGTGCATATGCATGTGTGCATGTGTGTTTGTGTGTGTGCATGTGTGTGTGTTTGTATGTGTGTCTCCAGATGATTTTTAGGAGGGTTTAATCCAATGCATAGCCATTCTGGTCAGTTTCATGGTAACCATGAATATGTCCTACTTAGATGTTCTTTTTGCCGCCTCTCTCCAGATGCACTTGTAAGCAGAGACTGCCTGTTCATTTTCCAGCCTCACAGACCTAAATAATAACACATAAACTGTATTAATTACAACACTGTATGACCAATAGTTTATGCATATTTCTAGCTAACACATTATAAATTAACCCATTTCTATTATTCTGTGTATTGCCATGAGGCTATGGCTCACCAGTTCAGATTTCCTGCCTGGCTTTGCTCTGCTAAGCCATTGGCCGAAACAGTTTTATTCGTTAACCAATAGTAATAAAACATATTTACAGCATATAGAGGAAAATCCTACATCATCTCCCCTTTTCTGTCTAATTAAAATGGAAAGTTTTAACTTTAATATAGTATAATTACATATAACAAAATAGGCATCAAGCAAGAATTATAATTCCAAATGTCTTAGTGAGCCTGAAGTTTCATATCTAATTTATCTTTTATCATAACAAAGTAAAACTATAATTATCTGTCTTCAATGCCACCAAAGACCCCAGAAAGATATTCTATTTCCTAAGTAAATAGGAAGTGAATTGTAAGCAACTTCCAAAGTTCTAGAATCGACAGAAACATCTCGCTGCCTGGAAAGTCACCCAAAGTTCTTCTGTAACATTGGGGCATCCATCTTCAGCCTACAGAGCCATAATATCTGTTAAACTTTTCCATGAAGCAGGAAATTTGAAGATCTATTCTGTCTTGTACTGGCAAAGTTTATCAGTTGCTTTCTTCTGTGTCCTGCAGAATGTCTAGCTGTTCTTTCATGAAGAAGGAACCCTGAAGGACTGTCTCACCTTCTTTAGGCAATCTCAGCAGTCATTTTTCTGTGGGTCCTACATGCCCAGTTCATACAGGATATCATCAAGCAGTCCATGCAAGAACAGTTTCTTGCCCAAATGGCTAACAAACTCCATAAGGAGCCTCTTTGATGTCCATCTTTCTCTTGAAGTATATTGGTGCTGCCAAGAGCAGAGGTGTTTCATTGTCATGAAAAGGCCTAAGTTCTTAAAACATTTTAAATGCCACATTCTGTTAGTTTTTAAAAGATTTGAAGAATACCTATCCATCTTAAATATATCTCTGTACATCTAGAAAACCTAACTAACATGACTACAAGCTTGACTATTATAGATGACTATCTATTACCCTGTATTTCTTAATTACACATTACATTTTTAAATTAGCTGCACAAACATAATACCTTAATCAAGAGCAGAAATATACATGAAACAAAATTGACCTTAAATTTTTAGCAATAAACCAAAATCCATATCAATGCAAAGTATCCATCTCTATAGCATATTTCCCTTTAAATGTGAACAAACATTTATAAACAATCATTTAGGGAACTGGGGCATTGTTCTCTAGACTACTTCCTTCTGATTGGGGGTGCTGTTAATCATGTCTTTCATGGGGTATTCTATGTGGTAGGTCCCATCTCAGCCAACAGTCCTGAAGCTGTCATGAATGCTGAACCAACTGAGCCATTGCTTCAGAGGATCTTGTTTGACCAAACCATATTAGCCAGTAAAGAATTCACAGCATTCTACCCTCTGTAGAAACAAAAGCAGAAACTCTTTTCCAAAGCAACATATTATTAGACCCAAATTTGGAAGTCAATATATATATATATATATACATATATATAATTATATATAATATACATATAATTTTAGCATAGCAACCCCAAGAATCAAATGTCTCTCTGCAGTCAAAATATTCACAGAAAACACAATATACATAATCCATACCCTCTGTGTATTTTCCATTTTTATGTGGCTTATTTTCTTTAATCTATTACTTTTAATATTAATTTCATCTTTATTCTTTTAAAAGTCAAGCAGCTTGGTTTCAGCAGCCCTGGATGCTGCCTCCACCTCTTTCAGCCTTTCAATATGGCAGAGGTACCTTTACCACCAGTTCTGGGAACACCAGGTAGGAGCTGACTTAGCACCAAAACTCTGATAAGCAGTTGTCCCATACTGCCACCAAGTAATTTGCAGCACATTGACCACAAATCCCATCCAAGTGCTTAGCCTCCTGAAAAAGTCAGAGCTGTTCATGCAACTACCATGAACCAAGAAGCCTTCTTAAAGAGACCTCACAGTTTTGTTGATACCATTGAATCAGAAAAGCCTTCTCTTAAAGGAATTGTGCTTCTGCTTGCTTCTGCAAACAGAGCCCATGCAAGAAAATTCTGGTACCATGAATCCGTGTTTAACTCTGTGTGTGTATTTGTGTATGTGTGTAGAATTCCTTTCCAAGCTCTCTCTCAGGTCTTATGTGGATGTAGTCATCCCACATTGATGGGCCATTTTATAGGCAGAGATTGTTTATTCGTTCTTTCCTAGCCACCCAGAATTGAATAATAACACAGAAACTATATTAATTACAACAATTTGGCCAGTAGCTTATCTATATTTCTAGCTAACTCTTACATCTTAAATTAATCCATTTCTATTATTCTGTGTATTGCCACAAGGCTGTGGCTTACCAGGTAAAGCTCTCGCATCTGTCTCCTTCAGCAGCTACATGGCATCTCCTTAACTCTGCCTACTCTCTCTATATATCTCTGTTAAGTTTTTCTGCCTGGATTTTCTCTGCTAAGCCATTGGCTGAAGCAGTTTTATTCATTAACCAATGATAATACACATATTCACATCATACAGAGGGGAATCCCACATCATCTCCCTTTTTCTATCTAATTTAAAATCTGTTGTAATTTATAAAATAGTCCCACATTAGCCAAGAATCAAGTATAATAAAGGTTATTAATAGTGGATAAACTCACAGAAAGGGTAGCAATCTACAGTCCTCTACATGCAATGTGAACTAATACCAAATCCAACACACAAGAGAGCCATGTAAGCTTTACATCTGCATTTATAGTGCATAAAACCGTGCCCAAAGGAGGCTGGTATCTTAAAGGCTATTGCTGAAGGAGTTCCCACAGCACTTCCCCTTTTTGTGTAAATAAGAGAGTTCCAAACCCAATACAAAACTATATACAGTAAGAAAAAATATCAAGTATAAAAATTAGAATTACAAACTTCATAAACATTATCAAGCAAGAAACATATGCTAAATGTTTCAGTAGTTATTCTATCCTAAGAGTCTTATATTAGAAATGGCTTGGTTAAGTCATGAAAGAAAAGTAACTATGAGCATCTACTCTTCAACACCATCAAAGACCTGAGAAAGGAAATAATATTACTTGAATAAACATGAAGAGTAATCAAGCTACTTCCAAAAGGTTTAAGAAATTACTGAGACAACCTGCTCCCTGGGCAATCACCCAAAGTATCATTTGCAATGTTGGGGAAACCAACTTTGGCTAAGACCTAGAGTAACTGACAAACTATTTTCAGAAGCAGGAGATTTTTCAAAACTGACTTACACTGTCTTGGCAAGGTTTATCAGTCTTTTTGCATGTATCCTGCTTGTCCAGTCTGGATACCATGAATTTTATCAGTGGTCGAGGCATGGACAGTTCTTTGCCCAAAGGCCAGTTTTGCCAAAAAGAAAACAAGCTTCAAGTGGAGTGTCTTAGGTGCTCAGTATTCTCTCAGGAATAGATTGGTGCTGCCAGGAGCAATCCTGTCTCATATCAGCAGAATCCTAAGTTATTTAAATGTCATGTCCTATAATTCTTTGAAGTGGTTGAAAATTACCTATCTGTGTGGAATACAATCTCTATGCATCTAAAGAACCTGATAAGTCTGACCATAAATATGACAAACATGGATGACTATTGACCTATAAATCTTAATACCTATGTAGCTTAAAGACTAAAATTTCACATTAAAATAATAAACAATCTTTAAACAACTGTGCAGAAAATGAGAACAATGACTTCAAAAGGTAAACAATGTATAAGTATCTTAACCAGAGGTAGAAATATGTAGTGACAAATATATCCTAAAATTGCATCAATATACAAAATATCTTAAGCAGAAGTAGAAGCATGTATGCATACAATATGACAAAATACCTTTGCATAGGTACACAAATATTATAAACAGAAATAAGAACATACTCAATATAACAAATAGAATTTGAATTTGTATCAATATATAAGAATTTATACCAATGTAAATTGTCTATAAATAATAGCTCACAAGTATTCTCACTACTACTCACTATTATTATTAGTATGAGTTAACTCTATTATCTAATTATCTAATAATTATAATTAATCTATTATCTCATTCAATCCTTTTTTTCCAAAAGAGTTTCCTGAACATACTTAATTTCCACTCCCAACCCCCAACCCTATACCACTTACAATCAATCCCTAATTGATGTCCCTAACCCTGAGGACAAGCTTTGTTGGGAGAGGAGACATTATCTTCTAGAATTCCTGCTGTCATTGAGTTGATGTTATTTCCATGGGATGCTGTAAAAATTAAAATAACTGTTAAGTTTCATGATTACTGTCTGGTATAATTGCAAATAGTCTCTGAGTAGTCAGTAAGGTTTCTCTGAAGTTCTTATTTGAAGTTCTGACCAAAACATTGTAAGAAGGTACACTATCTCAGCTAACCAAGTTGGCATCATCTTGAGCAGCTTGTAACCCAAAACCAATCTTAAAGTAGTGCCATCCACACATAACATTATATCAATGGGGTGGAATCGCTGTTTTAGGGCTCCATCTTCTTCCTGAAAACTTTGAAGATTACTGCAGGAAAATTTATTATTCATTGTGGAAAACTTAAAATTATTCATATAGATATATATTCAACAAAAGGTACTATAGAAACAAAAATAGGTATGGGGAGAAGTGAAATTTTTCCTAAATTATTTCTTCTTTCTATCTCATACCAGATGGCTCCTGATATAAGACAGAAACTCTGAATTTTTTTAACAACATGCTTGGATTTAGAGAAGAATAGCCATTGTCCAACTCCAAAGCCAGCTTTGATTTTTAAGTGATTTAGGCGTGTGTGTGTGTGTGTGTGTGTGTGTGTGTGTGTGTGTGTGTGTGAATGCATGTATATATGCATGCATGTATGTTCAGGTAATGAAATTTTACCCTGCAGAGGATATGGTACCATAAGTCAGATTTTTATTGGCTTTTAATTCTTTCTGGATAGCTATCTTTTCTTCTTTAGGCATCTAGATGTCCAAGGTTTCTCAACTTTTAAAAGATGAGTATTTTCCTGCAAAGACAAGAACAGAACCCTGCCTCGACTCCTATGATGTTTCCTTGCCATCTGTATGTTTGTCACCTCTGTGGATGAGTTATCAATCTTTTTCTCGAAAGGCTTCTCTTTTTCAATCAAAATATTTATTAATTTTGATGGTATCTATAGCTTTTCTTCTCCTGTGGAAACAAGAGTAAAAACCCTTCCCCAATGTAACACATCCCCTGGTTTCCATTGTGAGGTCAATACATCCTTGAAGTATACTGTCTGATTTAATTCAGAAATTTTCTTCTATTATCCAATGTCTCTCTGCTACCATTGTTCCTTTGTCATTAGCATTAAGAAAATTCAAGGCGAATAAAACATTATACAATCTATCTCAGGGGGTATTTTTCATCTTTTTCTGTTTGTTTAACATATCATTTATAGTTCTTTCTATAGATGCTTGACCTTTAGGATTGTTTGGTATACCTGTAATATGTTTTATATTATAAAAGGAAAAAAACTAATTCATTTTCTTAGAGACATATGCTGAACCACTGTCTGTCTGTATTTGTGCAGCAAGTGCATCCATGATGGCCATAACTTCTAGTAAATGTGTGATTACTGAATCAACTTTTCTGAGAACAAAGCAGTAGCCCATTGAAAACCTGAATAGGTGTCAATAGTGTGGTGTACATACTTTAATTTTTCAAATTATACAAAGTGAAACATATCCATCTGCCAGATTTTATTCCTTTGAGTACCCTTTGGGTTACTCCCTATAGGTAGCAGTGTTTGGTTATATAAAGAACAAGTATGACATTTTCTTATAATCTCCTTAGCTTGTTGCCATGTAATAGAAAACTCTTTCTTTTTTTCTTTTATCTTTTTCTAATTTTTTATTAAAAATTTCCATCTCCTCCCCTCCTCCCACTTCCCTCCCCTCCCCTCCACCCACACCCCCACTCCCTCCCTCTCCAGGCCAAAGAGCAGTCAGGGTTCCCTACACTATGGGAAGTCCAAGGTCCTCCCAACTCCCCCCAGGTCCAGAAAGGTGAGCATCCAAATTGACGAGGCTCCCACAGAGCCCATCCATGCAGTAGAATCAAAGCCCAGCACCATTGTCCTTGGCTTCTCAGTCAGGCTCCACAGTCAGCCACATTCAAAGAGTCCGGTTTGATCACATGCTCCATCCGTCCCATTCCAACTGGCCTAGGTGATCTCCCATTAGATCTGTCCCACCGTCTCAGTGGGTGAACGCACCCATCACGGTCCTGACTTCCTTGCTCATGTTCTCCCTCCTTCTGCTCCTCATTTGGGCCTTGGGAGCTCAGTCCGGTGCACCAATGTGTGGCTTTGTCTCTATCTCCATCCATCGCCAGATGAAGGTTCCCTCACGGTCCTGACTTTCTTCCTCATGTTCTCCCTCCTTCTGCTCCTCATAAGGACCTTGGGAGCTCAGTCCAGTGGTCCAATGTGGGGCTCTGTCTCTATCTTCATCCATCGCCAGGTGAAGGTTCTATGGTGATATGCAAGATATTCGTCAGTATGGCTATAGGATCTGGCCTTTTCCGGCTCCCTCTTCTCAGTTGCCCACGGAAGTAGCTGGGGGCATCTCCCTGGATACCTGGGAACCCCTCAAGAGTCAAGTATCTTAAAAACCCTAAGATGGCTCCCTTAATTAGGATATATGCTTCCCTGCTCCCATATCCACTCTTCCTATATCCCAAGCATCCAAATCCCCCAAGCTCTCCCCATCCTCCCCTTCACGCTTTTCTCTCCCCATCTCCCCTTGTCCCCATCCCACACCACCCTCAAGTTCCCAATTTTTGTCCGGCAATCTTGTCTACTTCCAATATCCAGGAGGATAACTATATGTTTTTCTTTGGGTTCACCTTCTTATTATCTTCTCAAGGATCACGAATTATAGGCTCGATGTCCTTTATTTATGGCTAGAAACCGATTGTGAGTGAGTACATACCATATTCATCTTTTTGGGTCTGGGTTACCTCACTCAGAATAGTGTTTTCTATTTCCATCCACTTGCATGCAAAATTCAAGATGTCATTGTTTTTTATCCCTTAAGGGATTTTCAAATATGACTATATAACCACTATAATTGACTTATTGAGGCTGACAAGCTCACCCTGCCAACTATATCATATCTTTTCCACTTTCAAGTTTTTGTTTCCAGAGTTAATTTTTTTTCTGAAAATCTTTCTTTCCTTGTTATATCTTTCCAGTTATATCCTATAGAGATATAACTATTATAATGATAGATTTATTCCTGAAATATCCTCGAGTACTTTATGTGGATCTTCTTAAAATACCCAGATATTTTATGAAATAATAACATGCCCATTTACTTCTGGTGAAAATATCCACATTCATCTCCCTTTTATTGGTCTAGGTAGATAAAAATATTTCTCAAAATTACTGTTTTCTTTATTGCTTCTTTTTTTCTCTAATTTAGAGGCTAGTATAGAAATGTTAAATGCCTACCATATGGTTGATAAAAAGAATTGGATACCTTTTAAGTACCTAAATTTGCTGATTTTTTAAAAAAATCAAATACATAGAAGATCCCCATAGTAGTATGTGCAACAGAACTAACTTATGGGGGAAACTATGATAAATATGTAAAAATAAATATGAATCTAGATAAAGTGTTGCCAAAAATTAATGCTTAAAAAGCACATTAGAATGAGAAGCCTGAAAATAAGGAGGACTGAAGTCAGAGGTATTCAGAACGTAACTGACTCCAGAAGGATAGAGATGTTGGAAAGACAATAAAGTCTCAATGTTCACAGTGTTGGGCATTAGTTTGCACCTTGAAAAAAAAATTTCCTCTTTAAAGGTCTCCATCACCCTCATAAAGTTACAACTAAAATCATTTTTTTCCTCTTCTTCTTCTTCTTCTTCTTCTTCTTCTTCTTCTTCTTCTTCTTCTTCTTCTTCTTCTTCTTCTTCTTCTGGGTTAGGTTTATCAAATCTTCCTGTTGTATAACCACTGGGTTCTAGTGTTACCATAGTTTTTTTTTAGGTTGTTGAATAAATTCTTTCATTGGCGCCTACCCATCTCTTCCTCCAATTGGTGCAGGCAATATCTTTGCCTCTTGGTCCAATCCTTGCAGTGGCTGTCTATGTCTTTGGGAACTGTACTTGGTCTGCTCTGTATTGTCACTGTCTGTGTCTCAGGGAGCCACTGACATCTCTCTTGGCCGGCTTTCTTGGCCTGCTCTCTTGGTTTGCTCTATTGGTCCACTCCATGCAATCTCAGCTTGTGCTTCAGAGTTCCTTTTTAGGTCCTCTTTCTTGGTCCTCTTGTGTAGTTTCAGTTTGTGTTTCAGTGTTCCTCGGAGGTTGTGGGGAGGATAGAAGCATTTGGGGACAGAGTGGCACTTGTAGCTTGCAGAGTCCAATTGATAGGGTGGGGGTGCTGGAGCAGCCTACCTGCAGGAAACTCATTTGTTGGCTAGCTAGAGAAGGTGAAATAGGTAGGGGAAGGACCTGTGGTTTTGCCCCAGTGTAGAGGGCTTTGAGAGTGGGATGTCCCACCAGGTGGGTGGTCACTCACCTCTTGGTCCTCTCTGTGTAGTAGCAAGCTGTTTCAGAATTCCATTGAGATTGTGGGGGAATTAAGAGGGTTTGGGGGCAGAGTGGGACTTGTAGCTTGCAGAGTCTGATAGATGGGATAGGGGTATTGGAACAGCCAACCTGCAGGGAACTCTGGACTGGTATCTTAAAGGCTACTGGCTAAAGGAGTTCCCACAGCATGCACTGGCTCTTCCACTCTTTCCATTTCCTCTTCCACAATGTTCTCTGAACCTTAATGGGGTGATATAACTTTCTTGTCTACAGCTGAACCCTTAAATATCCTTTATTCTCAGCATTCTGTACAGTTATGGATCTTTATATCCATTTATATCCTTTACTTCAAGGATAGGCTTCTCTACTTAAAGCTGAGGAAGTTTTGTATACATAATAAACATAGATATTTAAGAGATGATTTTTACAACAATCCTCAAATTCAACTAGGGAGTGGTTATTTACCTCTATAACAGTAATACCACTAATTGCATACTGGGCACATCTTTCCTGGAGGGTTGGTATTACAGTTTGCAGAGTTCACAACTGGACTAGACTATCAGTGCCTTCATCGCAGCAACCTGCACAGTATCATCCAGGTCCATGAGAATCAGCAAGCAGTGAGAAATCTTCTAGCCCAGTTTCAGCTTGATTTCTCTTATATTGTTCATCTTAGGTATGTGACGTTTATAGCATTAGGATCTCACCAATTGTTCTAGTGAGTAACCAAGAAGAATTACTAGAGACTTATCATTCTGGGTGCCTCTGGAGCTTCTCTGACCAATGATCTCTAAAGAGGTGCCCCATGCATAGCACTGGGGTTTTTATTTAATAACCTGTATTGTCTAGTCTTATAAAGTAACTGCCTTTTCAAACTCTACAAACCCCATTCTTAAGAGATCTATCCTTGTGGCCAAACTATCTCCCCCAAAATATAGCTGCTAATAATAATCAACTCAGGGGTTTAGAATTTCAACACAAATTCTTGGAGGAATAAGCATCCAGATCATTCATAGCACCTTCTCTCTGATCCTCAAGTCCCCACTCCAAACCCTCAAGACCACATAACAGCTCATGTTCAGCCTAGAATCAAAAAGCCCATATGCTCCCTTGATTTGAGAGACTTGTTTCCATCATGCTTTAGCAAACTGTGATTCATTCTGTGTTTAATGAGCCATCATTCTATTCCACAGGGTGGGAGGCTGGTGCTGAGGAAAGCATACAGACTCTGGAAACAACAATGACTAGACTATGCCTTGTTACTCACTATTAGTGACTCCTTTTAATTGAAAAAGATATCTAATCTCAATGAGCTCCAGTTTTCTTGCTTAGAAAATAGGAATCATGGTGCTTGGTAGCTTTCAGATGATGAAAGAACATTTCTGGGTGAGTTCTTTTTTCAATGTACCAATCACGCATTCAAAGGATATTTGAATACCATCAGTGGCTCACATTAGTAAGAGAAGCTAATATCCCTATGCCAATGGCACTTGCAAGTTAAGAAAGGCAGCTAAACACTGAACCATGGGTAAGTTATGCCTAGAAATAAAGTGGGAAGTACATTTTTTAAGTTTTCATGGAAAAAAAAAAGGTTTATTTTGGCTCATTCTTCAGAGGTCCATGGTCCACATCTGGTGATACTTTCTTTCTGGCATGAGTGTATTATGTGAGTAAAGTGATGAAATTCTGGCCATTTTGCCTGATTGTAAATCTAGTGATTTCTGTCCTGTCTCAAGGTCTCCTGTCTCCATGTTCAGCTATAGTCATGACAACAGATTCCATGAGAGCTGCTGTCATCTTTTAGAGACATGACTCAACAATTCTTAACTCACAGCCCTTGATACTTCTCCCCCAACTTCCTTTATAGCATCTTCCTACCCAGATGGACTATAAAACACACATGACCTTCTTGCACGCCTACAAACATATCTCAAAAGCACAGAAACATTAATACCCTTGAATCACTTGCAAAATTCAAGTGTTTTCAAGTTCTTGAAAGCAACTATTTTCTTTCATGCTTGAAACAGACAGTTATGATATTCTTTTTAAAGACTGATCATCTCAGAAGCAGATAGTTAATGTAATAAAATCTCTTTATGTTGGTATAATCTTGCTGGTTTCATTTCAACCAAACCTCACTCCACTTCCCTAGGAATACATACACACACATAACACACATATATGCACACTCAGGTTGCATTTTTGAAGACCATAAAACAGTTTGAAATGGCTTTAATACTTGAATTCTTCACTATGTTCTATCTACTTTAAAAAAATATTTCCTTCAGTGATTTCTCCCCTAGATAATTTTAAGAACTTAGTGAAAATTTCACTAAAGATAATCACTATCTTTTTCACAAATTCACATTTAATTGACATTTTAATATAGATGGATATGTAGCTAAATACTGATAAGATGCTGCAGACTCTAAGAGATCACAGATGCTAGACCAAACTACTATACACAGCAACATTTTCAATCATCATATGTGGAAAAATAAGATACTTCATGGTAAAATCAAATTTAAACAATATCTATTTATAAATCCAGCCCTATAGAAGGTTCTAGAAAAAACTCCAACCTAAGGAGGTTAACTACACACACATGAAAACAAAAAGAATAAACAATCTCACACCATCAAAATCAAAAGAAGGAAAGTACACACACCACCACCACCACCAATAACAACAATAGCAAAATAGCAGGAATTGGCAAACATTGTTCGTTGGTATCTCTCAATATCAGTGTCTCAATTGCCCAGTAAAAAGACACATACTAACAGAATGGATGTGAGAACAGGATCCATCCTGTTGTTGCATCATAAACATTACCTTTAGGCAAAAGGTAGGAAAAAATATTCCAAGCAAATGGACATAAGTAGGAAGTTGGTGCAGCCATTTTAAAACCTAACAAAAAATAAAATAAAATCTTTCAAAATAGACTTAAAATACAAACTAATTAAAAGAGATAGGGAAGGACACTACAAACTCATCAAAGGAAAAATCCACCAAGATCACATTTCAGTTATTAACATCTATGAGCCCCAAAAGTTCACCCAAGGTTGTTTACAAAAAATCTACTACAGCTTAAATCACACAGGAGACTTCAGTTCCTCACTCTTGCCAATAGATGGGTCACCCAGACAAAAACTAAACAGAGAAATGCTGGTGCTAACAGCTGTTATAAACCAAATGGATGTAACAGATATTTACAGAACATTTCACCAAACACTAAAGAATAGACCTTTTTTCTCTGAACCTCATGGAACTTTCTTCAAAATGGACCACATACTCAAACACAATCTACAGATACAAAAAAATTAAAACAACTCTCTACATTCTATTAGACAAGCATTGATTAAAGTTAGATAACAATAACAGAAAAAAACAGAAAGCTTAAAAGTTCATAGAAATGAAATGATTCACTATTGAATGTCAAACAGGTCAAGAAAAAAATTCAAGACCTTCTAGAATTCAATGAGAATGGATAAACTGCATGACAAAAATTATGGCACACAATGAAAATGGGGTTAAGAGGGAAGTTCATAGCATAAATACATGTGTGTATACATATATATTATATATATTTATGTATATTAAATGTCTACATTAAAAGTTAGAGAGCTATCATACTAGCAACTTAACACCACACCTGGAAGCTCTAGAAGTAACCATATTCAAGAGGAGCAAATGGTTAGAAATGATCAAACTGAGGACTGAAATGAATAAAATAGAAACAAAGAGAACAATTCAAAGAATCAGTGAAGTAAAAGGTTGCTTCTTTGAAAACAATCAGCAAGATAGACAAACCTCTATCTAAACAAACTAAAAGGCAAAGACAGAATATCCAAATTAACAAAAACAAGAACTAAAAGGGGAACGTAACAACAGATAAAGAGGAAATCCAGAGAATCCTAATGGCATACTTGAAAAACCTGCACTCCACCAAATCGGAAAAGTCTAAAAGATAATTTTCTCAATACATACCACTTACCAAAGTTACATTAAGATCGGATAAACAATTTAAATAGACCTATAACTCCTTAGTGAGATAGAAGCAGTCATTAAAAGTCTTCCAACCAAAAACAGCCCAGGGATAGATGGTTCTAGCACAGACTTCTACCAGACTTTCAAGGAAGAGTTAATGTTAATACACATCAAATTATTCCACAAAATAGAAACAGAAGATGCAATGCCCAATTCATTTCATGAGGCTACAGTTACCCTCATACCCAAACTATATAAAGACTCAACAGAGAAAGAAAATCACAGACCAACTTCCCTTATACTTGAAACCAAATCCAAGAACACATCAAAAAAATCATCCACCATGATCAAGTAGGCTTCATCCCAGTAAGGCAGAGATGGTTCAACATACAAAAATCAGTCAACGTAATCCACCATATAAATATACTGAAATAATAAAACCCTATGATTATCTTATTAGATATAGAAAAGGCCTTTGACAAAGTCGAACCCCTCTTCATGATAAAAGTCCTGCAGAGATTAGGGAGACAAAGTGCACACCTCACCATAATAAAGACAGTTTAGAGGAAATCCATAGCTAACATCAATTGAGAAACTCAAAGCAATCCTGCTAAAGTCAGGAAGAAGATAAGGTTGTCCACTCTTCCCATATATATTCAATATAGTTCTTGAAGTTTTAGCTAGATCAATAAAACAATTGAAGAAAATCAAGAGGAACTAAAGTATCATTATTTGCAGATGATATGATAATATACATAAGTGAGCTCTCAAAATTCTACCAGAGAACACCTTATCAATACTTTCTTTTATTTATTTATTTTTAAAACAATCTTTTCTCATTTTATTTATCAATCCTAGTTCCCACTTCCTCCCCTCCTTTCGCTCCTCCCACCTTCCCCCAGCTCCATTCCCCATCCACTCCTCAGAGAGGTAAAGGCTTCCCATGGGGAGTCAACAGACTGTCACATCACTTTATGTCAGGACAAAGGCCCTCCCCCCCTTCTCTAGGCTGAGCAACTATCCCTTCAAAGTGAATAGACTCTAAAAAGCCTGTTCAAGCACTAGGGATAAATCCTGGTCCCACTGCCAGTGGCCCCACAAACTACCTAAGCCACACCTCTGTCACCCACATTCAGAGGGCCTAGTTTAGTCCTATGCAGGTTCCCCTGCTGTCAGTCCAGAGTCAGTGAGCTCCTACTAGCTCAGGTCAGCTGTTTCTGTGGGTTTCCCCATCATGGTCTTGACCCCTTTACTCATAAGCTCTTCCCTCTCTTTGACTAGATTCTGGGAGCTCAGTCCAGTGCTTAGCTGTGCATTTCTGCATCTGCTTCTGTCAGTTGTCAGACAAAGGTTCTATGACAATTAAGGTAGTCATCAAACTGATTGCAGGGGAAGGTCAGTTCAGGCATCCTCTCCAGTATTGCCTAGGGTCTTAGCTGGGGTCATCCGTGTGAATTCCTGGGAATTTCCCTAGCACCAGGTTTCTCGCTAGCCCCATAATGCTTCCTTTTTCAAGTTATCTCTTTCCTTGTTCTCCCTCTCTGTTCTTCCCCCATCTTGACATCCTGTTCCCTCATGTTCTTCTCCCCTTCCTCTCCCCTCCCTTCCACCCTCCGTTTTCCCCCCACCTCCCAATTTTCTCAGTAGATCTTGTCTATTACCCCTTCCCAGGAGATCCACGTATGTCTCTCTTAGGGTTCTCCTTGTTACCTAGCTTCTCTGGGGTCATGGACTATAGGCTGGTTATCCTTTGCTTTATGTCTAATATCCACTTATGAGTGAGTATATACCCTGTTTGTCTTTCTGAGTCTGGATTACCTCACTCAGTATTGTTTTTTTCTAGTTCTATTCATTTACCTGCAAATTTCAAGATGTCACTTTCAACAAAGTGGCTGTATACAAAATTAACATGCACATACAAAAATATCAGTAGCCCATCTATATATACTAGTGACAAATATATATATATATATAGTATATATACATAACTAGTATATATATATAGTACATATATATACACACATATGTATATATACACACACACATATATATAAATATACATGTGTGTGTGTGTGTGTGTGTGTGTGTGTGTACACTAGTGAGAAATAAATTAGGGAAACACCTTTCACAATGGTCTCAAATAATATAAAACATCTTGGGTTAACTCAATCAAAGCAAGTGAAAGACTTGAATGATAAATACTTCGAGTGAAGAAAGAAATTGAAGAGGATATCAGAAGATGGAAAGATGTCCCATGTTCATGGATTGGTTAAATTAACATAGTAAAGATGGCCATCATATCAAAAGCAATCTACAGATTCAATAAAATTGCCATCAATTTCAACATAATTCTTTACAGACCTTGCAAGGTCAATTCTCAACTCCATATGGAGGGAAAAGGGGATAGGAGAGCTGAAACAATCCTGAACAATAAAAGAACTGCATGGTGTCCCAGCATCCCTGACTTCAAGTTGTACTACAGAGCTAATAGTAATAAAAACACACATGGTATTGGCATAAAAAGAGACACATTAATCAATGAATCAAATAAAAGACCCAGACATAAATCCATACATACATGAACACCAGATTCTTAATAAAGAATCCAGAAAAACACACTGGAAAGAAAAAACTTAGCATCTTCAACAAATGATGCTGGTCAAACTAGTTGTCAGCATGCAGAAGAATGCCAATGGATCCATACTTATCACCCTGCAAAAACTCAAGTCCAAATGCATCAAAATCTGTATTATAAAACCAGAAATCAAAAGCTTCTGTAATGCGAAGGATAATCATACAAAGTGGCAGACTTACAGAATAGGAAAATAATTTTACCAACTACACTTTCAATAAAAGACTAATATCCGAAATATATAAAGAACTCAAGAAATGAGATATAAAAAACAAATAATCTAGTTAAAATTGGGGTACAGGTCTAAATAGAGAATTCTCAATAAAGGAATCTCAAACGTCTAAGATCAATAACACAAGTGACAGTTTATCCTGGTAAGGATGTGGAGCAAGGTGAACACTCCTCCATGTCTGGTAAGAGTCCAAACTTGTGCCAGCACTATGGAAATCAACATGGCAGTTCCTCTGAAAGGTGAGAATCTATCTTTCTCCAAAACCGGCTATACCATTCTTGAGCATATAGCCAAAGGATGTGCTATCCTACCACAAAACACTTGCTCAACCATGTTCAGTGTGGTCTTATTCATAATATCCAGAAACTATAAACAGCCTAGATATCCCTAAACAGAAAAACAAATAAAAAATGTGATACATTTGCACAATAGAATATTACTCAGTTGTTTTAAAAATGGCATGAAATTTGCAAGGAAAAGGATAGAACTGTAAAAAAAAAAAAAAAACTCATCCTGAGTGAGGTAACCCAGACCCAGAAAGACAATTATGGTATACATTTACTTACAAGTGGATATTAACCACTAAGTGAATGATAACTAAGCTATAATCATAGACCCAGAGATATTAGGTAAAGAGGAAGGGTCTATGAGGGACCCAGGGATCTCCCTGGGAGGAGAAATAGAATAGATTTTATGAGCAGACTGGGGGCTGCAAGACGGGATAGAAGGGAAGGGATAAGGTGGAGGGGGAGAGTACAGAGAGAGATAACTAAGAATGGTGGGAGGCATTTAAGAAGTCATGTTGAAACCTAGTAGTGGAAACTTCCTGGAATTTATGAATATGATCCTAATGAGGCCTCCTAGTAAAGGGGGATACAGAGTCCCAACTGGCCATCTCTTGTCACCAGGCAAGGCTTCCAGTGATGGGACCAGGGTGCATTCAGTTGAGTTTTTGGCCAAGGGGTTCCTATGGAAATCCATAAGTAGCCCATGCTGTTGCTAAGACAAATCTGCTCTCCACAAACTGATGGTGGGACCCCATTGCTGAGAACAACACTCACACAATTCATTTAACTTGGAGAAGTTAAGTTGGTGCCTCCATGGAGACTTCACTCCTATGTTCTTGTCTCTTTGGTGTGAGAAGGTATTCTATAGACTACCAAAAAAGAAACATGGACTCCCATCCAGCCACAAAATGTTTGTTTTTTGGTTTTTGGTTTTTGGTTTTTTTTTTTTTTTTTTTTTTTTTTTGGTTTTTCGAGACAGGGTTTCTCTGCAGCTTTAGAGCCTGTCCTGGAGCTAGCTCTTGGAGACCAGGCTGGTCTCGAACTCACAGAGATCCGCCTGCCTTTGCCTCCCGAGTGCTGGGATTGAAGGCGTGTGCCACCACCGCCCGGCTAGCCACAAAATGTTTAACCTACAATATGTCCTACCAGAAAAATTATGCAGGACAATGGTGGCACAGAATCTGTGGGAGTAATTAGCTAATGTCTAATTTGATATAAGTCTGACTTCATGAGGAGGAACCCATACTCAACACTGCTTAGGTAACCAAGAACCAACGACTAGATAAACCAGAGATCTAGGGTAAAAACAAACACTACTAGTCTAAGAAAAAAGATTAATAAAATTATTTCTAATGATATTAAACTAAACTCACAGATCAGTGCCTTATTCAGTCATCATTGGAGAGACTTTTTCCAGCAACATATGGGAACAGATGCAGAGACCCAGAGTCAGAAATCATCTGGAAAGAGAGTCTAAATTGAAGGTCTTCATCAAACCCCTCCTGCTTAGAGCTCAAGGAATCCCCAGGAAGAAGAAACAGAAAGATTTTAAGAGTCAGAGAAGACGGAGGACACCAGGAGAACAAGGCCTTCTAAACCAACTAAACAGGGTGCATATAAACTCTCAAAGTCCGAGGCGGCCAGTATGAGGCCTACACAGGTCGGTACCAGGTCCTGTGTGTAAATATTATAGTTTTCAGCTTAATGTTTTTATGGAACTCTTGGCCATGAGAATGAATGGATCTCTGATTCTTGTGCCTACTCTTGAAACTCTTTTCCTCCTGTTGGGATGCTATGTCCAGCATTGATATGATAGTTTTTGCTTCATTATTATTATATTGTATCATGTTTGGTTGTTATCTCTTCGAAGCCTGTTCTTTTCTAATGAGAGACAGAAAGGGAGTGGATCTAGACGGAAGGTAGGGAGGAATTGGGGGAAGTAGAGGGAGGGAAAACTAATCAGGATATACTACATGAGAAAAGAATGTGTTTTTCAATAAAAGAAAAAACTAAAATTGAAAGGAGTGAAGCAAAAGAAAGAGAAAAGGGGAATCAAAACAGATAATTTTGAGCGATCTCAAGAAACCAGAAAAATTGCCTAAGACTGCTCTATATAACAATATTTATAAATTGTTACTTATAAGTGTATTCAGTTTGTTTCATTTAGTCATTTGCTCTCTCTTTTTTTTCCAGTACTTGCTATTCCTGGCCAATGGTGGTAAATAGAATGGTACACAGGATAGGAAAGGGATTAGAGTGAGCTAATCTATGATTAGATATGCACTGGGGCATACTGCAGATAGAAGATAATGCTTGAAGCACATAGTAATGAAAAATAAAACTTTACTCTGTTTTCCTAATGCGCAAGCACAAAGTACACTGTATGTCCTGAAAGTTTTTCATGCAGTCATAGAATATCTCCTTCACTGTCTTTGAAGATATTGCTTGTTTGACCATTATTTCCTTCCAAATTTGATTCTAGCTATCTCTCCCTTCTGCTCCCTAAGAGCATTGCAAACACATAAACACACACACACACACACACACACACACACACCAAGTGTAAAAATGATGCATTTTACTTTCTAATTTTCCCAGTAAAAATATATTTTAGTTTTCTTTTTCCTTTTTATTGAAAATAGATTTATTTTCTTATATAATATATTCTGACTATGGTTTCCCCTGTCTCTACTCTTCCCAGTTCCACCCTATTGTTCCTCACATTTGGATCTACTCCCTTTCTGTCCCTATTAGAAAACAAACAGGCTTTTAAGACATAATAATATAATATAAATTATATGGAATAAAAACTAATGTATCAAAACTATACAAAACAAATACACAGAAGGCAAGACACAAGAATCCGAGACCCATTAGTTAGCACATTCAGGAATTCCATAAAACACTAAACTGGAAGTTGAAATATATGTACAGGGGACCTGTGCACATGCATGCGGACCCTGTGCATGCTGCCTCAGTCTCTGTGAGTCCCTATGACCTTTGATCATATTGATTTAGGGGACCTTGTTTTCTTGCTCTCCTTGATCCCTGATGGCTCTTAGACTCTTTCTGCTTCCTCTTCCAGGGGGTTCCCTAAGCCTTGAAGAGAGGGAATTGTTGAAGATATCCCACTTAGGCTGAACAAGATCTCTTACTCCCTACACAAACCTGACTATGAGTCTTTGTACTTGTCCCTATCTGCTGAAGAGGGACGCGTCTATGCTGGTTGCTGAGTAAGGCACTGGTTTATGGATATAGCAGAAAAGAATGTCATTAAAAGTCATTTTATTGCTTTTTTTATCAAAGAACAGTATTATTTGGTTTACCCTGGGTCCCTGGGCTATCTATTCTTAGGCTCTTAGTCACCCAGGCAATGTCAGGTACTGGATACATCTCATGGAATGGGATTTAGGTCAAATTAGATATTGGATGTTTACTTCCACAAGCTCTGTACCACCATTGCCCTAGCATATCATGCAGGTGGGACAGCACTGTAGATCAATGGGATTGTAGCTGGGTTTGTGTTAAAACTCTTTTGCTAACATGCAAAGTACCTTCCTGCACTAAAAACACCAGAACCTACGGGTGTTGTCTTCAGCAATAAATAGGACCTTGCCTTCAGTTTGATAGAAACCTGTAGCTTTAACAACAGCCTGGGTTGTTCGGGGATTCCCATGGCACCTTTTTGTCTAACAACTAAATTAGATGCAACTGTATTCTGATACTGTCAACTTCATTTGGTGACAAGAGATGACCAATTTGGCCTCTGTCTTTCCATTATTTGGCAATTTCATTTAGACAACCTTCCTATATTTATATATTTTATAAAGTTTCTACTGTATTAGTTTTCCATTCTACCCCTCACATGGCCTTAATTTTAGCTGTCTCTCCCCACATTCCCTCCCCCCCTCTCCTCCCCTTTTCTACATGATCTGCCTATTCCAGACTCCAATCCATCCATAATTATCTATTTCCCTTTCCTAAGGAGAAGTATTTGCCTACTCACCCCCCAGTCCCTTGCTCTACACCTAACCTCTGTGGTTCTATGGACTTTAGCTTGGTTATCACCAATTTAACAGCTAATGTGCACATATAAGGAGGTACATACCATATTTGTGTGTCTAGGTCTGGGATACCCCACTCAGGATGATTTCTTTCTGGTTCAATCCATTTACCTATAAAGTTCATGACGTCATACTTTTTAACAGCTAACTTTTTCACAGTAATACTCCACTGTGTAAATGTACTACAGTTCCTTAATTTATTCTTCTGTTGAGAGTCATCTGGGATTGTTTTTCCAGTTTCTGGAAATGAATATAGTTGAGTAAGTACCTTTGTGGTAGGATGAAGTGTTTTGGGTATATGCCCAAGAGCGATATATCTTGATCTTTATTTAGATGGATTTCCACCTTCTTAAGGAACCACCTAACTGATTTCCACAGTGGCTGTACAACAGCACCCACGAGCAATGGATGATCTTTCCTCTTACTCCACATCCTCACCAGCATGAGCTGACACTTCTTTTACGGATTCTGACCATTCTGACAAGTGAATAGAATCTCAAAGTCATTTT